>NC_136984.1:24776034-25051034 GCF_032717465.1 Coenobita brevimanus
AATTAGTTGGAGAAGAACAGGAGAGGCTTTAGGAAGGGAAGGAGGTTGTGTAGATCAGATATTCATTCTTAGATCTTTAGTGGAAAAATTTCTAGAGAAGGGAAAGAAGTTGTATGCGGCTTTCATGGATTTGGAGAAAACATATGACAGGGTGGATAGACAAGGATTGTGTGGAAAGTATTAAGAATATATGGAGTAGATGGGAAGTTGTTGAATGCTGTGAAGAGAGTATGTATGATGGTGCGAAGGCTGCAGTGCGTGTGGATGGTAGAACTAAATGAATTTTTCTCTTTGAAAGTTGGGTTGAAACAGGGATGTGTCATGTCTCCATGGCTGTTCCAATCTGTACATGGATGGGGTAATAAAATGGGTACAAGGCAGGGTAGTGGATGTTGGAGTGGCCCTGATATGAGAGAGGATAGTGTTTGGGAAACTCCCTGTACTGTTTGTTTGCAGATGATACTGTGTTTGTTGAGTGAAGACTGAACAGGAGCTGCAAGGCTTGGTGGATGAGTTTGGGAGAGTGTGTAAGAAACAGGAAATCTAAAGGTGAGAATGTAGGGAAGAGTAAAGTGATGGGTCTTTGAAGGAGAGGTGAGGAAGTCCAGTGAATGTACAGCGAGGTTGGATGGTGAGGAATTGGAAAATGTGAGTATGTTTAAGTACTTAGGTAGTAGTGATGAGTAAGGATGGAGGTTTGGAGGGTGGGGAAGTAGCTTGAAAGGGTACAGCAAGGGAAGAAAAGGTTGCTGGTTCTTTGAAAGTAGTGATAAGAAACAGGGAAGTGAGCTTTATGGAAGTGAAAAAGTTACTACATGACAGTATTGTGATACCAACTCTAACATATGGAAGTGAAGCTTGGACGTTGTTGGAAGGACACAAGTCCAAGAGTGAGAACAGTGGAAATGAGTTATTTACTTGCAGGAGCCTGTGGAGTCACATGGGAGAGACAAGCTGACGAATGAGGATATAAAGGGAGCGATGTGGTGTGGATTTGGATGTGATAGGAAGCGTTATGAGGAACACATTGAGGTGGTTTGGCCCATGTGAAGAGGTGGAGTGTGTGAAAGACTGACGAAGAGAGTGTATATGAGTGAGGTGGAGGGGGAAGAGGGAGGGGAGGCCGAGGATGAGATGGAGGGATGGGGTGGAGAGGGTATATGAGAGAGGGGTGTGAGTTGGGAGCAGAGCAGATGAAATATGGCAGGAGGACAGGGGCGAAAGCTTGGAGGCAGATTTGTTTGTGGCCACCCCAAACGGGATTGAGGCATCTGCAGCAATAGATAAGATAGATAGATCTTTTTACTACACCTGCTGGCACTCTAGATCACAAGGCCGACGAGCTCAGGCTGTCAGCATTGCCATGTACACCTGCCCAGGACAGGTGTTGCACCTCATAATTGTGCTAGGTCTTGCTTCCCAAGCCAGCGTGCCAGCTGTCCTGCTGCTGGATTCTTTAGCGTTTTCAGCCACTTGAGTGCCGTATGGTCTGTCCTGATGATGAAATTTGATGCACCTACTAGGTAGGGATGCAGAAAGAAATCAAGGCTCTTCAAACTACTGCCAAGAGCTCCTTATGGGTCACACAGATAATTCTGCTCCGGTTGGGCTGGAGCTCCTTGCTGTAATATGCATACAAACATACTCCTTGTCTCATCCTTTTTTGCTGCTGACAGGACTCCACCAATACCATGGTCACTAGCGTCACAGTCCAAGATAAATGGCTGATTTTGGTCTGGATATGGCAATACTGGAGAGCTTTAGCATGCTTGCAGGTTCATCGAAGGCTTTCTGAGTCTCTGCTGTCCATGCAAACTTCTGCCTTTTTTCTCAACAACTTCCTGAAGAGAAGTGCAGCTATTGCTGCAAAGTTCTTTGACGAAACGCTTGTGATAGTAGGTGCACAAGCCCAGGAAAGCTCCGTAGCTCTTTCACACAGAGTTGGAACTGGCCAGTTTTCCACAGCTGCCACCTTCTCTGGGTCCAGTACGGACGCTGCTTTCACCTACAATGTGTCCCAGATACTTTGCTTCCTTCTGAAACAAGTAAGCATTTCTTGGGGTTCAGCTTGAGGTGCGCTGTGAGGATCCCTGTTCAACACCTCCTGACAACCTCTCCAGTTCACTGGTCGAAAGTCTGTCCAAACACAATTACATCGTCCAGATAGATCTAAGCCGTCTGCCAGTGCAAGGCTTTCAAGTATGTTGGATCCATGAGGTTTTCAAAAGAGTAGCTGGGGCATTGCATCAGGCCCTAATGGCATCACCTTAAACTGCCATATAAACCCCACCCATATGAAAAGGCTGTCTTCTCTTTGTCCTTCTTTGCAACCTTGACCTGGTTGTGTCCTGCCTTCCATGTCAAGGGTGGGGAACCACTTTGCACTTGACAGAAGCATCCAGGGTGTCATCAGTTCTTGACAAGGGGTATGAATCCTTCATTGTCACTTCATTCAGGGCTCGATAGTCTATACAGCACCTTACTGAGCCATCCTTTTTCCCTCACAAGAACCACTGCTGATGCCCAAGGACTACTTGACTTTTCTATTACTCCCTTGACTATATGGAGATTCTCCATCACCTTCTCCATTTCTTGCTGTTGGGCTGGCGCCATCTTTCGTGCTGACTGTTTCAATCGGGCAGTGATCCCCAGTGTCTATACTATGCTCCACCAGATCAGTGCACCCCAGGTCTAGAGTCTCCCATGGAAAAGACATCAGCATATTCTGTCATGCAACTGCATCCTGACTTTAGCACTTGTGAACCATCCAGGCATTGACAACTCCTTGAGAAGAGGTCTTGTAGGTGGTCTGGCACACGTACCCGTCTTCCTTGACTATGCTCCCTTTTACAGCCCTTCCTCTGATGCCACTCCAGGAGTCCACAGTCTGGCACAGTTCCACAATTTCTCCCTCGTTGATCTTCCGTGGCTCACCGGAGAAAGTTGGCCACCACAACCCAGGCACTTCTATCTGCACCTCCCTCCACCAGCGTTCTCCCACACCATCACCCCGGTCTGTCATCTTGCACCTTACATCAGGCTCCACTATGCCTATACAGCTGTCAAAAGAGGCCATTCACCTTACACTGGAAGCAACGGTTCTGATTTTGGGGTATCACTGTAGTATGGAGTGCTCTCACCTCGCCACCAGAACTGGTACATTTCACTGCTGTAACGGGAACCAATCTTCCCCGAACCCCTTCATCTTCATGAACCAGAAGTCCAGCTCACATCCCATGGACATAAGGTAGTTGGACAGAGCCTAGACGTGCAAGGATTATTCATGTCGGCCACGAAGACTGGTAGAGTAGCCTCTAGCCCTGCCACTTTCAATTTGGACATCCAGGGGTCCCCTCAGTTTCTGCACAGTGCCCAGTTACGCCACACAGGTGTTCTGATAACTCAGGCAGATACTGATGATGTAACATATCAGGCATCATCACAAAGTCTGCTCCTGAGGCCGAATCAATCACCAGGGAACACTTCTTTCCGTCTTTTCGCACACTATCAATTGCTGTCCTCTTGCATTGTCTCGGTGGTGGGGCTACCTGGGAAGAGCTGGCTGGTGGTTGCCCCTTCACACCAGCCTCCATTAGTTTCACGCTTCTTTCTGGTCTTCTGCAACCTTCTTCTTATCATCCTTTTTCTTCTTCGGACACTCAGAACTGAAGTGTCCCACCTCACTACACATCCAACATTCTTTTGTTACAGCTGAAGATTTCCTTGTGCTGCTCTGTTCTAGCTCTTTCTTCCATTTGTGACAGTCCTCCTTCTTGTGGTCTGACTTCCCACAGTACCAGCAGCCTCCTCTGGTCTTCTCCTGTTCCCTATTCCACTTGTAGCAGTCCTCTTTTCTGTGTCCTGGCTTTTCACAGTACCAGCAACTTCCCTCAAATTTTTCCTTTTCATATACCTGCCCCTTTCTTGCCTTGAATCCTGCACTACAACCTGCCTGAATGGTGGATGTACTGGACCTGACGTAGGACTCAAATTCTAGAGCCCTGGCTAGCGCTTCTTGCATGCTTCTTGGTTGTGCCTGCTTCACTTGCACTTTCAACTCTGCATTGTCAAGAGCATCGATGATCTGGTACCTCAGTAGAATAGCCAACAGGTTAGATACTGCTCCAGGGTACACCTTATATGCCATACTTCCCAGGTCATGAGCAAGCTGCTGTAGGGATTCTCCTCGAGACCGTACACAGCTCCGAAATCTGGCTCTAAAAACCTCAATCTGGTACATGGTTCCATATTTGCACTCCAGCACTTCTACTAGGGACTGATAACTGTTCCTCTCCATGACTGACATCTGGCTCAGAATTTCCATTGTGGCACCCTTAAGGCTAGTAGCAAGCTGCACTGCCCTCTGCCGATCATCTCAACCATTCTGATCCACAGGTAACTCAAACTGTCCACGGTAAGCTTCCCAAGATACTCTACCATCAAATTCCTGATGTTTCTTTTTAATTGGACCCCCATTATAGCCATGCACTTCACAAGCTTGGGGCCTAAAAACTGGGACATCATAATTAAGGCCAGAACTTAACATTTCTGTACTCTGATTATTCAACCCTGTAATGCTACCTTTAGATGCCTGGGATCCGTCAAGATTCACCATACACTGTCCATTCCCCTCATATGCTACCTGTACACCAACCTGAGGCTCAAAGGTGCAATATTTCTCTACAACCTCAATTTTCTCACTAATTATTTTCACATGATTGACTACATGTTTCAACTGGTTATCTACATGCTGTTTTCACTTTATCACGATTCCCTCACTAATCTTCAGATGGTTGTCCACATGCTGTTTGC
Source organism: Coenobita brevimanus (assembly GCF_032717465.1). Classification (NCBI taxonomy): domain Eukaryota; kingdom Metazoa; phylum Arthropoda; class Malacostraca; order Decapoda; family Coenobitidae; genus Coenobita; species Coenobita brevimanus. Next base: position 24,780,847 of record NC_136984.1, read on the forward strand.
ACTCTGTCACTATTTCCTCACTAATTGACTTCAACTAGTCGTCTACATGCTGTTTGCACTCAGTCACATTATTGCTTACCTCAGACTTCTGCTGCCATAGCTCAGCGTATACCTCCTCCTTCAATTGTTCCTGTTCTTCCTTCAATTGCCGCATGAAAGCATCTAGCTGTCCTTGCACCCTCAGTTGTAGTTGCCTCTGTTGCTACTGTAATGCCTCCTGAAGCTGTTCATATCTTTCTGTTCTTCGTTCAGTGCCTGCAAATGTTCTTTGATTACTTGTTTTTGTGCCTGTAATTGTTCTTTTTGTTCTTCACTTTGGGCCTGTAACTGTGCTTGGAGGAGTTTTTCCTGTCCTTCAATCTGTGCTGGTAATTGTGCTGGAGTTTTTCTGTCCTTCACTCTGTGCTTCTAGTTTTTCACTCTGTGCTTGTATTAGCTTCACGATTGTCACCAGGGAAATTCCTCCTCCTGCCCAGCTCGAGACCTTATCTTCACACCTTTCGCTTCCATGTCGAAGGTTAGACTCACTGCAGCCCTGAAATAATAATCTCACACTCCTGACACCAGTGTTACGTCCCGGTACCCACATTGCGCCACGGGCTCCAACAGCAGTAGTCCAGTAAAGGAAGGACATTGCCCAGTGTGTTGTTCTTCCTATGGTCAGCTTTAGGTGTACAGTATACAAGATCAAGAGAGGCGAAGATAAACACTGGCTTCTTAAAGTTCACTGTCTTTATTTTCCAAGTAATTCTACTTAATGCTTTTCAATTTCACTTTTCTCACAAGCATTGGAGCTATACACACTTTACTGATTGCAGTTACACTTAATGTTTAACAACACTTCACAGTTAATACATTTAATGCTTGCCAACACTTAACTTATTACACAAGTACTGAAAATTATCTTCACTGACAGTAATTACACTTAATACACTTCACTGTCTTCTCAAGTTCCAATGATATACAAACTTCAATATCCCGTCACTGTTTGCCACTGTTTTCACAAGTACCAAAAATATACAACCTTCACTTGTTACTGACACTGCACTACACTGAACCAAAACCGACTGCACTTCACACAAACTGACCTGAAACCCGACTACACTAGTAATAATCTCTACCCCATCTTATATAAGCTTGCATTACTTTCGAAACTTCTACATTTTACGAGTATACTTTCGACGGACAACAGTTGCCAACTCGGAAACAGCACAAAACATGCCAGTGTTTTCTTATATTATATAACACTCTAAATCATTAGCCATACAAACTTAAACTACATAATTTAACAAGCAATCACTTAAATAAAACATTACTGAGAAAAAGAGCATAAAAGTTAATGTACAACTTGCGAAATAACTACGCTCTCAAACAGCAGGCAAACTGGTAACTCTGATGACTCGTACAGGAACTTACGGTACCATAAACGTCTCGGAGGTACGAGACTACCTAACTGGCAAATCTCCCTTCATAACAAAACATTAAATAACAACAACAACAACAACAACAATAATATAATAATAATAATAATAATAATAATAATAATAATAATGTTAAGAAGTGAGATATGCCAGTTAGCTAGCGGAGATGTTTCTCGACGTTTCCCATACCGTAGGTTTCGGCATGAGTCAGAGTTGCCAGTTTGCCTGCTGTTTGTAAGCGTAATTGTCTCGTAAGTTATGCATTAATTATTATGCTCTTTTTCTCAATAATGTTTTATTTATGTGTTTGTTAAATTATGTAATTGGAATTAAGTTTGTATAGTAAACAATTTACAGTGTTATGTAATGTAAGAAATCTCTTGCATGTTTTGGTTTTCTCCGAGTTGGTAACAGTGCTCTCTCTCTCTCTGGAATACACCAGTACTGTGGAAAATCATAAAACTTTCTAGACCAATGAAATCTTATATAAGGATGGAGAGGAGACTAGAGCAAGTTTGATCAGTTTTCAGTTCAGTTTGAGTGTAGTGCAGTGACGTTTGTATAGTTTCGGTACTTGTGAAAACAGTGAAGTGTTGGCAGTGAATTGTTTTTGAAGTTCGTATATCATAGGTACTCTTGAAAACAGTGAAGTGTTTCCAAGCATTAAGCGCAATTGCAGTTGGTAAAGTTTGAACAGTTCCAGTGCTTGTGAGAATAGTGAAGTGAAGTTGGAAAGCATTAAGTGGAATTATTTGGAACATAAAGACAGTGAACTAATTTTCTCCTCAGCTAATCTTGTGTGCTGTACACCGAAAGGCTGATCATAGGAAGAACAACTCACTGGGCAACGTCCTTCCTGGACTGTACTATGGCTGTTGGAGCCTGTGGCAGTGTAGGGTGAGGATCTAACACTTGTGTCAGGAGTGAGATTATTTAGGGGTGTAGTGAGTCTAACTTTCAACACGGAAGTAGGAGGTGTGCAGACATGATCTCGAGCTGGGAAGGAGGGCGAAATGTCCCTGGCGACAATTGTGAAGCTATTACAGGCGTAGAAATAGAACTCAAAGAACAATTACCAGCACAAATTGCCCAACTACAGGCACAGAATCAAGGACAGAAAGAACTCCAAGCACAATAACAGGCCAAAAGTGAAGAACAGAAAGAGCTCAGGAACAGAAATCAAAGAACAATTATAGGCACAGAATGAAGGAACTGAAAGAACAACTGCAAGCAAAGAGTGAACAACTAAAAGATACAACGTGAAGAACAAAAAGAACAATATGAACAGTGTCAAGAGGCATTACAGGAGCAACAGAGAGAATTACAACTGAGGATGCAAGGACAGCTGGGTGCTTTCATGTAGGAAATGAAGGAAGAACAGGAACAACTGGAGAAGAAGGTATACACTGAGCTATGTCAGCAGAAGTATGAGGTAACCAATAATGTGACTGAATGCAAACAGCATGTAGACGACCAGTTGAATTCGATTAGTGAGGAAATACTGACGGAGTGCAAACAGCATGTGGACAACCAGCTGAAGATTAGTGACGGAATAGTGAGGGAGTGCAGACAGCATGTAGATAAAGAGTTGAAGCATGTAGTGGATCGGGTGAAGATAATTAGTGAGAAAGCTGAGGCTGTAGAGAAATGTTGCGCTGCTAAGGCTCAACTTAGTGTACAGGGAGCATATGAAAAAGACTGGACAGCGTATGGTGAATCTTGACGGATCCAATGGATCTAAGAGGTAGCATTACAGGGTTGAATAATCAGAATGCAGAAGTTTTAAGTCCTGGCCTTAATTATGGTGCCCCAGTTTTTAGGTCCCAAACCAGTGAAGTGCATGGGTATAATGGGGGTCCAGTGGAAAAGAAACTTCAGGATTTTGATGGTAGAGTATCTCGGGAAGCTTACCGTGCACAGTTTGAGTTACTTGCGGATCAGAATGGTTGGGATGATAGGCAGAGGGCAGTGCAACTTGCTACTAGCCTTAAGGATGCCACAATGGAAATTCTGGACCAGATGTCAGTGATGGAGAAGAACAGTTATCAGTCCCTAGTAGAAGTGCTGGAGAGCAGATATGGAACCATATGTACTAGACTGAGGTTTACCGAGCAAGATCCCAGAGCCATGTATGGGCTCGAGGAGAATCCCTACAGCAGCTTGCTCATGACCTGGAGAGTATGGTATATAAGGCATACCTTGGAGCTGCACCTAACCTGTTGGCTATTCTTCTGAGGGACCAAGTTCATCGATGCTCTTGACAATGCAGAGTTGAAAATGCAAGTGAAGCAGACACAACTAAGAAGCATGCAAGAAGCACTATCCAGGGCTCTAGAATTTGAGTCCTATGTCAAGTCCAGTACATTCACTTTTCAGACAGGTCGTAGTGCAGGATTCAAGACAAGAAAGGTGCAGGTATGGGAAGTGGAAAAATTTTGAAGGAAGGTGCTGGTACTGTGAAAAGCCAGGACATCGGAAAGTGGATTGCAAGAAGTGGAAGAGAGAACAGAAGATCAGAGGAGGTTGCTGGTTCTGTGGGAAGCCGGGACACAAGAAGGTGGATTGTTACAGATGGAAGAAGGAGCACAAACGGAAAAAGTTCAAGCAAATCTCAGATTGCAACAATCGGGTGTTGGACATTTGGTGAGGTGGAACAATTCAGCTATGAATGTCCAACTGAGAAGGATGAGGAGTAAATTAGTGAAGGCTGGTGACGAGCGGCTAGCCAGTTTTTCCAAAGAAGCCCCACCACTGAAGAAATGAAGGAGAACCTTCATGAATAGTGTGCGAGAAGACGGAGGAAAAGACGGCAAGGAGTGCAGTAGGAATGAGAATCTTGGCAAGAAATGCTGCTATACCGTTGTGACACAGCCAGCGTCAGGCGCAGAAGACCTGAAGACGATGCAGATGGAGGATGCAAATTTACAACCAGTGCTAGAGTGGCTGCAGCGGAGTGCAGTGAGGCCATCTTAGGGAGAAGTTTCCAGGTTAAGCCCTGTGACCAAGAGATATTTGAGTCAATGGGACCTTCTTGGTTTGAATAATGGACTACTGGAGCGTCAGTCAGAGACAACCCGATGGCCTCGGCAAGTATTCACAATTGGTGGTTCCGAAGAAGATGAGGTCTAAGATCTTGGATGAGTCTCATAACCAGATCACTAGTGGGCATCTGGGAGTGAAGAAAACACTAAGCTGGCTGTGACAGAGGTTCTACTGCATTGGCATGTGTCAGGATGTTGATGAGTGGTGTCGGGCCTGTGATGTGTGTTGTGCCAAGAAAGGACCCAAGAAACGGGGTTGTGCCCCATTCCAGTTGTACCAACTGGGTGCACCGATGGAAAGAGTTGCGGTGGACATTGCTGGACCTCTGCCACTCACTGAAAGAGGAAATGGGTATATATGTGTCGCCATGGACTACTTCACAAAGTGGCCAGAAGCCTATGCCATCCCCGATCACGAGGCTGCGACTGTTGCTCAGATGTTAGTTGACCAGTTTTTCTGTTGTTTTGGGATGCCACAAGAGTTACATACAGACCAGGGTAGTAACTTCGAGTCTGCCGTGTTCCGTGAGTGCTGCAGGTTACTGGGGATCAAGAAGACCAGGTCGACCCCCCTAAGGCCACAGTCAGATGGGACTGTGGAGGAATCAACTGGACCCTGGGACAAGATCTGGCCAGGTAGTGCATAGAGGGACAAAACGAATGGGATCAGAAATTACCTGCTTTGTTGATGGCATATCAGTCAGCATCCTGTGAGTCTACCAGCTACACCCCTGCAAAGGTGATGTTGGGCCATGAGTTACGTTTACCCATTGACTTATTAATGGGAAGACCACCTGGTGAAGAGCTGCCTACAGACACCTCCAGCTATGCAAAGCATATTCAGGAAAGGCTGGCTGAGGTACATCATCAAGTGCGAGGAGCCCTCAGGTTTTCAGGAGAGGTGATGAAGTGCAAGTATGATGCCAAAGCAAGTAAGGTGAGCATTAAGGATGGTGACCAAGTTTTGTTATACAATCCTCAGCAAAAGAAGGGACAGTCGCCAAAGCTGCAGGGCCCGTGGGACAGGCCTTACACTGTGTTGGACCACCTATCAGACGTGATGTATCAGATGTGGGGAGGTGGAAAGTCTCGCCCAAAGATGGTACATGTGAATCGTCTGTAGCAGTACCATCGGCTAGGACAGTACAGCTGGGACGTCTCCAAGGAATCGTGCTCTCCTGCAGCCGATGATGTTGAGGAGGACCATGGAGCTGAAGTGTAAGAGGATGGTGACAGTTTTCCATGAGAAGGTATGAAGCACGAAGATGACAGAGACCTTCCAGGAGGAGTGGACTGTATGGAGGAACAAGGACGTCATCGGAACTGGCACAGAAGACATGGTAAGTTGAAGGATTATTTTGTGTATAGCTAGATGTTCCATTAGGATTAATTATGTTTGTATATATATTGTGTAGTTTTGTCGGGACGACAAAGAACTAGGGAGGGGGTAGTGTTAACAAGCAAGATTTCCCAGTTAGGTAGCCGAGATGTTTCTTGACGTTTTTCATACCGTAGGTTTTGGTACGAGTCAGAGTTGCCAGTTTGCCTGCTGTTTGTAAGCATAGTTGTTTCATAAGTTATGCATCAATTTTTATCCTCTTCTTCTCAAAAATTTTTTTATTTACGTGATTGTTTGTTAAATTATGTAATTGGAATTAAGTTTGTATGGTAAATAATTTACAGTGTTATGTAATGTAAGAAAACTCTTGCATGTTTTGGTTGTCTCTGAGTTGGTAATTATGCCGTCTCTTTGGAATACACCAGAACTGTGGAAAAATGTAGAAGTCTCTAGAACAATGCAAGCTTATATAAGGATGGAGAAGAGACTAGAGCAAGTTTGGTCAGTTTTCAGTTCAGTTTGTGTGTAGTGCAGTGGCAGTGAAATGAAGTCTATATTTTCGGTATTTGTGAAAACAGTGAAGTGTAATTGAATTTCGTGTATCATCGTACTCGTGAAAACAATGAAGTGTTATTGAATTTCGTGTATCATCGGTACTCGTGAAAACAGTGAAGTGTTATCAAGCATTAAGTGTGATTGCAGTTAGTAAAGTATGTACAGCTCCAGTGCTTGTGAGAATAATGAAGTGAAGTTGGAAAGCATTAAGTGGAATTATTTGGAAAATAAAGACTGTGAACTTTAAGAAGCAAGTGTTTATTTTCTCCTCAGCTGATCTTGTGTGCTATATACCGAAAGGCTGACCATAGGAAAAACAATTTACTGGGCAAAGTCCTTCCTGTACTGTACTATTGCTGTTGGAGCCTGTGGCTGTGTGGGGTGGGGATGTAACAATAATAATAATAATAATGATAATAAGAGTAATAATAATAATAATAATTGTAATGCTGGGTAGAATTAGGCTCGACTTTTCGTTCCTATTTCACCCAACGGGGAGCGGGGTCCTCTTTCGAGACCGGAGTTAGTGCAATAAAGAGAGGCAGGACACAAAAACTCTCGGCAACACCATTACACGTATATTACCACAGTCAGACACAGGACAAATCAGCAGATATTACAACACAATATCGAGCAATATAAAACCTTATCTAGGATACGTGTATCTCGCTTTTCTGGTACTAATGACAACACAAGAATCCTAGTGTATCAGGAGTGCAGTAAATATAAGTGCGCGCAGAGCGCGGGGGGGAGGGGGGTTGTGACTCACTAGGAGGAGATAGGGGATGTCGGAGAGTGACTTAGAACGGCGAGGAGTAAGTTATGGAAATACTGGAAGGCAGTGGATATTAGTCGGGAAGTTTATATGGTTTCCACTAGCCAAGATACTTTGGCAAATAACTCTGATCCTTGATTTACTCTTACTTCAGTTCTGGGAGCGAGAGCGAGTAGTAAATATGATTTTATGGGTAGCGTGGAGAAGGGGAGAATACTATTAATACTGCCTTTCACGATATTCTTTCACCGCAATGGGGGTATGACTTTATAGGCACAGGCTTATTAATTATATAACAGGGATGTCCTCACGGACATAGTCTATAGATCTCGCTTCACAACGTGGGGAAAGATGGAATATTATTAATATTGCTTTCACAATATTACTTCGCGGCTAGTCAATAGATCTCGTTTCAGCGTGGAGAGAGATAGAGTAATATTAACACTTCTTTTCACAGCCTTCCTTCACAGCAATGGAGGTATGTCTCGCAAGGCATAGGTTTATTAATTATATAACAGGGGTGGCACTCGCACGTATAGTCATTCAGATCTTAGTCTACGTTCTCGCCCTTTAACTTCTCACTGTGATTCGATTTGCCCCGATATGCACTACATGGATTCACTGCACAATACTTATTCTAGGAGAGAGTCACACTTAACCTAAATCACTTATGTTACATTATCACTCGTATTCCTCAGGGAGAAAGACAGGAACACGACATCGGTGATCCGGCTGAGCTAGGGGCACCGTCAAGGCGGGGTGAGCCGAGAGGGCACGGGGCGGCTCGCAAGGGCGTCCTCTCGTGTCCGGGGCTCCCTGTGGCTTCCGGACTGGGCTCCGGCGTGTGGCCCCTCGGGACTGGGGCCGGATAGCTCCAGGAACCTCTGTGTCAGGTCCCGGCGTCGTGGGGGCGTGGAGGGGTCTCTCCCGGGTGTTCTGGGGAGAACCGAGAGAGACGGTGGGCTGCGGTCTCCAACGTCTAGAGGCGCCGTCAGGGGAGGACTGCGGCAGCGATTTTCACTGGGGTCCGACAGGTGCGTCTCCTCTAGAGCCAGGCGTAAGGAACAGAGACCGGGGGAGGCTGGGAGGCCTGTCCGGGATGCTCTGGGACAGAGAGCCTGGACTTCAGTCTCCGGCTGTGGGGACGTCCCTCTCCTTTGCACGCCCTCGGAGTGACTATAGATCGTCTCACGAGGCTGGGAGCGACCATAGATCGTCTCTATCTGAACACTGGGGGAGCGACCATTGATCGTCTCTACCTGGACACTATGGGAGCGACCATTGATCGTCTCTACCGGAGCACTATGGGAGCGACCATTGATCATCTCTACCGGAGCACTGTGGGAGCGACCATTGATCATCTCTACCGGAGCACTATGGGAGCGACCATTGATCGTCTCTACCGGAGCACTGTGGGAGCGACCATTGATCGTCTCTACCTGGACACTGTGGGAGCGACCATTGATCATCTCTACCTGAGCACTATGGGAGCGACCATTGATCGTCTCTACCTGAACACTGTGGGAGCGACCATTGATCGTCTCTACCTGGACACTGTGGGAGCAACCATTGATCGTCTCTACCGGAGCACTATGGGAGCGACCATTGATCATCTCTACCTGAACACTGTGAGAGCGACCATTGATTGTCTCTACCTGGACACTGTGGGAGTGACCATTGATCGTCTCTACCTGAGCACTGGTGGAGCGACCATTGATCGTCTCTACCTGAACACCGTGGGAGCGACCATTGATTGTCTCTACCTGGACACTGTGGGAGCGACCATTGATCATCTCTACCGGAACACTATGGGACCGACCATTGATCGTCTCTACCTGAGCACTGTGGGAGCGACCATAGATCGTCTCTACCGAAACACTTTGGGAGCGACCATAGATCGTCTCTACCAGAGGGGCGCCGTCTGGAGTTTGAGTTCTAACTCCACCCCTAGCTAGCTCAGTGATTCTGCCACACGAAGGTAGTGTCCTTCGCCTACGGTGGCGGCGGCGTGGTGGCTGCATGTCACAGGGGCGCACGGCCCGGGCTGACATGCGTCGCTGTTGCCCGGAGTGGTGGTGGCTGGTGGCGGCTACCCTGTGGGGTCCGTGTGGGGGTGTCGGCATGTTTGTGGGCAAACTCTGTTGTTCCTGGTTCGCCCTGTCGTCGGGGATACTATGGTATTCTTCGGGAGCACTGTTAAAGCCACGCATTTCAATAATAATAAGAGTAATAATAATAATAATAATAATAATAATAATAATGAGTAATAATAATAATAATAATAATTATTATTATTATTATTGTTATTATTATTATTATTACCATTATTATTATTATTACTATTATTATTATAATTATTATTATTATTATTATTATTATTATTATAGTAATGCTAATAATAATTATAAAAATATCTAAAAGTCTAAAGCTGTTGAAGCAACATTCAATCATCTCCACAGTCCAGATGCAAATAGTTCTGTTATCATTGTAAACCGGAGTTTTGGTATGGCTCAAAATTTTTTACTGATCTTTACAGGTGACCTTGAGATTAAAGTCGTCATTTCTACTGTGCAGATCATGTTCGCTCATGACCCACTACATTTCCACGGAGTTTGGTAATAATCGGCCAAATACTTTCCAATATAGCACTTTCAGGCATGAGGCGGCTATTTTGGTTCTCCTTATATCTCAAAAAATATTTGTTGGATCTCAGTATCAATACCCAGGTGTACTAGTATATGTTGACGACTACATGCTATAGTGTTCGCAAAGCAATCGATTCAATAGTTCTTATTGTGCAGAAGGGCAAGAGTTGAAAAATTAACATAGAGGGTGCTAGTACGGAGCTTGTGCTAAAAAAAATGTACCAAACGAAGCTTGCAACCAAGATACATCACTCCTGAAAATGTCGTCTCTATCTCGAAAGGCCTTGGAGTGCCAGCCTTCTAGATCTTCCCCTCCTCCCCCTCCAAAAAAAAAAAAAAATCTACAATACCAATAAGAACTCTACAGAATGTGGAGTTCTTAGTAATAATAATAATAATAATAATAATTATTATTATTATTATTATTATTATTCTAACAAGATCTCAGGAATTCTGAAATTGCCGGAGCAATATTAACTGAGCTCCACATTCCAGGTGAAAATACTTTAATATCACTGAAGACCTAATATTAAGGGGCTTTTGGTATGGCTGAAAGATTTTTTACGAATTTAGACAAGTGACCTTGATATCAAGGGTAAGGTCATTCATACAATGAAAATGATGTTCACTCATGACTCACTACGTTTCCACCTAGTTTGGTCAAAATTCTTCCAATTACTTTCCGATTTAACACTTTCAGGCATGGGGTGGCCATATGATTTTCCTCAATATCTCAAAAAGTATTTGCTGAATCTCTGTATCAGTACCCAGGTGCACTAGTATATGTTGACGACTACATACTGGAATACTTGCAGAGCAATAGATTCAGTAGTTTTTGTTGCGTTGTGAGGGCAAAAAAAAAAAAAAAAAAAAAAGACGTTCGTGTTGCACTAGTGCAAGGAAAACAATTTTGTGCCAAAAGAAGCATGCAAACAAGACACATCATTCGTGAAAATTTCAGGTTTCTCTTGAACGGTCTTGGAATGCCAGCCTTGTAGATCTTCCAAAAAATAATAGTAATATCTACAATATCAATAAGAACTCCACAGAATGTGGAGTTGCTGTTGTTAATAGTAGTAGTAATAATAATAATAATGGTAATAGGTGGAGATTAATAGTAACTACAATACTGTAACTGTCAAAGAGAGAGTTACTGATCTCCAGCAATGAGGATTTTTTTGAGGGGCACAACTTGCGTTTTTTGTAATTAAAGAAAAAAAAAAAAACTTACGTCAAACTGCCATCAAAAAGTATGTAAATCTGGTCCTGGGCTAGACAAAACTTGTAGGACCAAGAAGTGCCTCACTTTTGCTTGCTTTTTCCTGTATGGAAGTGCAATTAAAAAATGTCGAAAAGTGGGATGTACGAAATATCGTAATGTTACGCATAATCGACTTTCAAAAATTTTTCCATACAAAAATTTGGAAAATAGTTTTATCACGGGACTTCCTTCTCTGTTAATGTATCTAGAGAAGTTTTGGAATAAACTGAAGTTGAAAAATCGTGATTTTTGGACATTTGTGGACCTGTGACTTGGAAAAATAGGTCAAGGTCATACAAAATAGTTCAGTAAAATAGTGTCTTGGTGCAGTACATCCTCAAAAGTATGATGAAAATCGAGACGAAAAGTGAAGGAATAATAATAATAATAATTATTATTATTATTATTACTATCATTATTATTATTATTATTATAAAAATAATGAAAATATTGTCGTATACAAAGATCTCCACCTATGTTAATAGGTGGAGATGAGTAATAGGAACAGTAGTAGCAAAATGGCAAGTACGAGCACAGAAATTCACTTTGGCTCATCGATTCCATGTCACAGAAGATCTGCACCCTTAGGTTGAGACGAGTAAGATCGACCACCAAAGGCAGAAAGTTATAAAGACACAGATAAGCAAAGAGAGAGAAGCAAGACAAAAGAACCAGCTGCAGCACATAACCGAGCATCTAACACCAGACTAGTGCAGAAGAGTTCAAATGGCACAGGAGGTTGGGACATCGAACTGGCTGACAATGGCAAAAGGCTTCCACTTCAACAATCGAGAATTTATTGATGCCATAGCCTTGAGATATAGGTGACCAATTTAGAACCTGCCTCAACACTGTGCCTATGGCACTGTTTTTGATGCAATCCATGCAATGGTTTGTAAGAAGGGAGGTTCTCTTTGCATTCGACATGATGAAGTACGCGACTTGACTGTCTAAATGCTGCATGAAATATGCCATCAAGTCACCATAGAGCCAACTCTGCTACCCCTATACAGCTGGCACTTTACCCACAGGACAGTAAATACATCAAATGATGCAAGAGTGGATGTCAGTGCTCGAAGTCTCTGGATACGTGGGCAGAGGGAGTTCTTCGACATTAAGATATTTGATCCTACGACGGCACGTAATCGTGAACTGTCACTCGTGGTTGCACACAAAAGGAATGAACAAGAAAAAAAAAAAACAGAAACTATCAACAAAGCATCCAATATGTGGACAACGGTGGATTCACTCCCCTTGTATTCACAACATCAGGAGGAATGGGTCCAGAGACAATGAGATTCTACATGAGACTGGTAGAGGTTCTTGCTGAGAAGCGTCAACCCCAGGGTTCTGTTATGGCCTAGATGAGATGTGAACTGTCATTCTTCATCGTGAGGTCTTTTTTTTATGCAAGAAATAAGGAACCAAAGGCCAGGGGCCCACAAACCATTCCTTCCAAGAAAAAAAATGATACAAAAGAGAGCCAAATTCAAGATCCGTTCATTTCAAGATGCCTGGACACACTGCATTTGAAAGACTGGAGATCATACGAAGTAGAAAATACAGACAGAGGGAGACAGCACCAGAGTTGGCCTGTTGCATAAATGAAGGAGTAATGATTAACTTTTGCATTAGATAGTTGGACAGAAAAGGGATGAGATTTTTTTTTTTTTTTTATGTGTCCAACTCTGGGCATAGGCTTCACAGCCTGCTTTCAAGGCCCAGTAGTCCTCCTACGTACCGCACACCTCTACATGTCGCCACTTCGGCGCTAACACTCACCGTCCATATTGAATCCATGCTTGGGCTGTCTCATACAGGACTGGTGTATTGGTATTAGCAGGGGTATTTTTACAACATGTTGGAGGGTCTTCTGGTAGATCAGTAAAGTCTGTTGGTAGACGGGTGCTATGCGCCCGTCATAAAGGTGGGGGGATGCAAGCAGACGTTCAGAGAAGCAGTGACCATTGAAGTAGCGATAGAAAAGAGATAAAGATGCAACAGTGTGGAGAAGAGACAGAGGTTCAAGGGAGCCAGTAAGAGAAGTAGAGTTGATGAGACGAAAAACCTTGACTTCAGCCTATTGAGAAGAGCTGTATGTAGAGAGCCTCCCCACACATGAGAGTTGTACTCTATACAGGGGTGAGTAAAACCCGTGTATAAAGTCAACAACTGTGCAGGGGTAAAGAAGGCACAGAGTCGGCTTAGCACACCTAATTTCCTGGAAGCAGATTTTACAAGAGATGTAATATGATTTTTCCAAGAAAAGTCCCGAATAAATGAAACCCCAAGCATGTTCAAGGATGATGCAGGGTTGATCTGGATATTATTAAACATTAGTGGGTACTCCTGTGGAAGATTATGTCGGGTTGATAGGTGTAAAAACAGAGTTTTTGATGCATTAAATATAAGATTATTTTTACCCCAGTCAGAGATACGAGCCAAGTCAGACATTAGGTTTGCCATACCCTCATCCCTTGTTTGTTGAAGTAACTGCTGAGATGGACGTTGCAGGAACCGAATGGAAAGGTGAAGGGTGGAATCATCAGTGTACTAGTGGATAGGGTTAGATGTACAGCTTAGAAGGTCATTGATGAATAAAAGGAAGAGAGTCGGTGATAGGACAGAGCCCTGAGGAACACCACTGTTGATAGATTTAGGAGAAGATTGATGGCCGCCTACAACAGTAGCTATAGAACGACCAGAAAGGAAGGTATAGATGAAGGCACAGAAAGAAGGATAGAAACCGTAAGAAGGCAGTTTGGAAATAAAAAATTTATGCCAGACTCGATCGAAAGCGTTTGAGATGTGAAGTGCAATGGCAAAGCTTTCACTAAAGTCCTGAAAGGAGGAAGACCGGGAGCCTTAAAGGTAGGTGAGAAGATCGCCAATGGAGTGTCCCTGACGGAACCCATATTGATGATCAGAAAGAAGGTTGTGAAAGAAAAGATGCTTTAAATATTTTCTGTTAAGAATTGATTTAAAAACTTTTGAGACACAGGATGGTCATCCTTCCTTGGGACTTGCTGAATGAGAGCAAACTTCCAGCAAGAAGGAAAGGTACAAGTTGACGGACAAAGGCGAAAGGGTTTACTTAGGCAGGGTGTAAGCACAGAAGCACAGTTCTTGAGGACAACAGGAGGCACTCCATCAGGCCCATATGCCTTGTTAGTATTAAGGCCAGTGATAGCAGAAAATACATCAGTTGAAGAAATTTTAATGTCAGCCATGGGGATGTCAGAGGGGGGGAGTGATGGAGGAACAGCACAGGAATCGTCTAAGGTGGAATTGGAGGAGAAAATCTGAGCGAAGAGATCTGCTTTATCAGTAGAATAAATAGCTACAGAGCCATTAGAATAGAAAAGAGGAGGGAAGGATGATGAGGTAAAGTTGTTAGAAAGGTTTTTGACAAGGTGCCAGAAGGAGTGGGAAGAATTTGAGTTGGAGAGTTAAGAGCATTTAGTATGGATGAAATTATTTTTAGCAGAGTCAAGAACAGACTTAGCACGATTCCGGGCAGAAACATAAGCAAGATGTGATTCAGGGGTGGGTTGGTTCTGGTACCTTTTATAGGCCCTTTCCTTGTTGTGGACAGCATTAGAACAAGCGTAATTAAACCAAGGCTTTCTTGCATTAGTCAAAGGATATGAGAAGGGAATGTATACTTCCATGCCCGAGAGAATAACCTCCGTTATTCGCAATGCACACTCAGATGGCTCCCGGCCATGGAAACAATAATAATTCCAAAGAAAATCAAAGAAGTACTCCTGAGGGCATCCCAATCTGCAGCTCCAAAGCGCCACAGTTGACGTTTCTTTGGAGGGTATGCAGGCCGTACCGGAGCAATAGGACATGTCAAGGTAACTAAGTTGTGATCGGAGGACCCCAACAGAGAGGAAAGATTAACAGTGTAAGCACAAGGGTTAGTTGCAAGGAAGAGGTCACGTATGTTGAAGCTCTCTCCAAGGTGGTCAGGGATGCGGGTAGGGTGTTGTACAAGCTGGTCTAGGTCATTAAGGATAGAAAAGATATAGGCTTGTTCACCAGGTGGATCAGTGAAAGAAGAGGAGAGCCAAAGGTGGTGGTGAACATTGAAATATCCTAGAATGGAGATTTCAGAGAAAGGAGAAATGAATAGAATGTGTTCCATTGTAGAAGTAAGATAGTCAAAGAATTTTTCATAATCAGTACAATTAGGAGATAAGTAAACAGCGCCGATATATTTAGTCAGTGAATGACAAGAAAGCCGAAGCCAGAGAGAGTAGAGACTTCAGAAGAATCAAGCTCAGGAACACGAGAGCAAGATAAATCGTTGCGTACATATACACAACAGCCACCTTTGGCTTTGAAATGAGTATAGAGAAAGTAGGTGGATACAGAAAAGGGTTTGCTGTCAGTTGCCTCAGACAGCTGAGTCTCAGACAGGAAGAGAAGGAGAGGTTTAGAGGAGGAGAGGTGATATTCAACAGAGAGAAAGTTAGAGGAAAGGCCGTGAATGTTGCAGAATGAAGACGAAGTAAGTCAGACAGTGGTTCCAGGCATCTCTCTGAGTCGTCACCGGGAGAGGTGCAGATGGTGGGGGGAATTTATGGTCCCCCCCGCCCCCGGGGACTCCAAGGCCAGATTTGATTGTGCCATTTTCTTTTTAATTTTGAAAAGGAAGTGTAGTGTGTACTGTGCATGTAGTTTGCTGTTGGCAATTAGAGAAACTTGTATTGGAGAGCATGCTGGCTTATTCTCTGTGTTATTGAGACACTGAAAAGGTTCAGCAAAGGGGGATGGTCAGGAACTAGTCCCGAGGGCTGATGAAACGGAAGCTCCAGCTCTCCCTGTCAACAGCTTTCCATCCACTTTGGGAGTACTGCCCTGCTCGACTGGTGCTACAGTCTACTCCTGCACTGCTATGCCTCAGGGGCACAAGATCATCAGTTCTCAGGCCTGTCTCTCTGGCGGGTATGAATTACAATGTTACTGTGGTCAAGAGTCGCATAAACCAGAGACTCCAATAGCTTAATGTCTATATTGACACTGCGATGTTAATGAATTTAAAATAAATTAATAAATGTACGGTATTAGTAGATGGTTGGTAACCACAGCCGTTGGCGTGCTTGGGGCCAACGGACTGTAATATGAGGGTTAATGTTAACCTTCACATTTCAATTCCAGATGGTGAACTGTATCATGAAGGCTGGCGCTGATCTTCACAATATAATTTCCAAACAAATGGAGATGATCTTGAATAAAGTAGTAGTAGTAGCAGTAGTAGTAATAGTAGTAGTAGTAGTAGTAGTAGTAGTAGTAGTAGTAGTACTAATAATAGCAGTTGTAGCAGTGGCAGTAGTAGTAGTAGTACTCGTAGTAGTAATAGTAGCAATAGAAATAATAATAATAGTAATCATCATCATCATCATCATCATCATAATAATAATAACAATAATAATAATAATAATAATAATAATAATAATAATAATAACTAATAATAATAATAATAATAATAATAATAGGGTCGGTCACTCACACATCTTTGCGGTGCAATATATATATATATATATATATATATGTATATATATATATATATATATATATATATATATATATATATATATATATATATATATATATATATATATATTTAATCGCTCCGTGTAAATAAACTGTTCATGATAGAATGTTGACTTTGGTTTCATTTTAAAGATTAGTTGTACTTTACTGTTGTTTGTTCAAAGAAGGAGAACAAAGAAAATAGAAAGCCAAAATGACTAGATGATGTTAGGCAAAAACCAAAAATTTAATGACTTGTCATTGACAAATATTCGGCCCCCCTCCCCCCAAAAAAGATATTTAAATCTGGTGGAAACCTTGCAAAACTACAAAAAATTACCTTTCCAATGATGCATAGATTGTGGTTATTTTTGCACTTTATTAAGCGGTAACGCAAAAGGAAAAAGATACACAATTTCTTATGGGTCTCGGCCGCATATTCACTTCGCAATCTTTTTCATCAATCAGTCAGTGTAAATACAATTTTTATGATAGGATGCTGCTTGAGGTGTTATTTTGAAGCTGAATAGCTGTACTTTATCGTAGCACGTTCAAAAAAGGAAAAAAAAAAAGTCAAAATGACGAGTTGAAGTTAGGTGAAAACCAAAAACTTTATACCTTGCCACAGAAAAATGTTGAGCCCAAAAAAAGAAATAATAATAATAATAATAAGGACAATAATAAAGACATATAAATCTGGTTTAAACCATGCAGAACTACAAAACTACTGCCCACCGAGCACAGATCAAGCATTCTGCGACATCATGCCCAAGTCTCTTTGTCATGACATGTAAACGCGATTTATGGTGAATAGTTTACAAAAGTATCTTAAAATAACGCATAATCTCGTCATCGGAATCTCTGAGGATGGATTAACAATGATGCGAAAACGCGTCATCAGAATCTAAAAGGATTAATCAACCATTTTTCCTCAATGATGGATTTTGTTTTTACGAACTAGTGAACGAAACGAGCGAGCTAGCGAAACGAGCGAGCAATGTTTATTCTCAGTTAAGCTCGGAAATGAGCGGCCCGGCGGCCCCACCTGGCCCGACCCGACCGTCACGCTAATAAGTTAATAATTTTACCTCTAAGTAAAGTAGATATAAAATTCTTTCTGCATGTTAAACATTCATTCAATAAATGTTGTTGTCGACTAAAACTCACCCATTAACGTGCAGGAACCCCTTGGGATCTCGAGTTTTCCAGTGGAGTGTTCGGCTCTAATCGGTGAACACCTCAATTAAGAAATAAAATTTTAAAAGATTTTCCGTCGTAACACTGTTTTTTAGCATCAGCTTTAGCAATTATTTACGGGTGATTCCCCCTATAATTTCATATCAAAGGGAAATCGTGATAAAACGACGCTTGCTTGCTCGTCACTTGCTCAAGCACTTTACTGGTTTTATTCCTGCTGAGAGAGAGAGAGAGAGAGAGAGAGAGAGAGAGTGAACTTACCAGCCAGTACTGAGGGGCAGTTTTCCGTATTAAAATAGGTGCCGAAGAACTCATAACATTCATAAATATAACCAGGCACGGCTTTGAAGGTCTGATCGTCCATCTCACCATGGAGTGTACTCAGAATCTGTGGAAATAGTTATAATCTTAAGTATTTGGCCATGAGGGTGCGTTCTGACTGCGAACGCGCAGGCAGGGACAAGGGAGAAAGGGGAGAGTGGGGGCTGGAGCATTTGAATGTCTGCATTAAAGGCAAGTAGGCGGATGTTGCCATGGCAACGTCATCAGGTCTCCCTCGACAACTGCAGGCGGCACGATCCCTGGCGCTAAAAGATGAAGAAAGGTGGCTTTCCTAACAAAGTCACAGCTGCTGGAAAACAGTATGATGAACAAACTGCCTCCTGAAAGACACATCTTACCCTAGACAGGGTTTAAACCAGCAAAAAGGTATAAGTTTGTTTTTCGAATTACAAGAGTGAGAATAATTAATAAAACCTAGAAAATTTTTTGATAAAGTGCAGTAGTGGCTCAGTGGGTTAGAGTGCTCCGCGCTGACCGAAGGGTCGGAGGATCGAATCCACCCAAGGGTCACTGGTAGACATCAGGAAGGGCATCCGGTCATAAAATGCTACACGCTCCAATCCAAAGTCCTCTACCCAGGGGCAACGCCTTAGCCCTTCGGGGATACCTGGCGTAAAACCAAAATAATATATAATATAAAAATGCAGTAGTACCGATCACCAAATCTGCATGCATCCTACAGTACATGATTACTGAAGAAGGAACAGGGTGCAACAGCTAGTTCCGTTGGTGATGTGAGAGAATATCCTGGTAATGTGTGGTTTTCCAGCTGAACAGATAAAAACTATGCAGTAATGGAAAAAAGTGTGAGAGACATTTGCAGAGTACTTCTGTTCATATCAAGGTTCAGTACCTTGGCAAAAGCACGTAACTATTGTTTAAATACCCATAAGTAGAGCTTTACAATAGTCATTTTAATTTATTGATGCAATTTTCAGCCTAATATCTTCACAGTCTCTCACAGTAACTTTAGAGTAAATTCTGATTTGCATTGTAATTGAAATTCATCCATTAAAAGACTACCACCACATGAGTATAATTATGTATATACATCAAAACGAACTGAGTGGACAGACATTTTTTCCCCTCCATTCCTCATTCTCTTCTATGGAATGAAATTAATGCTTTGTCACTGCATTTTATGATATGTCTCTTCATCCATCCTGCCCACGTGGGTTCAAGCGACAAAAGTTCACTCTCAACTCTTCCCGCTTGAACCCAAGTGGGCTTGCACTAGTGTCTGCTCGCAGCTGCCGGCAAGTCGGCCACGTGTATGAATTACTGCGGTGAGTTACTGTAGTTTTAAACCTCCTGCCTCAACCCACTCTTGCTCGCAACCGTCTGCCCGTTCTCAGTCTGGACGCACACTTATACAGCCTACTCCCCCTGGACCAAAATGGCGATAAATAAAGAAAATAAGAAAGAGGAGTTAGTAAGCTTCATAACCGCATGAGAATACCATCCACAGAACTAACAAGATAGTTTCTATCCCATCCGCCTTTCATAATCAGACTGAGTAACCTTATTGTATTACAGTACTACTAGAGGTCACATGGTGAAAAATAAAAAAATAATAAAAATAACCCCAACTAGGTTACTCCTACAACAGGTCTTGCGGGGTGGGTCTGGCCGGAATATCTCTTCTTGTTTTATACATGAGAAAATAAGATCATAAGAAGTTAACTGCAGTAGGCCTGTTGGCTCATGTTAGGCAGCTCCAACAAGAGTGTGACTAAACTACTAGAATAAAACAGGGATAGCAAAGAAGAAGGCTCTCCTCCGCCCACGAAACCCTCCAGCCAAAACTGACAGGAATACTTGAGAAAGAATACCTCGCAGTATAGAAAACTGACGTGGAAATTTTATAATAAAGTCAGAAAGGAGATTCATGGAGGTAGAGTAACTCTACTAATCACCAGAGCATAAAGATTTAACTCACTCAGATTCCACCTAACAAGCCAGATCTGACTGAGGCAAAGTAAATGCAACCTGACTTATTAGAGACCGAAACCACTATGTTATTATTCTTTTCAGTTTACGGTACGGTGGTGCTGGAGAAGAACCCCTTCACTTGGTGGCACCGATATGACCAGGTGGATCCATTGCCTGGCTATACAAACCTCCCTTAACTCACAAACTATCCCCTAAAAGAAGGATGGTGGTCTGCAGGACAAGGGTGACTTCAGCCTGCAGTCCCTGGCTTCACGTTCCATTGAGCCTCGTGCTGCAGCTACTACTACTACTACTACTACTACTACTACTGCTACTACTTCTACTACTACTACTACTGCTGCTGCTGCTGCTGCTGCTACTACTACTACTACTACTACTACTACTACTACTACTACTACTACTACTGTATGGTATGTCTGCCGAGAGGGTGTGGCGATATTCATCCATACTTAATATAGTTTACAAACTCTCATTCACAATATTAATTATAAATGCCATGGCTTTGATATTCTTTTCTCATTACTCACTCGACTTTCACTGTGCAGCATCTTAAAACTGTAGTGAAGAAAAAAGTATATGCAGTCAGCCTTATGTACAACTGAACCCTTCAGTACAAAGATGTTATATATGTACTTGTAAATGTCTAGTGCAATAGTAAATGATACACAGAAATTCCAAAATAAGGTATGAACAAAAGTCAGAAACAAATGTAGATAAATAAATGAACAAATAAATTCATTCATTAAAAATCGCCAGTTGGGCATCCCTGACTGAATCCATATCGATGATCAGAGAAAAGTTTACGAATGGAAAGATGCTTCAGAATCATTATATTTAAGACAGATTCAAAGACTTTAGAAACATGAAAGATGAGACTGTTTTGTTGATTAGAACAGGATTGATGGATGGATGAATGGAAGAAATTTTCCCGGCTATGCATCAGGTACAATTAAATGCTGCCAGATTTCAATGATTATGACCAAAAATAAACTAGAAATAGACACAGTGATAAGACTAAAGTAAAACCTAAAAAGCAATGAAGGCATTAAACATTAACCTATCCATGGCCACCGGTGTCGACTGACGTTTAGCTGATAAATGGCCGCAGGCAGGCATCGTTTGAGTGCAGCCTATAAAAAACGCCGAAAATTTTTGGAAATGAACGAACATTTTGAATGTCTTGAGACTGACCTGCCCTACACTCCCATACATCCCACACGTCAGTACACCGCGCACTTCGTGATGGGTGGACGTCCGTGTTCCGCCTCTCTCCGACCCCGCAGGCCACTCACCAGCAAGAGATCAGGGCGGAGCTGTTTCCCCGTGGTAGGGAAAGCGACGAGGACCAAATTGGGTCTGACCTGGAGGTGAAGAATGTGGTGTGGAGTAGTGACGAGAGTGGTGATGAGTGGTATCACTCTCCTACTACCAAGGAGGACGACAGCAACATCTCAGAGAGTGAGGAGAAGCCACCACCACCCCGTCGTACAGCTCCACCACCACCAAAAAGGACACGGACGGTGGTGAAGCGGCTTTTCACTGAGGGATAGGAAGGGAAGGCTGGAATGCAGGTGCACTCAGCTCACACCACCTCACCACCCCACACCACCTCTCACACCACCTCACCATTTCTTACCACTTCATGGGCCACTTCACTGCCCCCCACCACCGCCTGTGCTACTCCTCCACCTATGACCACCGCCCCGGCCACCTCACCACCCACCACAATCAAGGGCGCCACTGCATCACTGCGCACCACCTCCAGTACCACCTCATCACTGCCAAGCACCTCTTGTGCCCCGTCACCACTTCGCATCATTTCTTGTGCCCCCACACCATTGCCCAGCACCTCCTGTGCCCCCTCACCACCACCCAGAACCTCCTGTGCCCCTCACCACTGTCCAGCACCTCCTGCGCCCCCTCACCACCACACCATGCCCTGGGGACCTCCTCCTTGGAACCAGAGGTCAAGTTTGTGCAGCGGCAAGCACGGATAGTGTGCAAGACCGCCTCACAAACTGGGAGGCCGCAGAGAACTTTGCAACTCTCCCCTTCACATGCCGCCTACAGGTGGAAAGAGATGATGGCTTTTCGAACCAGGACGTTTAACTTTGACGAGACAAACTCCGGAGTCAGGGACACGACTGGACTGACAGTGATGAGCTTGATAATGAGCTATTTTCTTGCATTCTTTGACCTGCACCTCAAGACACACATTTATGACGAGACAGAACCAATTCTTTCCACAGACGACAGCTGACCTTGCACATAAGGAGGCCTATAGGACACGACACTGGACTGACATGATGGTGCCCACCATGTATGTGTTTATGGCATTGACGATGTTGATGCCCTTAGTGAATAAAAACGTGCACTTGTCAACCACTGGACCACTGAAGTGTTGACATGGATTGATGTACTGTATTCACAAAGTACATGGCATGGAACACGTACCAGAACATCATCAGGGTCCTTTATTTCAGTGACAGCACAACCTCAGACCCAACAGATAATTTACATAAGATCAGGACGGTTTTGGAAAATCTCAAAGGCAAATTCCAACTCTTTAGGGGGGCTTTCCAAAAGCTTGTGATTGACGAGTCGCTGATGTTGTTCCGTGGCCGTATGTCGTTCAGGCAGTACATCCTATCAAAATGGCATCGTTTTGGTATAATGATCTTTGTTCTGTGTGATTGCGATACTGGTGTTGTCCTTGACATGATTATTTACACAGGTGCAACGACCAATATTCCACATAATGATCGTCTTGGGATTTCTGGTACAGTAATGAGGCAAATGATGGAGAATTATGTGGGTAGAGGGCACATCCTCTACACAGATAATTTGTACACCTGTCCTGAATTGACAATGCACTTGCTTTGAAGTGGGACTGGTTCATGTGGCACCGTACGGAGCAACAGCTGTGGCATGCCAAAGTTTGGTGACGTGCAGGAAAGAGGCACAGTTGTGTTGCAGTGTATCAAGGATCTCCTTGCCCTGCGTTGGCGAGACAAGCGTGATGTGCACATGCTATCAACTGTGCATCAGGTGCTTTGTCGACACCGGGAAACGAGACCGTGCGACAGGCGAGCGTATTCTTAAGCCAAATGCAATCATGGACTACAATCGAAACACGCACTTGGTTGATAATAGTGACATGCTGATTGGTTAAGTGCAGCACATTTGTCGTTCTGTCAAGTGGTATAAGAAACTCTTTTTCTACTTTGTGGACATGTGTGTGCTGAATGTGCATCACTACTATTGCCAGAAATCTGGAAAGACGATCACGTTGCGTAAGTTCATACACGACTTAGTGTATGAATTCCTACAGGAATATGGTCCGTAGTCGTCAATACCACGGGAGCATACAAGTGCTGTGGAGGATGCACCCACTAGGCTTGCTGCGAAAGACTGGGCTGCACAGCACTAACTGGAAAAGTTACTGCCACCACCTGAAGGCCAAAGTCTGACTAGAGGCAGCAGGAGTGCACAGATGCGCTGCCACATCTGCGCCACCACGGAAAGGCGGCCACGGCAGTGCAAGTTGACCACCTGGCAGTGCTACTTGTGCCAGGTGCCTCATTGCCCCCCCCCCTGCGTCCCCTAGTATCATTCCATTGCAAAGTACTGACTGTGTGGACGAGTGCAGTGTATATACTGTATATTACTTAGTGCAGTGTTACGAAGTAAGATATAGAAGTGTATGATAGTGGTAGTGTGTAAAGTAGATTATGTTTTGTAAGTGACTTTTGTACAAAGACTATGTTTCCCAGATAATGACTTATCTCTATTGATTTTTGGCCTGCTAGGGGAGGGCAGGGATGGGAAAAAGTTCGCCTGCACTGACTCCTGTCAGTGAGTAATTATTCTGCTCTGTATTTATTTCACTAATGCCAGCCCCCATGTATTTCCTTAAATGCTTATTTCAGTCTTTTTGCCCTAGATAGAGTGGTAATCATTGCAGGTTCTGTTTCTAATGTAAGTGAACAGGCATAGGGTATAGAAAATGCTGTCTCACATGGCAACCGTGTGATATGCCGATTTTATCGTATTTTGACTCTGGGAAGGTTGTCCCAACAAACAGCTCGCCCCTTCCACCCTATCCTGCCTGCCTTACCAGCATCAATGTATATTCCTGCATTGTTATCCACGTAATTTTTTCCTGTTTATGAATTTGAATTACTCGCTATCACTGCAGGATCACGAAAGCAATATACAGTAATTGTGAGTGGGACGTGAGAATGATACTGCACACAGTTACTGTGCAATACTCCGAGTTTATCATATTCTGATCGTGTGAATTGTAGGCAGACATAAAGCTTTACCCCTTTTCCTTACCCAGTCAGAAAATATCATACTTTCCCACTCACGACACACAGACAGCAATATATATTGCGAAATAACAAAGCAATATGATAGTAGTGGAATGGATGTGGAAGATGTGCAGATTGGCCTGGGAGGAGGGTAGAGTCCTAGAGGATTGGAAGTCAGGTATAATTATTCCCTTGTACAAAGGGAATGGGGAAAAAGAAGTGAATGGTAATCACCGGGTCATTTGTCTTCTTAGTGTAATAGGAGGAAAAGTATACGGTAGGATACTTACTGACATGGAAATAACAGGAGCATTAGTTGGAGAAGAACAGGGAGGCTTTAGGAGGGGAAGAGGTTGTGTAGATCAAATATTCATTTTTAGATCTTTAGTGGAAAAGTTTCTAGACCAGGGAAAGTAGTTGTATGCAGCCTTCATGAATTTGGAGAAAGCATATGATAGGGTGGATAGATAAGGATTGTGGAAAGTATTAAGAATATATGGAGTAGATGGGAAGTTGTTGAATGCTGTGAAGTGTATGTATGAGGGCGCTAAGGCTGCAGTGCGTGTAGATAGTGAACTGGGTGAGTTTTTTTATTTGAAGATTGGGTTGAACAGGGATGTGTCATGTCTCCATGGTTGTTCAATCTGTACATGGATGGAGTTATACAAGAGATACAAGATAGGGCAGAGGATGTTGGAGTGGCCCTAGTAAGAAAGGGCAGTGTTTGGAAACTCCCTGTACTGTTGTTTGCAGATGATAATGTATTGTTAAGTGAAGATGAAGGGGACCTGCAAGGCTAGGTGGATGAGTTCGGGAGAGTGTGTAAGAAACGGAATCTAAAGGTGAATGTAGGGAAGAGTACAGTGATGGTCTTTGAGAGAGGTGAAGTCAGTGAATGTACAGTGAGGTTGGATGATGAGGAAATGAAAAATGTGAGTACGTTTAAGTACTTGGGTAGTGTGATGAGTAAGGATGGAAGTTTGGGGGGGTGAAGTGCTTGAAAGGGTACAACAAGGAAGAAAGGTTGCTGGTTCCTTGATGGCAATGATAAGAAACAGGGATGTGAGCATGGAAGTGAAGATGTTATTACATGACAGTATTGTGATACCAACTCTAAAGAATGGAAGTGAAGCTTGGACCTTGTTGGAGGGACACAAGTCAAGAGTGAGAGCAATGGAAATGAGTTATTTGAGAGGAGCATGTGGAGTCACATGGAGAGATAGACTGACAAATGGGGATGTGAAGGAGCGTTGTGGTGTGGATGTGAATGTGATAGGAAGCGTTAGGA
Source organism: Coenobita brevimanus (assembly GCF_032717465.1). Classification (NCBI taxonomy): domain Eukaryota; kingdom Metazoa; phylum Arthropoda; class Malacostraca; order Decapoda; family Coenobitidae; genus Coenobita; species Coenobita brevimanus. The sequence goes on from NC_136984.1 coordinate 24,806,518, forward strand.
GAAACACACTGAGGTGGTTTGGCCATGTGGAGAGAATGGAGAGTGAGAGACTGACGAAGAGAGTGTATGTGAGTGAGGTGGAGGGGGAGAGAGGGAGAGGAAGGCCAAGGATGAATATTTAACCCGCCCCATCCCGACGTTTTCTGGGCAGTGGTACGCCCCAGTCCCGACGTTTTTGGACCTTTTTTTTTTTTTTGGCTCAAACATCCGCTATTGGTGAGAAACATCGAAAATTCATAGAGAAATCGCTCACCTGAGGTTTAAAATACTCGATCCAGGTAGGAGTACCTCCTTACCTTACAGGGTTTTCTATCAGGCTGGCTGCAAAGAAAATGAGTTCTATGGGAGGATAACTATTCTACACCACTCATAAACGGTATTTATTTATTTATTTGGTACGAATTTATATGTAGTACGATAGTATATAGTATATTGGTTTTCAAACAGTAATATAGGCATTATAAGCATTGTTTCACTCACTAACTCATCACCATTCCTGACCTTTTTTTGCCACATTACCTGATCATCATTTCTGACTGTTTCTTCCTCTAATGTTTGTCCTCCACATTGTCATCGATTGGGGAATCACTCTGGCCCTGAATTTCGTACCGTGGCATGACATGGCTTTACTGGCCAGGTCACTGATAACAGGTGAATTGCTGAGAAAAGGTCATGCAGGGGGGGGGAGAAGGTCATGCTGGGTAAGGCATTGTCCCTGCCTGGCATCTTCTAGAGGAAGGTGTCCCGTGTATACGTGCCAAAAATCACTCACGAAAATTGAAAATTGTGCAAATTAGGGACCTTGCAATGTTGCCGCCTTAATTTACATCTCCGGGATATGAGTGCACTTCATGTGAGGACGTGAATTCACGTCTCCAGGACGGGGCGGGTTAATCCATTCACTCCCTCTTCCAACTGTACTCACAACATGAACATGCAAAATAACTCGAAACTACCAGAAATATATTTTATATACAAAATGTGAAAAATTATTCATAATTTTTTTTTCTAGCCAATCCTAACATATGTACTGATATCATTCGATATCATCGTATCCAATATATGCACAACATTTCAACACCATTCACATTGTTCTGGGGGGTAAAAAAAAAAAAAAAAAATAGAACAACACGTGTGATGTTGCGCCGCGGCAATACACCACTGTGGCGGATGTACATTGCTGATATTTCTGCAAATTCCGCACTCCAATGCAAGGCACAGAATTCGTCTAGGATGATAGGATTTGGACTGCTAGGTGCATCTGAACTTCCTCTTCAATATGGCAAGAAAAAAAAATCAAATTTTGAAACTTCAGAAAATGGCCCTGGTGTTGGCCAGGGACTCACATAAAATTCAGAACCAACAGCCACAGAGCGGTTAAATACAAAAACAAATATTAAAACAGAGTGAATAAAAACATTGAACATACAACAGCAGTTACCCTTCTCAGCTACAGCCTGAATGATAGCAAATTTCGAGAGAGAGAGAGAGAGAGAGAGAGAGAGAGAGAGAGAGAGAGAGAGAGAGAATGTGTGCAGTTTGAGTGAAGATAAATGTATAAAATGAGTCACATAACAACATGGGAAAGTTTATACATAATCCCAAGATGCCAAGCGTTTAACATGTGTAATAATTAAGATAAAGCCAAAATAAAGCTTGTTGAATATGTTACCTGGCTGCAATTGTCCAGCCGAGACTGGCAAAACTCCAACGGCCTTGGCTTACTGCACTGAGTTAGCGCTGGGGAGAGGAAGGAAGTTATTGTAAGATTGTGACACATGAATGAAGTGATGTGGCGGTAAATATTGCTACACACCAGCATAACCCTCTCTCTCTCTCTCTCTCTCTCTCTCTCTCTCGATACATTATACACCCTCGTCTCACTCTATTGTTGATATTTAAGCACTCCCTTAGAAATCCATGCTTCACTAATGTAAAAAAAAGAGAAACACTCAGCAGCTCTCCGTCCACACCATACATACGCAAAGCGTTCCATAATCCTTCCCTATTCACCTTGTCATAAACCTTATCCAGATCCATAAATGCCAAAAATACCGTACATTCCTTCACATCTACATGCTCCACTTTCTCACTGTAAATATTTGAACCACAAATCTCCTACCACACTTGAGCCGGTATTGCTGTCAATTAAGGAAGCTCCCCAGCCAGGGGCGTCATTTGGGGGGGGGGGGCAGCGAGGGGTGCTCGCCTCCCCCAAGCTTTCTGAGGGGGCCTCCAAATCAACTAGAATTGACGAAAAAAATACAAGGTTAACACCACGAAACTAAAAATAATTTGTATTTAGCCTCAATACGTTTTGAGGCGAGATTGTTGTGGAGTGCATATGGAAGTTGTGTAGATTGGCTTGAGAAGAGGGAAGGGTTCCAGAGGACTGGAAATCAGGTATAACTGTTCCTTTATACAGAGGAAAAAGGGAGAGAGAAGTATGTTGTAACCATAGGGGTATTTGCCTCCTCAGTGTGACTGGAAAATATGTGGTAGAATACTCACTGATAGGGTTAGGCATGTAACAAAGGAGCTAGTAGGAGAAGAACAAGGGGGATTTAGGAAGGGAAAAGGGTGTGTAGACCAGATATTTGTTCTAAGATGTTTAATGGAGAAGTATCTAGAGAAGGGAAAGAAAGTGTATGCTGCCTTCATGGACTTGGAGAAGGCTTATGACAGAATAGATAGGCAAGGTATGTGGAAGGTATTAAGAATATATGGAGTGGAGGGGAAATTGTTGAGTGCTGTGAAGAGTATGTACGAGAGAGTTAGGGCCACAGTGCGAGTGGATGGTGAGCTGAGTAAGTTCTTTGATCTAAATGTAGGACTGAAACAGTGATGTGTGATGTCTCCATGACTGTTTAATATATACATGGATGGAGTTGTAAAGGAGGTGCAAGGTAGGGCAGTGGATGTGGGAGTGGCTTTAATGAATGAGAGTGAGATGTGGAAGATTCCGGTGTTGCTGTTTGCTGTAGATACTGTATTGTTGAGTGAAGATGAATGGGAGTTTCAAGGTTTGGTGAATGAATTTGGAACAATGTGTAGGAAGAGAAATCTGAAAGTTAATGTAAACAAGAGTAAAGTTATGGTGTTTGAGAGGAACGAAGTCACAGAATGCACAGGGCGGTTGGATGGTGAGGACATGGAGAATGTGAGTGCATTTAAGTACTTGGGTAGTGTGGTTAGTAAGGATGGAAGTTTGGGGGATGAAGTACATGAAAGGATACAGCAGGGAAGGGAGGTTGTTGGTTTACTGAAAGCAATGATGAGAAATAGGGAGATGCGTATGGAAATTAAGAAGTCACTGCATGATAGTATTGTGATCCCTACCCTGGTGTATGGAAGCGAGGCATGGACTTTGGTAGAGGGGAACAAGTCAAGAGTGAGAGCAGTGGATATGAGTTACTTGAGAGGAGCATGTGGAGTGATATGGAGGGACAGGTTGACGAATGAAGAAGTGAAGAAATGTTGTGGAGTGGATGTGGATGTGATTGAGAAAATTAGGAGAAATACACTGAAATGGTTTGGACATGTGGAGAGAATGGAGAATGAAAGACCGACTAAGGGGGTGTATGTAGGTGAAGTGGAGGTAGGGAGAGGGAGGAGAAGACCAAGGATGAGGTGGAGGGATGAAGTTGAGAGGTATATTAGGGAGGGGGGGTGAGTTGAGGGGAGGGCAGTCAAATGGTGGATGACAGAGCGACTTGAAGGCGTTTTGTCTGCGCCCACCCTTTGTGGGATTAGGGCGTCGGGCTATAGATAGACGTTTTGAGTGAAATATATTTTGTGTGTGTGTGTGTGTGTGTGTGTGTGTGTGTGTGTGTGTGTAATAATCACAATAATTTACTAGGTATATTAAAGGATGCCAATGTAAATATGTTCCTAGCCCGCTGTTCAGTTACCTTCAGCATCGAGCTGCCTTTTTAATTGTATTCTGGCTATCACTAAAAGCTTTTATTCATCTTAAGAAGTACGTACCTGTAGGTAGGAGTCTTAAGAGTTCATTTAGATCAGTGGTTCCCAAAGTGGGCTGTGGAAATATCCAGGGGGGCGGTGAGGTACCGGGGACCGTGAGGAAGAAGGGGACGGCAGGGGGACGGCAGGGTGGCATCAGAACCAAGTAAGCATTTTTTTTTTTTTTTTACAAACTATGACAAAATCTAAGTCACAAACACTTAAGTGACATGTATGCTTTACAAAAAATAAAATTAACATAGAATTATACACGAAAGCATGGTTCTATTTTATTTTGTGTTTCGAAGTCAGTTAAAAGTTCGATCGTTTTGTTTATATCTTGGTAACGTGGTCTGGACACGATAGGCGCCACACGCCAACGGCCAGCCAGTCAGACAGCAGACACCTGGGGAGTTCATTCTGTAAGGGCTGGTAAAGTACGTATGAACACAGTTACTTTTTCAAATTAATGTATGATATCTTTCCATGTAACTATAATAATCTCTTGGAACTGGTAGAGTATAAAGCTGCTTTAAGTAACATATATGGCTTTATTCACCATGGCACGTGGGCCACAAAGGGCACTTCAAATATGCTAAGCAGAGATCACGGAGATATCCACTGTTGCAGTAGCTTAATCATTTTTCAGTGCAATAAATATTCGCAGTTTAGTTTTCAGTCCCCTATATATAATGAATTCTGAAATTAATATACTATTCTTACTTGGGCCTCTTCCAAATTTAAAAACCATCATTTTATTTCTCCCGCCTTTCTATTTTTAATTCAGTTACAAGTTTGCAACTTTTAATTCTCAAATTTATATTCATTATCTTTTCATTAGGCTATAAAAATGAAGTCAGTTTAAGCTTTCACCGATACAAATATTTTAATTGCTATTTGGTCTATTATCCAAGTTCATTTGCATATAATGTAATGATATGTACTTTACCATGCACTTTAAATTACCGTACATATTCAACTTCACATAGAAATACTGCCAATGCTAGAATGTCCATTAGTGTGTGTGTCAGGAAGTAATTGGTTAAATAAATAATTATATACAGTATTAATACCTGTATTTGTTTACTGCTTTAATTCCCTGACCATAGCTTTGCATGTGGCTTCAAAATGCTCGTTCGTCACCCCACCCATGTGGGGAGGTGGGAGTAGGGGGGCCTCCTAAATAGCCTATGTCCCCCCAAGGAAAACTGAAATGACGCCCCTGTCCCCAGCACATTTTCTTTACCAGTTTATTTTTGCATACAACACAATAATAATTGTTTGTGAGTTATTTTTCCCATACATGATGGTGTTTAACAGAAAATACACCATAAAAAGCAGCAGTAAGGCTTAGTAAGGAAATAAATCACTAAGGAAAAGGTATTAGTGAGCTTCCTTAATCGTGGAAAATACGTGTCTTGAAAACACACTGTTCGTCACTAACCAGACATTCTAATGTCTTCCCCACTTTTCCACTAATTACTCTTCCATATAAGTGTCAAAGAAGGAAGTGGAAACAAGAATTAAATGCAAATAAATAGTTGGTTCCCACAAAGGAACTAACTTATGAAATCAAGTAATAAGTTTTTACTTTATTCTGGCTTACTTCACCAATTCTCTAAAGATGAGGATTTCATAGACTTTCCCAACAGTACACAGCGGAGACTAATCACTCACGATTGCTGAGTTGTTGGTACTGTTGGCCCCTGAGAAAGTGGCCTTTCCCCCTCACAATCGATAATTAATACTAACAGTAATGAACAGACTCTTGCTGGTGCTAACTCCTGGTTGGCACAACCTATTTAAGAATATGAAAGAACTGACTTAACTACCGGTCGTGATTGATTTAAGAAGTTTGTGCATACAAGGAGTGGCAAACTAAAGTTTGCACAATGTGATGAAATCAAACAACACTGTTACATGTAATTGAGCTCAAAAAGAAGAACTCTAAATTCACTGATAACAGCAAATAAATTTACGTTACAAGAGAACTTAAGTATTTTAAAAAATCAAAGCAAAGTACATACACTCACTCACACACCCAACTACTCAATAACCTTAACCCCTAGGGTACACAATTCTCCAGCCTCGACTGCCCCCCAGGACGCAAAAACAGGCCAATTTTTCGACTTCCTCAAAGGTTAAAAGTTTTATGCCCGATTTATAGAGCTTGAATTTACACACCTGAAAACGCAAACCCCACCCTCCTAGACCCAATAGTTACCGAGCTATGGCCCGTCATAGTTTATAATAGTTACCCGTCGCGGCCCCGGGGAGAAAGAAAATACGGCGCTCGCACTTGTATTCTTCGCAACAATACGTACAAAAATCACCAAAATCAATTTTTTTTGGTGTGTATAGATGTTATAAAGCATTGTAATGTGCTTAGAAAAAATAAAATAGTAACAACCCCCCCAAATAAATATGATAAATAAAAATTATCCTTCCCTCCTCTCCTCTCCTCATACCTCCAATCCCCTCCCTTCCCTTCCCTTCCCCTCGCCTAACCTCCCCTCCCCTTTCCCCTCCCCTTTCCCCTCCCCCCTTCCCTCCCCGCCGAGCTGTCAAATCTAGTAAGGGAAATTGGTCATGAACCCCCCAATAAAAATATGATAAATAGTAAAAATTATCCTCCCCTTCTTTCCCCTCTTCAAACCTCCAGTCCCCTCCCTCCCCTTCCCTTCCCTCCCCTCCTCTCTCCTCTCCTTCCCTCCCCTCCCCTCGCCTAACCTCCCCTCCCCCCTGCCCTCTCCTCCGAGCTGTCAAATCTAGTTTTCGTTTCGTTTCGTTTCGTTTTGAAGGCTCCAACATGCTTCCATGCGTCGGCATAAAATGTATTTTTCTAGTAGGTTTCGAATAAAGACAGCTAAAATACTGTGGTGTGCATATCTGTATGCATACACCAATAAATTACAGGCAATGACTCAAAAACACGTGCCATAAAGCATAAAAAATACGCAAAATATTCGAGGCCGGGGAGGTGCTAGGGGGTGCGGGTGGGGGGTGGGGGGTGGGGGGAGCTGGTAAGGCCAGGAGGGCGTGGATGGGGATGGAGGGATGGGAGGAGACCACCACAAGACACAAAGGAAGGACCAAAGTGGAGTACAAGGACATGGAGGGAGGGTAGGGGGGAAATAACCTCCCCCCAGTTGAATGGGGAGGGGGACGTGGGGGGGGATCCACATGGGAGGGGGGGATTCATGAGGGAGGGGGTGGGAGGGGTTGTGGTGGTGGTAAGAACGGTGGGAGGTAGGGTAGTAACAAGGTAGTGGAGTAGAGGGACGTGGTGAGAGGGAGGTGGGGGGTACACCCCCCACCGCCTGGTTACGGGCCTAGGTCCCCCCTCCGGTGTGTCCAACACCTAGTTCTGATTGGTTAGAAGCCATCTACGTCACAGCTGGGATGGAGCCAGCTGCCTCCAGTTTTTTGTGGATGTTGTACGATCGGTGTTGCTTGTCCTCTTGAGAAATTGCGCAAAAAGCCCGATCGATGAGATTAGCACTTCAGGGGTTAAGACTAGAAAAACAAGGAATGAAAATACTGGTCAGCGGAGAAAAATGGAGTTGTTGCTGTGAAACAGACTGGGCGGCTTGCTTGAGGCAATGCAGTTTTGCACTGCTGACGTCCACTGCTGCCGATCACCAACTCGGTGAGGAGATGCGGGAATCATAGAACTGCTAGAGACTGTAGCCGCTGAGACGGGGCCCTGCTTCTCTACACTGCGCACGACCTCTTCCTCCCATGACAATTCAGCACTAACTGACTAATGTTCCCACACCGGGTACAGGGGCGTGAGAAATCGGCGTGGATTAACTACATGACTAGAGAGGCAAGGCGTTGGAACGATAATTACACAAAAATATCACTCAGTGAAGCACTGATGTCGTACATAAGAAGTTACTTATGATACAGTGACGAATGCTCTGAAAACTCAGCTTCAGATCTGAGTGCAAATACAAGTGGTTAACTGACTGAGCAAAGTTCTATGGGGTTTCACTATTGTTCAAGCATTCCCTTAATAATAATACAATGTCAAGAATTGCCATGATAATAATATGAACTAGTAAATTTGTAACATTACGTCCCATCAAAATCAAAATTTTCAAAGAAAAATTTAATAGTAGGGGGAAAAAACTCCGTGACGACAGTGAAAAAGCCTGTACTCAGGTCAAACTGAGTGAAAGCTTGCTACCTTTACATTAACAACTAATTTTTGTGTAGCATGGTTCTGTGATACATGGTGTAGGTATGACAGTTATAGTGTAACTGTACCTACATGTAAAATGATATAATACAAGTTAATACTAAATGAAGGCGATGAGGGCAGAGAAGAAGGGGTGGCAGAATGCGGCAGAGAATATCAACTGATCTGCATAGCAAAACTGCTACACCCGCCAACTGTACCTGCGAAATCAATCAAGGTGGAGCATCAATAGTGTCAATGTGACAAACAATTTGTATTAAATTGCAATAACCCTTTGCCTAGCAGTCAATGCATACACAGTGAAAAGTATGCTTCAGCTGAAAACTCAACTGATAGCGCAAGCTTTGTACATTCGAGGTCGCCATTATTTCCTTACTGGGTAGATTATTAACCAGGAAACATAGTCCTTGGATTACACAAATCACTCAGGATGCCTGTAGTTTACTGGTTAAACCTATATCTCTATTAACCGGAAAACAAGGTGTTCCCTGGTTAACTCATAGACACAGTGTGGATATAAGGGGTGAGGTCCAAAGCCTCGCCTGGTGCTTTTGAAGAAGACAACAATCAATCAGGCACCAGCTCCTTCTCTCATCTGTGAGACCATGCTTTGCTCCAGCAATGACCCCTGATACATTAAAAGATCCCAATGGGTGCCAGTTAACTAACAGGGCCCTCAGTGACCCACAGCCCATCACAGATTGAAAGTAAGAATAATGACCATTAACTCAGGGCTCTGTGCATATGCTTCTAGTCAAAGTACTGTCCAGTCATATTTGTACCTACACACTCGAACATCCCAAAAGCACACCTACCCTTATAATTCTACACTTATGACTAATATCGGTAAGTTGACAATCCCTATGCAAACTCAGGCAGGTCACATTTTAACACCCAGAGTGGGTATGAAAACTCGTGTGGATAGCATGTATTCTTGAGATGCCCCACAATGTAATTCAGATACAGCCTCGGATTGCCTCTCCGGGGGTCTAAAATTTCCCCCTTAACCTATGATACATATGTATGTACAGGCTCTGGACATAACGTGTCATGTGGGACCCACGGGCAAGACATCAGGTCTTACTGGTATACTATTAACTGGGAACCAAGTTAGTCCTTGGACTGCAAAAATCACTGAGGATGCCTGTCTTATGGAACCTAGTGTACAACAGTTGCCCATGTTAGTTAGTCGTCAGGTAGCAGGTGAGACATCAGGTCAGCGCCTACATTGTCACTTCCCTTGATGTAATTCACAAGAAGGTTAAACTGCCACAAATAGTGGTGGATGGGGTGCCCATCATCTACTCACTCAGTGTAGAGATGCCATATGATCTCTACACTGAGTGACAAGCCAAATGGTTTCCTGTATCCAGGAAACCATTTACCATGCTGGATGGTAACCATATAACCAGGGATTCTGGCAGGGTTAAGTGTCCCCCAGATCCCCCTATCCAAAATCACTTAATCATGGCAGTCGTTTCAGAGAGCCTCAGAGGTCCCAATACCTACCCAGGGCCCCAACCAAATGGGCAGATCCACATGGCCATGTGGAATGTGAGAGGTGTGAATGAGGAGAGCAAGAGGGTGGATGTGGTGAGTGTGTTCAAGAGTGCAAGATATGCATTGATGGCACTGTGTGAAACGAAGATGAAAGGGTGTGAAGTGAAGGAGTGGGAGGGTGTGAAATGTGTAAGCTCGGGAATGAATGGGAGAGAAAGCTGCAAGGAAGGAGTTGCTTTGTTGATGAAAGACGTGTGGCAAACTGGAATGAGAGACTTCAAATGTGTCAGCTTGAGATGTATGTATGTCAAGTTCAGGTTTGAGAAGGTGAATGTGGCAGCAACTATAGCATATGCACCGTGTGAGGACAGGAGTGAGAGAGAGAAAAACAGGTTTTGGGATAAGCTGGGTGAAGTAGTGGGAGAAATACGCAGGAGCTATAAAGTGATCATAATAGGGGATATGAATGAAAGAGTAGGCACTGGTCCTGAGGATAACATACAATGATGGATTGTTATGGAGTACTAGGAGAAGACGATAATGGGAAGCAACTAAAGGATATTTGCCACGAGAGGGGATTGTGCATTTGTAACTCGTATTTCAGACACAAAGATGCACATAAATATACATGGTATATAAGGAACAGGGATCGTGTTGAAAGAAACCTGATTGATTACGTGCTCATAGAGAGGCCGATGATGGGAATGGTTGCTGATACGAGGGCCGTGAAAGGACGATCTGGAGGCCTGTCAGATCATATGACTGTGGTATGCAGGACCAAGCTGAGAGGAGTGAGGTGGATCAGGAGAGAGAGGAGCAGTCAGGGAGAAAGACTGAAAGTTAAGAAGCTGAGGATCAAAGAAATGGCAGACGAAATTTACAGGACCAAACCGAAGGAGGAGTTAGAATCAGTGAATTGCGATGAAATGGATCTGAACAGCCTGTGGAATGCATATAGGGATTGCTTAGTTAGGAATGCTAAAGCAGTGTGTGGTGTGGCAAGAGTAACAACAAACAAGAAAGGTACGGCAAGGTGGGATGAGGAGGTTAAGAGAGCAGTGAAGGAAAAGAGGAAGAAGTGGCTAAAGTGGTTACAGGACAGGGGTTCAGTTGAAAAAGGAAGTGAATATACTGAGAGCAAGAAGCACATAAAGAAACTAGTGAAGAGGAAAAAGAAGGAGGTAAATGATGATCTAGGAAGAAAAATGAATGCGATCTACTCTGAAAATAAGAAGTTATTCTGGAAAGAGGTGCAGAAATGTAGAGGTGAAAGTGGAAAAAAATGTGATGGTGTGAAGGATGTAGGTGGTAGATTATTAACCCATGGGGATGAAGTAAGGACCAGAAATATTTTGAAAACCTGATGAATGGGAATAGAGAGAAAAGAGTGGCTGTAAACATGATTGGTTTGGGGGGGGGTGCAGAGAAGGAATGTAGTACCAGGAGACGTGACACTCGCACAGGTGAAGAGAACTGTGAAGTGGCTGAAAAATGGGAAAGCGGTTGGGACTGATGAGGTGTATGCAGAGATGCTTAAGTGCAGTGGAGACAGTGGAATGAAGTGCTTGTTGGAGATATGTAAGAAGGCATGGACGAGTGAAACTGTCTGCAGAGTGGAAAAAGGCTGTGATTGTACCCCTGTACAAAAATAAAGGTGAGCGAGGTGAGTGCAAGCATTATCGTGGCATAAGTTTATTGAGTGTGGTAGGGAAGGTATATGGAAGAATAATTATAAAGAAAGTAAGAGATATCAGAAACCTTAGTGAGTGATGAACAGTGTGGCTTTAGGAGTGGCAAAGGATGTGTGGATCAAATATTTGCAATGAGACAGATAACAGAAATGGCTTGTGAGAAGGACCATAAGGTGTTTATGGCATTCATGGATCTGGAAAAAGCATCAGACAAAGTGGACAGAGAAGAATATTATTGTGGAGAGTTTTGCGCATGTACGATGTAGATGATAAGCTGCTAGGTGCCGTCAAGAGTTTTTATGATGGTAGTGAAGCATTTGTAAGGGTTAATGGGCATCTAAGTGAATGGTTCACAATCGGTGTGGGCGTGCGACAGGGTTGTGTGATATCCCCATGGTGTTCAATACATATATATATATATATATATACTGTATGATATATATATATATATATATATATATATATATATGGATGGGATGATGAGAGAAGTAAAAACACAATTAATGGAGAGAGGGATGACGTTGGTAATAAATGGTGATGGATGGAATATCTCAATTTTGTTGTATGCTCTTGATGCAGTACTGCTTGCAAATACCGGACAAAAACTTGGCAGGCTAGTGCAGAGTTTTGCTGAGGTCTGTGGGCGTCGTGCTTTGAGAATAAATGTAGAAAACAGTAAAGTGATGGTTATTGAAAGAGAAAGTGACTCCCAGTGCGATGGTACAGTAAATGGAGAGAGACTGGAATTGGTGAGAGAGTTCAAATACCTGGGTACAGTAACAGAAAAGAGAGGATAATGTGCAAAAGAATTGGAATGTAGAGTGACCCAAGGAAGAAAAGTAGTTGATGCAACGAAGGATTTGATAAGAAACAGAGGCGTCAGTTCTGCAGCTGCACGAGGCTTACATGAAGGAGTGTTAGTGCCAACTTTAACATATGGATGTGAGACTATGGTGTGGCATAAAAATGAAAAGTCAAGAGTAAGAGCAGTAGAGATGGGACTGCTGAGGAATGTATGTGGAATACAGAGGATGAATAGGATACGAAATAATGTGATTCGTGAAAGATGTGGAGTGAGGAAGTTGGTGGACACCAGAATCGAAGAGAGTGTACTGAGATGGTATTGTCATGTGGAGAGAATGGATAATAATAGAGTGGTGAAAAAGGTATATATGAGCGAATTTGAAGGTGAGAGGAGGCGAGGTAGGCCAAGAAGAAAGGGGAGAAATATGGTGGATGAGTGAGTGAGGAAGAGATGTTTGGATGTTGGTGAGGCTAGGGAACTGACAAGAGATCAGGCTGGTTGGATGAATATTGTAAGAAGTGCATGATCAGGGATTTGACATCCCTTTTTAACATGGCAACGTCCGAATTGCCTCAATCGGATACGTTTATGTGAAGCTACAGAACGTGTTTAATGTTTTTGGCATAACCGATAGAGCCTGTATTCTGAGTTGTTGAAAGATGAGTGAATGGAGGTGTGGCCCATTGGATTGGGGAAATTTGGGCTGTTTGGTCGTTGCTACTCTTCACCCTGCCTTAAGGTCCGGATGATGATGATGAAATACAATGTTCACTGTGTCAATCTTGCATTAGCTGTCTTAGTTGTGCTGAGACTAGTGAGTGGCATATGATCGGTTTCCAAAGTGAATGGTGCTTCATATAAATAATAGTAGTATTTCTTAACGCCTTCAACCGCAGCCAAGAGTTCCCTCTCAGCAGTACTGTAATTCCTCTTGGCAGGTTTAAGCTTTCAGCAGTGATACAGTATGCCACTGGGACAATTCCACCTTCCGATTCTTGCATTAGCACGGCACCTACTCCATCTTGTGAAACATCGGTGTGCAGTATGAAAAGCTTATTGGAATCAGGTGGCTGCAAGACAGGCTCTTTACACAGCATATTCTTGAGGGTGGCAAAAGATCTATCTTGTGCTTCTCCCCAATCAGTGGTATTTCGAGCATGTTTCCGAAGCATTTCGTACAACGGCTGGGCAATGAAAGCAAAGCTGGGGATAAAACTTCTATAATAATCCGCTAAACTGAGGAATGCCCTAACCTGTTACTTGGTCACGGGTCTTGGAGCTACCCTAACTTTCCTGACCTTATCGCCCTGACACCTGCAGCAATTGTTGCCAACAAAATGTCCGAGGAACTCCACCTAACTGTGTGCAGTTTTACACTTGCTAGGCTTCAGAGTCATGTAGAAACTCTGGATTCTACTGAAGACAATTTCCAAGAGTCTGTGATGCTCCTCCAACGTGGCAGAATGAACAAGGACATAGTCAACGAACATTTCTATTCCTATGATACCATGGAGCACTTATCTCATGGCTCCATTGAATTCTGCTGGGGTGTTGGTATATCCAAATAGAAGGACTTTATACTGATACAACCCCCTAGGAGCAGCAAAGGCAGTGAACTGGCGCCAGTCGGGATGAGGGGGAATCTGGAAGAATCCCTTCATTAAACTGAGCTTTGTCAAATATCGTTACCCTGCCAGCTTGGAGAAAATGGCAATATGGTTACATATTGGCTCAGCATCCACTTTGGTGATTCCATTTAGCCTCTTATCGGCGCCACAGATCCTGACTCTGCCATCCTTCTTGTGGACTACTACCACTGGACTACAGTAAGGAGATGAGGAATTTTCAATAATACCTGCAGTCTCCATGTCAGCAATTTTCTTATCTACTGCATCCAGTAGTTGCATGGGAATCGAAGATATGGCTTAACCGTTACGGAAGTAACGCTGGTCAACTCAGTTTTGTGACACTCAACCTTTGTGAGTCTAGGTTGGTCAAAGAAGACCTCAGCATACCGACAAAACAGTGCCCATATGGTATTCCGGTCTCTTAATTCTAAGTCAGTCTTACGTAAGACATCCCCAACAGTCTCCTCCTGACGGGACTGAATGGTTAAGGTCTCATCATCATAGTCATCAGCTGGGATCACCGCAGCTGCCCTGGTTTCTTCATTGACTACTTGTAGGCCATTGTCCTCGGGGTTTGACTGATGATAGGCCTTCAACATGTTAATATGGAACATTTTATGGACATTCCCCATATGAATTATGTAGCTGAGGTCTGAAATGCGATCTACTACATCATATGGACCTTTCCACTATCCCAACAACTTGTTCTGGGCAGTGGGGACTAACATCAAACATTTATCACCTGAAGTGAACTTCTGAAGCTTTGCTTTCTTATCATAATAAGCTTTCTGAACTTTGTGTGCTTTGATCAATTCTTCCTTACCTAACGCGCACGTCAACTGGAGGCAGTCAGCTAAATCAAGGATGTAGGTGTAGATGGTCTTGACTTCAGGGTCGGGATCTTTATCGTCCCATAACTCACGAAGGACTTGAAGCAGCCCACGGGCTGACCTTCCATACACCAGTTCAAAAGGTGAGAACTTCTAGGAATGCCGTGGGGCTTCTTGATAAGCTAAGAAAAGAGGGGCAATGAACCGTGGCCATTCTTTTGGCTGCTCGGCAGCCATGCGCTTTGGCATCTTCTTGAGAGTCCCATCGAACCTCTCACACAGCCCATTACACATGGGATGGTAGGACGTAATTCTCAAGCCTCGGATAGACAACAACCTGAATGCTTCATTCATTATCGCAGAGGTGAACTGTGAACCCCGGTCGCTTAAGACCTTCTTGGGGATACCTACGCAGGAGAACACCCCAATCAATGTGTCTGCAACAGTGACAGCCTCTATATTCTTAAGGGCCATGGCTTCAGGGCACCATGTGCTGAAGTCAACGATGGTGAGGATATTCTTTGATCCATCACTAGCCCTTGGAGTGATTGGCCTAACAATGTCAACTGCTACTTTCTCAAACGGTTCATAAATTATAGTCATTGGTTTCAGTGGTGCATGACAGACACACCCCCAGTCAGTGGAACACTGACACACATCGCAGGAATGCACAAGCTATTTCCTGTCCCATTCCTGGCCAGAAAAAGTCAGCATGGATGCGGTTAGAGGTTTTCTTTTGGACCATGTGACCTCCCATCGCTGAACAATGACCCATTTCGAACACTGCTTGGTGATACTTTGTGGGAACTACAAACTGCAGTTGAAACTCACTCTGGGATGTTTGTGACTCACGGTACAGCCGTCCTTACTTATGAAGGAACCTGGCTTGACCTCCGTACAAATACTTGATCACATTATGCTCCAGCTTCTGCACACTGTGACAAGTGTCAGGTCAGACTGTTGTTCATGGATATCTTGACAACGAATCAGATCTTCCTGTGTTGCAATGGTCAAAGGGGTGACACGGTTTTGAGCCTTGGCCATGGCTCATGTTACTGCAACAGCCAAAGTCAGAGTAGCAATGTCTACGGCACAACAATTTTTGATGCCTGGTATGTTACCTATAATAAGGTCAAACAAAGGATCTGGCATGACAACCGCAACTGTCAAGCCAGTGTAAGAAAGGAGATGCCACCCTTGGGATACGTGCCTCAGGGAACAATCTCACTGATTCATCAAGAAGTCTAACTTGGATTTGCCTACCAGTGTACTCCTTGGGCCGAACTATACTCTGCCTGACGGAGCACCCTGAGGAACCATTGTCTCTCAGAACATTTACAGAAACACCTCGCACAAACCCTGGCTGAATAAGAAATGCACTGTTGCCGGTGGAAGGGTCTGAGGAGGCAGCAGTCAGTCACTGATGAGACTTGCGGAACGAACGATTCAGCACTGCTCACGACCTCTTCCTCCCGTGACAGTTCAACACTGATTAATGTTCCCAAGCCAGGTACAGGGGCGTGAGAAATGGGCGTGGCTTAACTTAATGGTTAGAGAGGCAAGGTGTGGGAGCGATTATTACACAAAAAGTATCATTCAGTGAAGCACTAATGTCGTGCATAAGAAGTCACTTATGATACAGTGACGAATGTTCTGAAAACTGTTTCAAATATAAGCGCAAATGCAAACGGTTAACTGACTGAGTGAAGTTCTATGGGGTTTCACTATTGTTCAAGCATTCCCATAATAATAATACAATATCATGAATTGCCATTAGAATAATACGTTCTACTCAATTCGTGACTAGATTCCTAAATACACTCACCGGAATAATTATACTATATTTTTATTTACACTCACTTCTTTCACCCTTATTTTTGTACAAGAGCATAACTAAGGTATTCTTGCACTCCATAATTTATCTGTTACTAATATCTAGTATAATTCCTAAGAAATATTTATGCCATTCTCCCCACTACACTTAGATCAGTATTCTAGTAAGTTGAGGAAGCTCGCTAACACCATTTCCTAAGTGATTTATTTTCTTTATTACACCTTAGTCTCCTTGTCTGTGTTATATAAACTATTTCAATATCATCATACTCTGTATAAGTAACATATTGTTACATCCGCACCCCACACTGCCACAGGCTCCAACAGCTGTAGCTCAGTACAGGAAGGACATTGCCCAGTGAATTGTTCTTCCTAACCTACGGGTGTACAGTACACAAGATCAGCTGAGGTGTCGTAAATAAACATTGGCTCCTAAAGTTCACTGTCTATATAATCAAATATTTACATTTAATGATTTCCAACTTCACTATTCTCACAAGCATTGGTGCTATACAGTCTTTACTAACTGCAGTTACACTTAATGCTTGACAACACTTCACTGTTTTCACATGTACTGATGACATACAAACTTCAATAACTCTTCACTGTTTGGCAACAACATTTCACTGTTTTCACAATCAATCAATCAATCAATCATTTCCTGTGGCACCCTCGGGGATGCACAGGGCCTCGATGAACTCACACCACCACATCCTATCTTGTGCTAACTCCTCAAGATCTCCCCAACACTCATCTCCAGCTTCCCGTCTCATTGTCCTCACCCACGTCTCTTTTGGCCTTCCTCTACCTCTCCTACCAAGTGCCACCCACCCTGGTGTACCTCGTACTATTCCCTGTCTCCTATACACATGTCCTAGCCACTTCCATCGTGAGAATCTAACATATTCATCGATCGGCTGCACACCTGTTATTTCTCTAATTCTACTATTTGGTATCCTTTCCCACCACTTAACTCCTAATATTCTTCTAAGTGCTTTATTTTCAACACCAAGAATTTATTTTCCATAGTCACTGTGCTGTACCAAGACTCGTGTCCATAAATTAAGATACTCCTAACCATTACCTTATAAAGTTTGATTTTTGTATGCCAGAAAAATTGTTATTATTCCAAATATTTTTAAACATTCCCATTGCCTGATTAGCCTTCTTTAACCTTTCCTCGAATTCAAAGTTCAAAGAACCATCCTTGGCTAAATAAGTACCTAAATATTTAAACCTATCAACTTGCTTTACAACCATACCTCCAATTACACATTCCTGCGCATTTTCCATATTCATATTGATTATTTCAGTTTTTCCACAATTAATAACCAAACCCACCTTGCGACCTTCACTCACCAAACAGTCCAACACTCTCTGCATCTCTTCTGGCCCATCACAAATCAAAACTATATCATCTGCATAATCTAAATACAAAAGTTTCCTGTTCTCTCCCCAAAGTATACCTGCACCGGTTTCTGTTCCAACGCGTTTCATAATGTAATTAATTACCAATATGAATAGTAAAGGCGATAGAACACCACCTTGAATTACTCCGGACTTGGCTTCAAACGAATCACTCAGACAACCATCAACCATCACTTTACAAAATGTGTCCTCATGCATGTTCATAATGACCCTCACAAACTCCTCTGGTATTCCATAATGTCTCATGATCTTCCCCATAGTCTCTCTTGAAACACTATCAAAAGCCTTTTCAAAATCAACAAAACAAAGACTTAACGGTACTCTCATTTCATTAACTTGCTGCATCAAATGCCTAACTATAAAGATCTGATCATTGCAACCACGTCCCTTTCTAAAACCAGCCTGTTCATCCCTCAGAATACCCTCAACCACCGGCTCCAACCTATTTAACAACACTCTACTGAAAACTTTCAAAGCTATCGGTGACAAAGAGATTCCCCTCCAATTACCACATTCACTCAGGTCTCCCTTCTTCGGAACTTTAACAATTACACCATTCTTCCAAACTGATGGTAGTAACCCCGTCACCCATATCTTATTGAATAGCTTGGTCAAGATCATTATTAATCTATCCCCCTCCACTTTAAACATTTCCGGAAATAAACCATCCTCCCCTGGTGCCTTCTTATTCTTTAACTGTTTTACTGCTTTCTCCATTTCTGAAAGCCTCAACTCTCCTGTTTCTATATTTAAATCTTTTTGAGCAGACGGTATATCCTCTTCTGGTGGTATTGGTCTATTAAGAACTGTCTCAAAATGCTCTTTCCATCTATTTTTAATATCTCCATCTTTGGTCAATAAATTTCCTTCCCTGTCTCTAACTGGTATTTCCTTGCGTTTACCTGCATTACCACTCAGTTCTCTAATCGATTCATATGCTATTCTTTGACTCTGTCCATCATTTTTGTTTATTAAGATTTCAGTCTCTGCAACCTTTTCATCCACACATCTTCTTTTATCTCTCCTAGCTAACCTTCTTACTTCTGAATTCAAACTCCAGTACGCAGCTCTTGCTAATTCAATCTCTCGTTCATCAACGCATTGCATCTCACTCCTCAATTTAGCCTCACCTCTCTTTTTTATCATATCCCACGTTTCCTCTGATATCCATTTCTTTCTCCGGAATCTATGTCTCCTTCCAATCGTACATTCAGCAGTCTCATGCAAAACTTTGTTCACATCCTCCCACATCTCATCTACACTTCTCTCCCCCTCTTCCAACGTTTCCAACACCAAAAACCTATTTCTGCATTCTAATCTGAATTCCTCCTTTTCTTCTCCTTCCCTTCTAAGCTTAACAATATCGTATCTACCAACACCAGATTTTTCCTTCTTCTGATTTTTAAGTTTAAACCTTATTTTTGCAATGCTGAGTTGATGGTCACTACCAATATCCGCTCCCCATTTAACATGAACATCTAGCAGAGAATTTCTATGCCTCCTACTGATAGCGATGTGATCGATCTAATTTTTATATTTTCCACACGGCGACATCCAAGTTGTCTTGTGTATATTGCAATGCTGAAAGAGCGTGCCCCCGATGACTAAGTCATTTGCTAGACAGAAGCTTCCAAACCTCACTCCGTTTTCACTCATCCTACTACCAACTCCCAACTTACCCATACATGCCTCAAATCCCTCATTTGAACAGCCCATTACTGCATTAAAGTCTCCAACGCAGATCAAAACATCATGTCTAGGTACCCTTCCTACTCCTTCTTGCAACTTTTCATAAAATGTGTCTTTCCTTTCATCGAGTGCATCATTAGTAGGTGCATAACACACAAACAGACTGATGTTGCCATGATTTGATTTAAACCGTGCGTATAACAATCGCTCATCTATAGGATCCCACTCACATAAAGCCTTATTTGCCTTACAACCCAGCAACAATCCTACTCCCTGATAATGCATTCCGTCCTGTCGGCCAGATATCAATAAACGTATACCATCCTCCAAATCCAACTTATCGACTCCAGTTAATCTAGTTTCTGTCAGAGCACAAATATCAAGTCCGTAATTTTGAAAAACCTTCACTAACTCATCGATTTTACCGTCATGATTTAGCGTTCTCACATTCCAGTTACCAATTTTAATTGTATTTTTTGCATTAACAAAGGAATTAGTTTGTAACTGAGGCAACCGTGAGATTCTTAGCACCCCCTGCCCATTTAAGGCTGCACGGGACTGGGGGCCATTATTGTTCTTTCAGAGTCCATCAAGGTTTCTTTGGCTAACTTCCTGAACACCTTGCCATTGTGTTGCAGTCGCAGTAGGCAGCTAACTTGCCTGATTGCCCACACCCGAAAGACCCAGCTATGCTGTAGCCAGTCACGTGCCGGCATGCTTCCCAGCCATTTCACTCTCAAGGAGTTCCTCTGCCTGAGAAAGCAACCACCCCCCTGCTCCCGAGGGCTTTTGATCTGTGTAGGTAGAGGGCGATCACTCCCTCACTAGCCATATACAGTGTATATACAGTGTATAGGCTACACTCACCAAAATATACACACTACACTGACACTCAAACTGAACTAAAAAAACGACTGAACTTGCGCTAGTCTCTTCCTCATCCTTATACAAACTTCATATATTCTGGAGTTTTCTACATTCTACGAGAACAGCAGTTGCCAACTCGGAGATATCCAAAACATGACAGAGTTTCTTACATTACATACCACTGTAAAATTTTAGCATACAAATTTAAATTAAATTACATAATTTAACAAGCAATCACATAAATAAAACATTATAAAGAAAAAGAGCACAAAAATGAATGCATAACTTACGACACAACTATGCTCACAAACATCCCGCAAACTTGCAACTCTGACTTGTACCAAAGCTATGGTAGGGGAACGTCGAGAAACATCTCAGCTACCAAACTGGCAAATCTCGCTTCTTAATAATACCTCCTCCCAAGTTCTTTGTCCTCCTGACAAAACTACACAATATATGCAAACATAATTACTCCTAATGAAACATCTAACTATACACAAAATAATCCTTCAACATATCAGGTCTTCTTCTATGCTGCTTCCAATGACGTCCTTGCTCCTCCACACAGTCCACCCCTCCACGAAGGTCTTGGTCCTCTTCATGATTCACATCTTCTCTTGGGAAACTGTCACCATCCTCTTGCATTTCAGCTCCTTGGTCCTCCTCAACATCCTAAGCTGCAACAGAGCACGATTCCTCGGAGACATCCCAGCTGTACTGTCCTGGCCCATGGTACCACCACAGATGATTCACATGTACCACCTTTGGGCGAGACTTCCTGCCTCCCCGAATCCAATATGTTACGTCTGATAGGCAGTCCAACACAGTGTAAGGCCCGTCCCACGGGCTCTGAAGCTTCAGTGACTGTCCCTTCTTTTGCTGAGGATTGTATAACCAAACTTGGTCACCATCTATGATGCTCGCCTCACTTGCCTTGGCATCATACTTGCACTTCATCACAACTCCTGAAAACCTGCGGGCTCCTCACACTTGATGATGTACCTCAGGAAGCCTTTCCTGAAGGTGCTTCATATAGCAAGTGGTGTCTGTATGCAACTCTTCACCAGGTGGTCTTCCCATTAACATGTCAGCAGGTATATGTAACTCATGGCCCAACATCAATTTTGCAGGGGTGTAGCCATTAGACTCATGGGGTGAAGACCGATATGACATCAACAATGCAGGTAACTTCTGGTCCAGTTCTGTTTGTCCTTCTATACAGTACTTGGCCAGATCTCGTCCCTGGGTCCAGTTGAACTTCTCCACAATCCCATCTGACTGTGGCCTTAGTGGGTTCGTCCTGGTCTTCTTGATCACCAGTAACTTGCAGCATTCACGGAACACAGCAGACTCGAAGTTTCTACTCTGGTCTGATTGTAGTTCTTGTGGCATTCCAAAATGACAGAAAAACTGGTTAACCAACACCTGAGCAACAATCGCAGCCTCTTCATCAGGGATAGCATAGACTTCTGGCCACTTTGTAAAGTAGTCCGTGGCAACGCATATATACCAGTTTCCTCTTTCAGTGAGTGGCAAAGGTTCAGCGATGCCACCGCGACTTTTTCCATCAGTGGACCCCCTTGGTACAACTGAAGAGGGGCGCAACCAAGTTTCTTGTGTCCCTTCTTGCCACTACACACATCACCGGCCCAACACCACTCTTCAACATCCTGGCACATGCCAATCCAGTAGAACCTCTGTCACAGCTGGCTTAGGGTTTTCTTCACTCCCAGGTGCCCACTAGTGATCTGGTTATGGGACCCATCCAAGATCATGGAACTCATCATCTTCGGAACCACCAATTACCAATACTTACTGAGGCCATTGGGTGTTTCCCACTGACGATCCAGTAGCCAGTTGTCCAAACGAAGAAGGTCCCGCTGACTGCATTAACTCTTGGTCGCAGGGCTTAACCTGGAAATTGTTTCCCAAGATGCTCGCACTGTAGTCCACTGCAGCCACACTAGCACTGGTTGATAAATCTACATCCTCCACCTGCATCTTCTTGAGGTCTTCTGCATCTGGCGCTGGCCCTGTCACAACCATATGGCGGAATTTCTTACCAAGATTCCCGTTCCTAAAACACTCCTTGCCGTCTGTTCTTCCGTCTTCTCGCCCACAATTCATCAAGGTTCTCCTTCATTTCTTCATTGGCGGGGCTTCTTGGGATAAATTGACTGGTTGTAGCCTCTCATCACCAGCCTTCACTAATTTACCCTCATCCTTCTCAATTGGATGCTCATAGCTGAAGTGTCCCACCATCCCAATACCCATTTGTTGCAATCTGAGTTTTTTTTTTGCACTGGTCCGTTCATGCTCCTTCTTCCATTTGTAACAATCCACCTTCTTGTGTCCCAGCTTCTCGCAGAACTGGCAACCTCCTCTGATCTCCTGTTCTCTCTTCCACTTCTTGCAATCCACTTTCCGATGTCCTGGCTTTTCTCAGTACCAGCACCTTAAAAATTTTCCACTTCCCATACCAGCATCTTTCTTGCCTTCAATACTGCACTGCAACCTGCCAGAAAAGTGGATGTACTGGACCTGACGTAGGGCTCAAATTCTACAATAGAGCCCTGGCTAGTGTTTCGTACATGCTTCTTGGTTGATCCTGCTTCACTTGCACTTTCAACTCTGCATTATCAGTTGCATTGATGAACTGGTCCCTCAGTAGAATAGCCAACAGGTTAGGTGCTGCTCCAGAGTACATCTTGTATGCCATACTCTTCGGGTCATGAGCAAGTTGCTGTAGAGGTTCGCATCGAGCCCACACACAACTCCGGAATCTTGCTCTGTAAACCTCAGTCTGGTACATGGTTCTATACCTGCACTCCAGCACTTCTGCTAAGGACTTATAACTGTTCCTCTCTATCACTGACATCTGTCCCAGATTTTCCATGACAGCACCTTTAAGGCTAGTAGCAATCTGCACTGCCCTCTGTCTATCATCCCGACCATTCTGATCCGCAAGTAACTCAAACCGTGCACGGTAAGCTTCCCATGATACTCTGCCATCAAATTCCTGAGGTTTCTTTTTAATTAGACCCCAGTTATAGCGATAAACTTCACTGGTTTGGAGCGTAAAAACTGTGGCATCATAATTAAGGCCAGGACTTAAAACTTCTGCATTCTAATTATTCAACCTGGTAATGCTACCTTTAGATGCCTGGGATCGATCAAGATTCACCATGCACTGTCCATTCCTTTCATATGCTCCCCGTATGCTAACCTGAGGCTCACCAGAGCACTATTTCTCTACAGCCTCAATTTTCTCACTAATTATCTTCACATGGTCAGCTATATGCTTTAACTGGTTATCTACATGCTGTCTGTACTCCGTCACTATTTCCTCACTAATTGACTTCAACTGGTCGTCTACATGCTGTTTGCACTCAGTCACATTAATGCTTACCTCATACTTCTGCTGCTGTAGTGCAGTGTATATCTCCTTCAATTGTCACTGTTCTTTCTTCATTTCCCCCATGAAAGCATTTAGCTGTCCTTGCATCCTCAGTTGTAATTCCCTCTGTTGCTCCTGTAATGCCTCTTGAAGTTGTTCATATCATTCTTTTTGTTCTTCACTTTGTGCTTCTAGTTGTTCACCCTGTGCTTGCAATTCTTCTTTGATTTCGTTCCTGAGCTATATCTGTTCTTCACTTTGGGCCTGTAATTGTTCTTGGAGTTCTTTCTGTTCTTCATTCTGTGCTTGTAGTTGTTCTTTGATTTCGTTCCTGAGCTTTTTCTGTTCTTCACTTCGGGCCTGTACTAGCTTCACAATTGCTGCCAGGGACATTTCCTCCTCCTCCCCAGCTCGAGAGTTTGTCTACACACCTGCTTCCATGTCGAATGCTAGGCACATTGGAGCCCTAAACAATTCACACTCCTGACAACAGTGTTACATCCCCACACCATACTGCCACAGGCTCCAACAGCAGTAGCTCAGTATAGGAAGGACATTGCCCAATGAGCTGTTCTTCCTTTGGTCAGCCTTTACGTGTACAGTACACAGGATCAGCTGCGGCATCGTAAATAAATACTGGCTTCTAAAGTTCATTGCCTTTATTTTCCAAATAATTACACTTAATGCTTTCCAACTTCACTTCACTATTCTCACAAGCACTGGAGCTATACAGTCTTTACTAACTGCAATTACACCTTGACAACACTTCACTGTTTTCACAAGTACTGATGATATACAAATTTCAATAACTCTTCACCATTTGCCAGCAACATTTCACTGTTTTCACCAGTACCAAAAATATATAAACTACATTGGCACTGCACCGACACTCAAAATGAACTGAAAACCGACTGAACTTGCACTAGTCTCTTCCCCATCCTTATATAAACTTCCTATATTCTGGAGTTTTCTACATTCTACGTGAACTACAGTTGCCAACCCGGAGATATCCAAAACATGACAGAGTTTTCTTACATTACATAACACTGTAAATTTTTTGGCATACAAACAAAATAAAATACATAATTTAACAAGGAATCAGATAAATAGAACATCATAAAGAAAAGAGTACAAAAATTAATGCATAATTTATGACACAACTATGCAGACAAACAGCAAGCAAACTGGCAACTCTGATTCATACCCGAGCTGCGGTACGGGAAACGTTGAGAAACATCTCGGCTACCTAATTGGCAAATCTCGCTTCCTAACACTAAAAATGGATATTAATCAACCATAACCAAAAATAAATCGCAAAAGAAAAGGTGTTAGGGAGCTTTGTTACCTGACAAGAATATGAGTACATATCACAGCAACACCTGCTGCATTTACTCTGTTTAATCTCATCACAGCATTAAAACAAACAAACAGACAATCCTACTCACCTAACTCCCAATCATACAAGTCCCTGAGATTAAACTTAAATGGACTATCAGCACGACAGCCCATGAGTCCCGTCTGGCCTGTTGGTTCAGAGGTTGCCATCGTCATCATCACCATTACCATCATCATCATCATCATCATCATCATCACTGGAGTCAGCAGTGCCTTCATGATGGACGATTAAGCAGCAACTTCTCAATCTGTGGTAGAGTTAGTTAAGTTAGGTTAGGTAGGTTAGGTTAAGTCTGTGTGGTTGGGTTAGGTGAGGTTAGTGTGGATAGGTCAGGTTATGTTTGCTTCGGTTATGTTAGGCTAGGTTCGTCAGGTTATGTTATGTTAAGTTTGTTTAGGTCATGTTACTTATGTTAGATTAAGGATGCTAGGTTCGATTAGTCAGGATAGGTTTGTTTTTGGGTGTTAAATGTACTCAAAGCATGAAGATTATTCTTACATCAGTCAGAGATATCCGCCATGTCAGCCATCAAGTCTGATAAAATAAATGCTGATATGGGCGCTGCAGGAACAGGATGGAAAGGTAAAGGGTGGAGTCATAAGCGGATGAATGAACAGAATTAGATATATAACTTAGAAGGTAATTAATGAATAGAAGGAACAGAGTTGGTGATAGGACAGAGCCGTGGGAACACCACCATTGTTGGCCCTAGGAGAACAATGGTCGTCTTCAACAGCAGCTAAAGGACAACCAGAAAGTAAACTAGAAATGAAGGCACAAATAGAAGGATTGAAACCATAAGAAGGCAGTTTGCAAATTAAATATTTATACCAGACTCAATTGAAAGCCTTGCAGATGTCAAGTGCAATGTCAAAGCTTTCGCCAAAGTCCCGAAAGGAGGATGACCAGGAGTCTCAACGGTAGGTGGGAAGATCGTCAGTGGAGCGTCACTGGCAAAACCCATACTGACGATCAGAGGAAAGGTTGTGATACGATAGGTGCTCTAATTTTTGTTCGTTTGGGATAGATTAAAAAACATTAGCTATACAATATATTAAAGCAATTGGCAGACAGTCAGAGGGGTGGGAATGGTCATCCTTCTTTGGGACTGACTGAATGAGAGCAAACTTCCAGGAAAAAGGAAAGTACAAGTTGATGGACAAAGACGAAAGAGTCTACCTAGGAAGATTGTAAGCACAGAAGCAGAGTTCTTTAGGACAAAAGGAGGGACCTAATCAGGCCCATATACCTTGGTAGTACTGAGGCCAGTGATGGCATAATGCACGCCAATTGAATAAATTTTAATGTCAGCCATGTGGATGTCAAAGGGGGGAAGTGATGGTGGAATAACACCCGAATCGTCTACTGTGGAATTTATGAGAAAGTCTGAACTAAGAGTTTATTATCAGTAGACGAAACAGCTACAAAGTCATCAAAGCAGAAACTAGGAGGGGAGGGTGATGAAGTAAAGTTGTTAGAATGGTTTTTGGCAAGATACCAAAAGAAGCAGGAAGAAAATTAGTTGGAGAGATAGGAGCATTTAGTACAAATTATTATTATTATTATTATTATTTTTAAGACAGGAAAAGACACACAAAGCATGACTCTGGGTAGAATCATAAAATATATGAGATTCATGGGTGGGATGGTTCTGGGACCTTTTGTAGGCCCTTTTCTTGGTGTAGACAGCATTATAATAAGTGTGATTAACCCAAGGCAATTTTGCATTAGTCTTAGGATAATAGAAAGGACTGTATGCTTCCATGCCCAGGAGAATAACCTCCGTAATGCACAAGAAGCACTCAGATGGCTCTTGGCCGTGAAAGCAATGATCATTTCAGGGAAAATCAAAGAAGCACTGCTTGAAGGCTTCTCGATCAGCAGCTCCAAAGTGCCAAAGCCATCACTTCTTGGGAGGGTCGAGATGCCTTATTGGAGTGGTAGGACAGATTAAAGTAATATGGTTGTGACTGGAGGAGCTAACAGAGAAAAAAGATAAACAGATCCAGAAGAAGGATTAACTGTAAGGAAAAAAAAAAAAAGTATGTTGGAACTCTCTCCAAAGAGGTCAGAGATACAGGTAGGGTGCTTTACAATCTACTATAGGTCATTAAAAATAAAA
The DNA here is from genome assembly GCF_032717465.1 of Coenobita brevimanus. Lineage (NCBI taxonomy): Eukaryota > Metazoa > Arthropoda > Malacostraca > Decapoda > Coenobitidae > Coenobita > Coenobita brevimanus. The sequence continues at coordinate 24,833,871 of NC_136984.1, forward strand.
AATAAAAAGAAGAAGAAGAAATAGGAGTGTTTACTAGGTAGATCAGTGAAAGAAGAGGAGAGCCAAACATAATGGGGAACATTGAAATAACCTAGAATGGAGATATTAGAGTTGGAAAAAAATGATACAATGTGTTCCAACTTAGAAGTAAGGTAGTCAAATAATTTTTCTTGGCAGATTTAGGGGCTAAGTAAACAGCACTTAATATTTAGGCAGAGAATGATAGTACGGTCAAAGCCAGAGAGTAGAAAATTAAGAAGATTAAAATACTGGAACACGACAGCGAGACATGTTGTTGTTGTGTACAGATACACAACAACCACATTTGGCTTTTATGTGAGTATAGTGAAAATTGGATACAGAGAAGCGTTTGCTATCAGTTGCCTTAGACAGCTGAGTCTTAATGAGGAAGAGAAAGTGAGGTTTAGAGGAAGAGAGATGATGTTCAACAGAAAGAAAATTAGAGGAAAGGCCGCTAATGTTGTAGAAATGTTTTAGAAGGCAGTCAGACAGTGGTTCGAATCATCTCTCTTGACAGTCACTGGGTGAGGTGAGGATGGTCGGGGCTTTTATGGAACATCCCCCATCTGGGGACTCCGAGGCTGAGTGTTGATATGCCACTTTGTTTTTAATTTTGAAAATAGTGTAGTGTGTTATGTGCATGCAGTTTGTTGTTGACAGTTGGAACATACTGTATAGCAAAGTATGCTTACCTACTCTCTTTGTTACTGAAACGCTAAAAAAGTTTAGCCAATGGCAATGATCAGATGCTAGTCCAGAGGGCTGATGAAACAGGAGTTCCAGCTCTCCCTATCATCAGCTTTCCAGCCACCTTATTAATTGATGTACACAATATGTCAAGCCGTATAACAACCGTACTGTGAGCCATTTGTGGGACGATCAGGTACTAATGACCAAACATAAATCAGTTAAATTGCAATACTTTCTTTTTAATTGTCTCCTTCTGTAAATAATAAACTGCATATATATTGTTTGGTGCCATGGAGATATTCTTGCGATGGGTGCAGTGAGTATATATACATATGTGTATATCTATATCTATCTATCTATATCTATCTATCTATCTATATCTATCTATCTATCTATATCTATCTATCTATATATATCTATCTATCTATCTATCTATATCTAGCTATATATATATATATATATATATATATATATATATATATAGATGGCTATATTGTGTGTGTGTGTGTGTGTGTGTGTGTGTGTACACTAGCATGGGTACCCGGCACTGCCAGGTCAAAAAGACGAACACTAATCCTATTTGTTCTATTGTAGGTCATTCTTTCTTTCAACTCCAGAAACACCTTGTATGAATAGGGATTATAAGAGGTCTAGAAACTTCCTCTTACAGCTTTCGCAGACTAATGCACAGTATTTGTGTGCACTTGTTTACTATCAATGGTGACCTCAAATAACCTCTGACCGGTGACCTCAAACTACCTTGATCAACCTCACATCGCATATGTCCGAACTGGAGGTCATGTGAGTCTCCATGACAAAAATTGGGTTGCAGGGGTACCCGGCGTTGCCCCGGCCAAAAAGGCAAACATTCTATTGGTGACCTTGAATGACCCAGATCTGAATGTATATCCCCCTAAAAGAAATTCTTGGGTCACATTGATTCAGAATATATATGGGTCTGGAAGTCTCTGGCCCATGGTTTGGGCGTGATTGAAACAAACACACTGCGGCCCCCATAAACACACACACACACACACACACACACACACACACACACACACATATATATATATATATATATATATATATATATATATATATATATGTATTTTTACGTGTCCGACTCTGGGCAAAGGCTTTAGAGCCTATTTCTCCGGGGCAGTGGCCTATTCCGAGGCCCAGTAGCCCTCCTTCACCTCTACATGTCACCACTGTGGCGCTAACACCCACCATCCATACTGAATACATGCTAGGGCTGTCTCATACAGGATTGGTGTATTGGTATTAGCGGGGGGATTTTTACGACATGTCGGCGGGTCATCTGGTAGATCAGGAAAGTCTGCTTTTAGGACATTCAAATCCTTAAACTGTTCCCTGCCTCAGCCGGGAGTCGACACTGGGTCCATTAGGATCGCAGGCCGCCACTCTACCGATTCAGCCACTCAGCCACCGCCTCCCCAGTACATATATATATATATATATATATATATATATATATATATATATATATATATATATATATTACTGAGATTAGTGTTGTAAACTGGGATCCTGTTTTACCTGAGCCAGATGTGATTGACCTTAGTAGATTTTCATCAATAAGACAATGTCATAACACTACTAAATTAGTTGTTAAATTTTTGAATAGGAAAGTGGGGTTCGAGGAGTTTGATCCCATGGAATATTGGCTGACAAAGCTCCAAAGAAAATATTACGGAGAGATTTTTGACCTTTTATGCCAAAGCACTGACAGCAATAATAAGCTGATAGAATATTTAGGATTATTCTTAGACGGGAAAGGTTTAATCAGATGCCGTGGCAGAATAGTAAAGGCTAATTTGCCTCTCCAAACTAGACATCCTATATTGTTACCCAAGAATTATTATTTTATAGTTGATTGTTAAGGAAGCCCATGAGTTAACTCTTCATGGAGGTGTGCCGCAGACCTTGGCCCGAATCTGAGAGAGGTACTGGATCCTTAAGGGTAGACAGGTCGTAAAGAAATATCTCAAGAATTGCATTATATGTAGGAGATATGAACGACGACCATATGACTAACCAGGACCAACTGCTTTACCAATGCATAGAGTAAAGGTAAGTCGGTCCTTCAGGGTAACTGGAGTTGACTACACAGGGGCTATAACTGTTACGGGTGAGGGAACTCCCCACAAGGTGTGTATATGTTTGTTTACTTGCACCTACACAACGGCAGTCCATCTAGAAATGGCAGAAGATTTAAATTCAGAGACATTCCGGAACGTATGTAGAAGATTTGCGTCTTGTACCAGTAAATTAATATGCGGCAACAAAACTAATTTCGTTGGAGCAGCGCCTCTACTTTTAAATATAATGAATGACTCAAAGGTTAAGTCGGCGCTGAGAAACCGAAATAGTACCAGCGAGTTCATATTTCCAAGAGCTCCATGGCAAAATGGATTTACCGAACGAATGTAGTGCTGCTCTCGGGTGTCTGCCCTTTCCTCTCCTCCATCCTTCTTTCCTTCCATCCTCTTCTGTCTTTCTTTCCTTTATTCTTTCCTCTTCCTTCTGCCTGTTGGTGACTCTACACTGACAGGCCAAATGGTTTCCTGTACACCAGGAAACCATTTACTATGTTGGGTGGTAACCATATAACCAATTTTTGGCGCCTGGTGGTTTAGTGGGTAATTACTGCGCTCCAATCGGATTGAGCCGGTGAGGGTTTATATCCAAGGGGTAGTTGGGGTTGTTTACTCATGTAATGCCACTCAGGGATGAGTGAGGCTGGTCACTCTCTTCTTAAATGTCGGGACTAACTGCATTGCCCCTGGCTCCTACGCTCCTCACGGGGCAATTTAGGATTGGATGATTGATAGATGGATGGATGATTGGTATTGTGAAGGACTGTCTTAGGAAAACCTTACACAGAACTAAGATCACAAGAGAGGAGCTGAGAACAGCAATAACTTAAACTGAGGCTAGGATTAATGATAGAACTTTAACCTATCTGGATGATACTATCATTTCAATTGTGAAATTGACACCTGCTCATACATTGTAAGGCAGAAAGTTCCATCCGGTGCCTTGTGTGGAGATCCAGGAGGAAGTCGATGATCCTACAATAGAAAATAATGAATTAGGACGACATCTGTGTGAGGGATATCAACATCTGAAAAGGGTATTGGACACCTAGAATAGACATTGGAGTGAAGCATATCTTTTGAGCCTAAAAGAAAGATTTTATGGGGCTCAGGCTGCCAGCAACAAATCAGTTATAAACATAGGAGATGTGGTCTTAGTAAAAACAAAACAACCAAGATCCCAGTGGCCGTTAGCTAAAGTGATCTCCACACATCCAGATTCGAAGGGGGTGCTGAGACTTTTTAAAAATTAAATGTAAGGGATATACCAATATAATTACTATTGATAAACTGGTTCCCCTTGAGTTAATGGCTACCCCAGAGACAGTGGATGGTGGAAAGCAATTGAGTCAAGATGCACGACCTAGAAGGACCGCAGCACAGGGTTCTCGAGACCTATGGAGAGTGCTCCTGGCTAAGGGTCTCATTACATGATACAGCATATCATTTTTCTGCGCGGCCCCAAGACTGTGGGAAATATTTTCCCCAGAGCAGTGGTGCTCTTTACGCTTTAAAATAGTTGTCCTTGATGAAAGTAGAGGAAAACCCGAAGAGTGTTAATGACTAATTCAAGCGGTTTTATAACCCAGAGATTTTGTTATGTTTAATAATTCTTATTATTGATAAATTAAATGCTATTGCATTTAACTCTTGTGGACAACTGTATTGGAAATACATGTAAATACTTAAGAATTTTCCATTGTCCTAACTACGCCTGCATGCTGGGATAACGTACCCCCATGCCAAAAGCGGATGAGGGTTTAATACATAATGTTAGGAAGTAAGATTTGCCAGCTTGGTGCTTCAGAAGCTTCTCGGCATTCTGGGTACAGTAGTTACGGTATCGGTACGAGTCAGAGTTGCCAGTTTGCCTGTTGTTTGAGAGCTTAGTTATCTCGTAAGTTATGCATTGATTTTTCTGGTCTTTTTCTTTATAATGTTTTATTTAAGTGATTGCTTGTTGAATTATGTAATTTAAGTTCCTATGGTAAATGATTTGGAGTGTTATGTAATGTAGGAAAACTCTAGCATGTTTTGATGTCTCCGAGTTGCTAACTGTTGTTGCTAGGGGCAGGTACAAGAGCAGCACGTCCGAGGATGTTTGAGAAGTAGATCTTTCTAGAACAATGCAAGTTTATATAAGGATGGATAAGAGACTAGAATGAGTTCAGTCGGGTTTCAATTCAGTTTGAGTGTAGTGCAGTCCTGTTAGTGAAGTTTGTGAAGTGTTGCTAGCAGTCATTACAGTAAGTGTAATTACTGTCAGTAAAGATTATTTTCGGTACTTGTGTAATAAGTGAAGTGTTGGCAAGCATTAAGTGTACTAACAGTAAAGTGTTGTCAAGCATTCAGTGTAATAGCAGTTAGTAAAGTGTGTATAGCTCCAGTGCTTTTGAGAACTGTGAAATTGGAAAGCATTAAGTGGAATTATTTGGAAAATAAAGACAGTGAACTTTAAGAACCCAGTATTTAGTTTTGCCTCAGCTGATCTTGTGTACTGCACACCTAAAGGCTGACCATAGGAAGAACAACTCACTGGGCAACGTCCTTCTTGTACTGTACTACTGCTTTTGGAGCCTGTGGCAGTGTGGGGTGGGGACGTAACAATATTTTTATAAGTAAAGGGAACATTTGACTTTAGTTTGATTAAAACTAAGATTAAAATGAGTTGGGTTCACCTTGTATATTTTATGAAGTAATTTAACTGTATTTAGCCAAATGTGATTAATAAACAGTTGGCATCTCTAAATCCTATGAGGGAGAAGAGACTCGCCATTTCTACCACTCTGTTTCCAAAGCCCATTCAAGATGCATGCTGTGTAATACACACCTAAGGACGCTTGGAAGCCCCAGGCAAACCGACCGTCATCTGTCGTCATCTGTTATTCCGACTCTGTCTGGCTAAGTAACCTTCATGATTTGGCGAAATCGGGGGGAACTAGCTGGGATAAAAGAAGATAATTATTGGTGAGTTAGAGTATTAATTATACCCTAATCTCCCAGGAGACCTATGTAAATATACTATTGGTCATGTCTAGACTAACACTAGTCAGAGAAAGGAGTGTATAAAAATTTGACATTATTCACTGGAGACAATGCAAAAGTTGACAAATCGAGAACTGGAGAAGCATGTATGGGAAAATTTGGTGTGGGAGAAAGGAATGGCAGAGGTGAAATGGTAGTAAATTTTGCTGAAATGTATAACATGAGAAAAATGATCATATTCTATCGCAAAAGAACAGGGAGAAAATGGACCTGGAGAAGTCGTAATTGAGAAACAAAGAATGAAATTAATTTCTTTATGGGAAATAAGAGCTTGAGTCTGGTGAATGGTGATGGTAGAGAGTAGAATCTGAGTCAGCTGCTGTTTGCAAATGATACTGCACTGGTGACTGATTTGGAGGAGAGATTGAGACAGCTGGGAAAGGAGTTTAGAAGGGAGGAAATTGAGAGGCAATGAGAATAAGAGTAAAATGGTGATTGCATGGAAGGTTGACATATGGTAGGAGGATGAATATAGTTTTGAATGGTGATTACTTGAGGAGGTAGAGTGTTTTAAGTACTTGTGGTCACATGTTCCTGTGGATGGAAGAATAGATGAAGAGGTGAAGTTTAGAATGAAAGAAGTAGGAAAGGTGCTGAGAGGAATGAAAAAAGTGTTTAGATGTCATCCGCTTAGAATGGATGTAAAGAGAAGGCTGTATGAGGGAGTAGTGTACCGACTGTGTTATATGGGTCTGAAACATGGAATATGGGAGTAGCAGAGAGAAAGAGATTGACTGTAATGGAGATGAGATGTCACAAAAATATGTATGGATTGACACATATGGACTGAGTGAGAAATGATGAGGTGTGAAGGAGAACTGGAGTTATACAAGAGATGGCTGATCAAGCTGAGCAAAATGCTGCGGTGGTTTGGGCTTATGGAGAGAATGAATGAAGAGCGATCTGATATAAGAGGTGTAAGGCTGTGAAGAAGACCACGAATAGGATGCAGGGACAGTGTGAAGAGAGCGTTAGATGCGAGAGAGAGGTTTGTAGAGCAAGGAAGACTGGCTGTTCGTGATAGGGATGAATGGAGAATCATCTAGTCTGACCAGCTGATCTGGTCAGGTGCGGGGAAGGGGATGGTATGGCAGAGGCAAACCAGCATCACTGTCGGGCCCTGCTGCGGATGTCACTGGACTGTGCTGCACAGTTTTCCTTCGTGCGGTGTGGTGCAGTTAGGAGAGGTCCCTTCTCCCCTTAGGAGTTGAGAAACGAGTAAAAGTGTGTGTGTGTGTGTGTGTGTGTGTGTGTGTGGATAAGTAATATGGTGAGTGTGTCGACTTGTCTCTGCCATCCCCCTAGGGGTAAAAAGCCTAGTTATATAGACAGATTGATAAATAGGAGTAACAAGATCATAAATGTCACAGTTATCAACAAAGTAAATATAGGATGTGACCATAGAATGGTGGGTTGCATAGCCGGATTCAATTTTAGAAGTGGAAAATAAAAATAAAAAACTGATATAAGTAAGCGAAAGCAAAGCAGCTTTTCAGTTAGAAATAACGAACAGATTTCAGGCTCTAAGCTGTGCTGAGTGTGACATTGATGAAAAGAGGCTATCAATAATGGTAAGAGAATCAGCAGAGGAAATAGGGAACTCTAATACAACCAAAGCCAACAAGTATTCAAAAGTGACTCTCGAGCTCCTGAAAAGAAGTAAGGAGATGAATGCAAAAACAAAGATGAAGTAGATAGTGCAGATATGAATAAGCTTATCAAGAAGAGATAGAGTGAGGGAAAAAATACCGTGGATCAAATCAAAGAAACCTTCAAAAAGGAAAACGTCTGAAACAGGTCCGAAGTAGAATAACATTAGGAAAGCAACAAATTCTGTTACTGAAAGACAAAAACGGAGAAGTCATTCAAAGCAGAAATAGGATGGTGAAGAGAGATGAAGAATTTTTCAAAGAACTGTATGCATCAAAGACAATAGTACCAATAGTAAACTTTTCAGTTAGCACAAGGGAAGGCCCAAGAAAAAGATGGAATAGTATCAGATATACTGTCGGATGCAGGAGTAGGAGTATAAATCAGGCTCGCCCAATTATTTTCTTAGTATATGAAGCAGAAGGAAATTCCTAAAGCATGGTGTAATGTAATAGTTATATTGCTTTACAAGAAAGGTGACTCAAAATATGTAACTATCGATCCATTACTTTATTACCAGTCATTTACAAACAATTCATTAAAGTACTTACGATTGGGTAAATATGAATTGGAGCAGATGGGGGACGTGGAATGTGTGTGCAAGATATTCACAGAAGAAATATGTGCTGCATGTGATGTGATGTGTGGGATGAAGAGAAGACGGGAAGGAGGTGCAAGGAACAGCATGGTGGAATGAAGAGGTGAGACAGGCTGTGGCACAAAGGAAGAAAGCATACAATGAATGGATGAGAAATAGGCACGTGGAAGAAGTTTAGAGGCGGAAGAGAGAGTTTTATGTAGAAAGGAAGAGAGAGATGAAAAAATCAGTAGGAAAGAGTAAGAAGACATTGGATGTGGAATTTGGAAGGAATTTGAGTGTAAAGTGGAGGGACTGTAAGAAAATGTTCTGGAAAGAGGTGAAGAGTGTAAGACGGGGTGGTAGTGAAGTTAGTAGGGGAGTGAAAGATAAAAATGGTAGATTACTAGTGGAGAAAGGAGAATAAGTGAGCAGATGGAGAGAACACTTTAAGGAATTGCTGAACATAGAGAATGGAAGTAGTGCAAGTATAAGTGGCTGGGGGAAGGAGGGAGGTGAGAAGGCAGGAACAAATTAGTAGGACAGAAGTTGTGGAAGCAATGAAGAAAGTCAAAATGGGGAAAGCCCCAGGAATTGATGAAGTGTGTGGTGAAATGCTGAAACATGAGGGAGAGATAGTAGTAGAATAAATGTGGAAGATGTGCAGATTGGCCTGGGAGGAAGGTAGAGTCTCGGAGGATTGGAAGTCACGTATAATTATTCCCTTGTACAAAGGAAAAGGGGAAAAAGAAGTGTGTGGTAATCATAGGGGCATTTGTCTTCTTAGTGTAATAGGAAAAGTGTATGGTAGAATACTTATTGATGGAGTTAGGGAAATAACAGAGGAATTAGTTGGAGAATAACAGGGGCTTTAGGAAGGGAAGAGGTTGTGTAGATCAGATATTCATTCTTTGATCTTTAGGGGAAAAGTCTCTAGAGAAGGGAAGGAAGTTGTATGCGACCTTCATGGATCTGAAGGAAGCACATGACTGGGTGGATAGACAAGGATTGTGGAAAGTATTAAGATTATATGAAGTAGATGGGAAGTTGTTGAATGCTGTGGAGAGTATGTATGAGGGTGCTAAGGCTGCAGTGCGTGTGGATGGTGAACTGAGTGAATTTTGCTCTTCGAAGGTTGGATTGAAACAGGGATGTGTCATGTTTCCATGGTTGTTCAATTTGTACATGGATGGGGTAATAAATGAGATACAAGGTAAGGCAGTGGATGTTAGACTGGCCCTAGTGAGAGAGCGTAGTGTTTGGAAACTCCCTGTACTGTTGTTTGCAGATGATACTGTGTTGTAAAATGAAGATAAAGGGGAGCCGCATGACTTGGTGGATGAGTTTGGGAGAGTGTGTAAGAAACGGAATCTAAAGGTGAATGTAGGGAGGAGTAAAGTTATGGTCTTTGGGAGAGGTGAAGTCAGTGAATGTACAGTGAGGTTGGATGGTGAGGAAATGAAAAATGTGAGTACGTTTAACCCGCCCCGTCCCGACGACGTATGGGTACGTCACCACGATTTGCATTTGCCAGTCCCGGCGACGTACCAGTACGTCGTGCAATTGCAAGGTACCTAATTTGCACAATTTTCAATTTTCGCACGTGATTTTTCGTATGTATACACGGGACACCTTCCTCTATTCCTGTACAAGATACCAAGCAGGGACAATGCCTTACACTGCATAACCTCCCCCCTCCCCCCCTCACGCCATTGTCTTGGCAAAGGACCTGTTACCAGTGACCTGGCTAGTAAAGTTATTCAGGGCCAGAGTTATTCCCCAATCGATGACAATGTGGAGGACAATGTTTACATAGCATTAGAAGAAGAAACAGCCAGAAATAATGATCAGGTAGTGTGGCAAAAATAGGTCAGGTATGGTGATTAGTTAGTGAGTGAAACAATGCTTATAATGCCTTTATTACTGCTTGAAAACCAATATACTGTCATACTACATATACATTCGTACCAAGTAAATAAATAAATACCGTTTATGAGTGGATAAAATAGTTACCCTCCCATAGAACTCGTTTTCTTTGGTGCCAGCATGTTAGAAAACCCACTCAGGTAAGGAGGAATTCCTACCTGGATTGGGCACTTTAAACCTCAGGTGAGCGATTTCTCTATGAATTTTCGATGTTTCTCACCAAAAGCGAAGGTTTTAGCCAAAAAAAAAAATTTTCGAAAATACCTCGGGACTGGGGGATGTCGGAGGTGCGGAAAACCTCGGGACGTGACGGGTTAAGCACTTGGGTAGTGTGATGAGTAAGGATGGAAGTTTTGAGGGTGAAGTGCTTGAAAGGGTACCACAAGGAAGAAAGGTTGCTGGTTCCTTGAAAGCAGTGATAAGGAACAGGGAGTTGAGCATGGAAATGAAAAAGTTACTACATGATAGTATTATGATACCAACTCTAACTTATTGAAGTGAAGCTTGGACATTGTTCGAAGAACAGAAGTCAAGAATGAGAGAAGTGAAAATGAGTTATTTAAGAGGAGTCTGTGGAGTCACATGGAGAGACAGGCTGACAGATGAGGATATAAAGGAGCCTTGTGGTGTGGATGTGGATGTGATAGGAAGCGTTAGGAGGAACACACTGAGGTGGTTTGCCCACATGGAGAGGATGGAGGGTGAGAAACTGACGAGGAGAATGTATGTGAGTGAGGTGGAGGAGGGGAGAGGGAGGGGGAGGCCGAGGATGAGGTGGAGGGATGGAGAGGAGAGGTATATGAGAGAGGGGTGTGTGAGTTGGGAGCAGGGCAGTGAAATGGCGGGGGACAGGGCAACGTGGAGGCGATTTGCTTGTGGCCATCCTGTAAGGGATTAAGGCATCTGGCAATAGATAGACAGACTTACGAGGAGAATAATAAATAATTTGGAAGAAAACCAACCTCTTGAATGGGCAAGATTCCGGAGCAGGTATTTGACCACTGATCATCTACACAAATTGAATTAGCTAATTGAGAAAACGTTAGTACATAATAAACCACTGTGATTTGGTTTTGTTGATAATGAAAAAGCTTTCGACTCAGTGGAGCACATAGCTGTTATAAAATTCATTGCATGAACAATGAATAAATGAGAACATTAAAAAAATGCTGGAAAGATATAAGGGAGGGAACTGCTACAGTATAATTACACAAACTCGAAGAAAAAAAAATCAGACTAAGAAGGGCGTCCATGAAGGAGATAAGATTACACTAAAGCTATTTACAGCATGCCTAGAAAGTACTTTCAGAAAGCTACACTGCAAGAACAAAGGAGTAAACGAAGATGGAGAAAACCGAAACCATTTAAGATTTGCAGATGACAGTTTCCTAATCTCAGAAACAGCAGAGACGTTGCAAAAAATGTTAAATAACCTTATCAGTGGCTTTAAAGTAGGGCTAAAGATGAACCTGAGTAAAACTAAAGTTTAACCCGAGAAGTCCCATCGACGTATGACTACATTGAAACATTTTGTAATTGCCAGTCCCGTCGATGTACTGGTACGTCGCGTAATTGCAAGGTGCATAATCTGCACAGTAATCAAAATTCGCGCTTGATTTTTGGTACGTAGGGTCACTCGACCTTCCCCTACCTGCCACCAGGCAGGGACACTCAGCGACCCCGCATGACCTGCACTCACCCTCGGCTCGGTCACTCACCTGTTAGCAGTGACCCTGGTCAGACATGGCGCATAGAGGTCTCTTGGAGTAGGAAATCCAAGCCGCCATGGATGCCTTCACAGGAGACAGCGATTCCCCATTGGATGACGAGGTTGTGGACGAAGATTATGTCCAACCAGAGGAGGTGGAAATCAGCAGCAGTGATGAGGTCCCGTCCCCCAGGAAGCGGCGCTACATGACTTATCATGCTGCTAGAGAGGGCCAGCCTGCACAAAAACAATGTGCAACATCCTCTCAGCAGCCCCTATGTGATGTGGAGCCTGATTTCGAGGACGAGGATGAGGACAAGGACGGAGCCATGGGACGTGCTACCATGTGGTACGGCCGAGAGATTATCACCCATCGTGGCCCCGAATGCACACCACGTCGTACAAGCAGGTATGGGCCTAGTCTTTTGTTTGGGGAAGGCGGAAGTGGCGTGGAGGGAGTGGGGAGTGAAAGGGAAAGTGCAGGGGCGAGTATAGAAAGTGAGAGTGGCAGGAGTGAGTCATTGCTCTCCCGTGGTGGTGTGAGACGGCGAGGAGTATCACGTGGGCGAGTGAGGGTGCTTGATGAATCACGTGGGGTTGTGATGGAGGGGAAAGGTGGGGAGGAACCACTCCCCAGCATGTCTTATGCTCCCCAATATTCCCAGACTTCATCCCCACAGCCCCCTAATGTTCCACAAGGCTGTAAGGGTAAGGGAAAGGGAAAGGGTAAAGGCCAAGGGAAGAGGAGTGTGAGTGGGGAAGCCCTCCACACTCCTCCTCCCCAACCTCCCCCACCAGCATCTCCACCCCACCCAGACAAAGGCTACGATGGGGACGATGGGGACAAGGGATTTGTGTCATGGAATTGGGAGGATGGGAGTGATTTTTCTCCCATCATTCACCCCTTCACTGAGCAGGGGCGTGCTGGCTGCACTGCTCCAGGAATTCACCCTAATTCCACCAGGCTGGATTTTTTCCACCTTTTTTTCAGTGTGGGTTTTGTGGAGGAAATAATGGACCAAACAAACTGTTTTGCTAGCAGCCAGCGCCGTGAGAGTGAAAGATTGGGCACAAGGAGCAGGCATTCTATCAAATATGATTACCCAGTCTCTCTTGCAGAAATGTTTTTATTTTTTGCCCTGGTACTTGTGATGGATATTATACGAAAGAACAGAATTCCTGCATACTGGTCAAGGGACCCTATTATGCTGACACCAATATTTGGCCAAGTCGTGAGCCTTCACTTTTATGATGCTGATGATCCTGCAAATGCAAATGACACAGATAAGATGAGGCGAATTAGGTTGGTCTTTGATCACCTGAGGCAAACATTTCATTCCTCATTTTATCCCTATAGAGACCTCGTCACAGATGAGAGTCTCGTGTTGTGGAGAGGCAATATTTCATTTCGGCAGTACATACCCAGCAAAAGGCACCATTTTGGGTTCAAGATCTTTGTTATGTGTGACTGTAGGACTGGTTGTGTGCGAGACATAGTCTTGTACACCGGTGCACAGACAGACATAATAGAAGATCGGAGTATTGGAATTTCTGGAGCAGTGGTAAAGACAATAGTAGAACACTACCCTCATCATGGTCACGTCCTTTACCTGGACAACTGGTACACTAGCCCTCTTCTCGCTCGTTATCTACAGAGGCATGACACGGGAATCTGTTGTACCGTCAAGGTGAACCGGCGTCAAATGGTCAAGGTGTGGCGGAAACTTGACAGAAATGAGATTGTCTTCTTCCAGCAAACAATATACTAGCAACAGTGTGGAACCACAATAGAGAAGTCAGCCTCTTGTCCACGGTTCACCGCCCCTTGATGCACCGTACAGAGTCCGTGGATTACTGGAGCGAGAACAGGCGCCGCATATGGAAACCTGAGTGTGTCCTCGATTACAACATCAACATGTGCCTGGTGGACCAGTCAGACTCCATGATATCCACTGTTGAGTGTGCCAGGACCACGATGAAGTGGTACAAGAAGCTCTTCTTTCACTTGCTAGATATAACTGCCCTGAATTGCCACCACCCGCATGCCAGGACAACAGGAGTTCAGGAAACCTTTGAAGGGTTTGTGAGGGAGCTTACACGTGAGATTTTTGCCTGGTATGTGGTTGAAAGGCCCCAACACCGCACACGCACTGCCCCTACCACCCAAACTCCCCTGAGAATATCCGCCCGCCATTTCCCCACTCCTATACCTCCCCAACCAAATAGACCTAGGCCCCAATGCAGGTGTCATGTGTGTAGCAATTCCCAGGTGAGACCCACCACTCAGAGAAAAGACACCCGCTACCAGTGTGTTGAGTGTGACGTGGGTCCCTTGTTTTGGTGAGTATCACACCTTGATGCACTTCCGATATGGTGTGAATGCAATGTGAGGCTAATACTCAGAAATAAATGCGACAAACAGATGCTCAGTATAATTATAAGGCCCGTAGATCTGTAAATAGTTGTATGGAAGTGGAAAAGGGTGTATTATAAGTGGAAAAATCTGTAAGGGCATAAATATTTTCTAAGTGGAAACCTTCCCAACAAGTGTATGTAGATGCGCTTTTCTGACGCTCAGTGGAATAAATAAGGCCCGTAAATATGTAAATATTAGTATGAAAAATGTAAATGGGTGTAATATATGTTGAAAGTTTTGAATGTGCTGAAATTTATTCTAAGTCAAAATATTCCTAGCAAGTGTATATAGATGCGATATCCTGACGCTTAGTGGAATAAATAAGGCCAGGAAATATGTAAATAGGAGTATACAAGTGGAAACGGATGTAATATAAGTGGAATATTAGTATGTAAGTGTATGAGTATCATCTTAGTCGAAACATTCATTGCGAGGGTATTTTGGTGCGATATTCTGACGCTCAGTTGAATAAATAAGGCCCATAAATATGAATAGTGCAATATAGGGGGTAAACGGGTTTAATGTAAGTGGGGAAGTATATTGGGAGTGAAGAAATAAAGTAGAAGTTGAAACACGAGTGGTAGAGAGTGTGCTTCCTATGTGAATATTCGCTAGCTTTTTGCTAAATGCCCTCGTAATGAATGTAAATAATTGAAAACATTTACAGTGGTGGAGGAAAGGTTCAATGTAAAGAAAACAATACTATGAAAGTGATAAAACAATATGGTATATTGAGATAAGAGTCATAGCGAGTGCGCTGTGTAAGCAGATGTGCGCTATACTTATGCTACATGTCATCGTAATGAATGAAAACAGCTGAAAACATTTACATACAGTACAAAATGGTAAAATGGCATTGAAACAGTAGTATACAAGTAGAAAAAATGATATGTTGACTGAAACAAGAAACTTAGCACATAGCGTGTTACCACTCTGACCAAACTCGCTATGCTTGCGCGAAGGTACAACGCTTATTTTTCATATATATTTCACTGAAAACTATTATATTGTTATTTTTCTTGTTTATTAGTTAAAATTCAATTAATGTAGATTTGTTCTTTGTGATTTCTCCCAAAATTACCTACCATAGAAAACGCGAGTGCCTCACACGTCAGTGACAGAGTACGATACCTGGCGCGGGGGACCTCACCTGTTCCGACCACTTATGGACCACGGTAAGCCCTTTCTTGGTGATTTTCCTTTGTTTCTCAACAAAAGCGGAAGTTTTAGCCAAAAAATTTTTTTTCCAAAATAGCTCGGGATTGGGGGATGTTGGAGGTGCGAAATAGCTCGGGACGTAACGGGTTAATGCAAATACACCAAACAGCCCCATCACTATAAGCAAAGAAATTCTTGAGGAAGTTGAGGAGTACAGTTACTGGGGGCAGATGCCAAACCAAACGAAAGACCATGACAGCGACAAAAGAAAATGAATAAAGAAATAATTACTCATTACAACTGAATAGAAAGCTTTCAGTAAACATAAAGACATAATGAAACGTATCTTGCTATTATGTATGAAACGAGCAGGATGTAAATAATTCATAATCCCAGGTATGATGTACGGTTGCGAGACCTGGAAACTGAATAAATCGATGGAAAATAAATTAATCTGTTCTCCTAGGGCCATGGAAAGGTCAGTGTTGGGAAAATCCTTAAGAGACAGTAAAAGATCAGTTGGGTGAGAAAGCAGACAAAAGTCAAAGATATTATAGAAGTTATAAAAAATCAGAAATGGAGGTGGCCAGGCCATGTAGCAAAATTAAGGGATAACTGATGGAACAAGAGGCTGACTGGACACCAAGAGATTGTAAGCGTTGTAGAAAAAGGCCAGACAGGAGGTGGAACGATGAGATAGAGGAATCTGAAGGGAAAACCTGGCAAATATTGGCTCAGTCGAGGAATTCGTGGAGAAGGTTGAGGGAGGCCTTTGTTCAGCAGTGGATGTGTTATGGCAGCAGTCTCTGTAGTACAGTGGTAGACTGTGCGTTCTAATACATGGGAGAACGAGGGTTCGCGCCATGCCAGGGTAATAAATTTGGGAGCGTTCTTCCTGCCATTTTCTGCTTTGGCGGACATAAGGGGTGCTGTGGTTGAACTAGTCGGCTTGCAAAAGCCAATTACACTTGATTCACAGACTACACACACATCCAAAGCCACTCCAACACTAGAATCACACTTACAAGCACTTCTCACTCTACATACAATCTGTACCAGACAGCCTAAGCCACTTGGTAGAGATACATAGGCTGTATCATACCCACTTCTGTCGGGATAGGCCGGTCCTGCAATGGACACTCAACCGGCTGATGATCTCTCTCTCTCTCTCTGTCTCTCTCTCTCTCTGTCTGTCTGTCTCTGTCTCTCTCTCTCTCTCTCTCTCTCTCTCTCTCTCCATCCAGATGCCATAATTATATAAGGGGTTGCTGTTTGTCTTGAGTTTGTTATTTTACGGGGATTGGCGCTAAACCTTCGCTAACTCACTTGTTGACACGTTGCGAACACTTATGTTTTCGTTATATGGTTACCACCATTATAAACAGTTTCCTAGTTTGCAGAAAACCATTATGCTCGTCACTTAATATAAAGCCACTGAAAATGAAACAAGAGTAATAAAAGTGACATGATAGACTGGAGAAATACGAATAGAGGTAAGCAGACACTGAAACAAAATGATAAAGGTGAAGGATGAAGTAGGTAGTGGTAGGTAGTGTCGACAATTATCCACTCACTTGATGCAGTGCGTCCTACTTCTCTTTATATATATATATATATATATATATATATATATATATATATATATATTGTTGAACATAGAGAATGAAACTAGTGCAAGTATACGTGGCTGGGGAATGGCTGGGTGGAGGGAGGTGAGAAGACAGGAAAAAATCAGTAGGATGGAAGTTGTGGAAGCAATGAAGAAAGTCAAAATGGAGAAAGCCCCAGGAATTGATGGAGTGTGTGGTGAAATGCTGAAGCATGGGGTAGAGATAGTAGAAGAATGGATGTGGAAGATGTGCAGACTGGCCTGGGAGGAAGGTAGAGTCCCGGAGGATTGGAAGTCAGGTATAATTATTCCCTTGCACGAGGGAAAGGGGAAAAAGAAGTGTGTGGCATTCATAGGGGAATCTGTCTTCTTAGTGTAATAGGAAAAGTATACGGTAGGATACTTATTGACAGACTTAGGGAAATAACAGAGAAATTAGTTGGAGAATAACAGGGAGGCTTTAGGAAGGGAAGAGGTTGTGTAGATCAGATTTTAATTTTTAGATCTTTAGTGGAAAACTTTCTAGAGAAGGGAAAGAAGTTGAATGCGGCCTTCATGGATCTGAAGAAAGCATATGATAGGGTGGATAGACAAAGGCTGTGGAAAGTACTAGAAATATATGGAGTAGATGGGAAGTTGTTGAATGCTGTGAAGAGTATGTATGAGGGTGCTAAGGCTGCAGTGCGTGTGGACAGTGAACAGAGTGAATTTTACTATTTGAAGGTTGGGTTGAAACAGGGATGTGTCATATCTCCATGGTTGTTCAATCTGTACATGAATGGGGTTATAAAAGAGATACAAGGTAGGGCAGTGGATGTTAGAGTCGCCCTGATGAGAGAGGGTAGTGTTTGGAAACTCCCTGTACAGTTGTTTGCAGATGATACTGTGTTGTTGAGTGAAGATGAAGGGGAGCTGCAAGGCTTGGTGGATGAGTTTGGGAGAGTTACATAAGAAATGGAATCTAAGAGTGAATGTAGGGAAGAGTAAAGTTATGGTCTTCGAGAGAGGTGAAGTCAGTGAATGTACAATAAGGTTGGATGATGAGGAAATGGAAAGTGTGAGTACGTTTAAGTGCTTGGGTAGTGTGATGAGTAAGGATGGACGTTTGGAGAGTGAAGTGGTTGAGAGGGTACAACAAGGAAGAAAGGTTGTTGGTTCCGTGAAAGCAGTGATAAGAAACAGGGAAATGAGCATGGAAGTGAAAATGTTATTACATGACAGTATTGTGATACCAACTCTAACGTATGGAAGTGAGGCTTGGACATTGTTGGAGGGGCACAAGTCAAGAGTGAGAGCAGTGGAAATGAGTTATTTGAGAGGAGTCTGTGGAGTCAGATGGAGAGCCAGACTGATAATTGAGAAGGTGTTGTCGTGTGGATGTTGATATGATAGGAAGCGTTAGGAGAAACACATTAAGGTGGTCTGGCCATGTAGAGAGAATGGAGAGTGACAGACTGACGAGGAGAGTGTATGTGAGTGAGGTGGAGGGGGAGAGGGGGATGGGAAGGCCAAGGATGAGATGGAGGGATGGAGTGGTGAGGTATATGAGAGAGGGGGGTGTGAATTGCGAGCAGGGCAGTGAAACGGCAGGGGACAGGGCGACGTGGAGGCGATTCGTTCGTGGCCACCCCGTATGGGATTAAGGCGTCTGGCAATATATATATATATATATATATATATATATATATATATATATATATATATATATGTAGTGCTGCTCTCGGGTGTCTGCCTTTTCCTCTCCTCCATCCTTCTTTTCTTCCATCCTCTTCTGTCTTTCTTTCCTTTATTCTTTCCTCTTCCTTCTGCCCGTGGGTGATTCTACACTGACTGACAAGCCTAATGGTTTCCTATACACCAGGAATACATTTACTACACTGGGTGGTAACCATATAGCCATATTTTGGCGCCTGGTGATTAGTAGATTATTATGGAGCTCCAATCGGATTGAGCCAGTGAAGGTTTAAATCCAAGGGATGGTTGGGGTTTATTGCTCACGTAATGTCACTCAGGAATGAGTGAGGCTGGTCACTTTTATCTTAAATGTCAGGACCAACTTGCCTAGCTCCTGGCTCCTAAGCTTCTCATGGGGCAAGGAGGATTGAATGATGAATGATGAATTATATATATTCCTATGTCGCCCAATGAGGAGCGTAGGAACCCGGAGCTAGGCAATTTGGTCTTGACATTTAAGATGAGTGACCGGCATCACTCATCCCTGAATGGCATTACGTGAGCAATAAATCCCAACCATCCCTTGGATATAAACCTACACAGGCTTAATCCGATTGGGGCGCCTTAATTACCTTCTGAACCACCAGGCGCCATTTTTTGGTTACATGGTTACCATCCGGCTTAGTAAATGGTTTCCTGGTGTACAGGTAGCCATTAGGCTTGTCCCTCAGTGTAGAGTCACACAAAGGCAGAAGGAAGAGGAAAGAAAGAAGGAAAGAAAGAACCAGTCTTGAGGAGTTATCTCCTTTAATTCCTTGTTCCTTGCATAATAAATAAATAAATAAATTATATATATATATATATATATATATATATATATATATATATATATATATATACACTTCTTTATCTCTAGATAGATAGATAGATAGATAGATAGACAGATACAGATAGATACAGATAGATACATAGATAGATGGATAGAAAGAGCTATACATATATATATATATACATAGATAGATGGATAGATAGACCTATACATATATAAAGATACATAGATCGGTAGATAGATAGATAGATAGTTGGACAGATGGATAAATAGATAGATCTATACATATATAAACAGACATATATATATATATATATATATATATATATATATATATATATATATATATATATATATATATAGAGCTATCGGTCAGCTTAGCAACTATTGGTTGTCCTAAGGTTAATAAAATCGTCTGGAGGCAGCATAATAAGTATAAATTACATCCTCTTATTCAAGGTGTCCAGAAGGCTCAGTTTCAAACCTTCTGATGGAAAATATGGCCATTTAATGAAATTCCGTTTATTATGAAAATACACACCAGGCGAGTTTTTTGTCGAACCGTAACTGTTTTACCTTCAGAGTAATCACAGTGTCAACATTTTACCGATTATGACCTGGAAAGATTCAGGTAGGTCAGAACTGTTTACTAGAACAATACAATGAACAACCGGAACTTTGCAAATAATGATGATGATGATAATAATAATAATAATAATAATAATAATAATAATAATAATTATAATATTAGTGATGATGATGATGATGATGATGACAATATTGATAATAATAATAATAATAATAATAATAATAATAATAAATATTATAATAAGTGATGCCTAGCACAATAAACCTTGCCCGACCACTCAAGGTCAAAGGTCATGGTGCCAAATGAAAGCACCCATGAGACTCCGTATTTCTTCATCATCATCATTCATTGCCAGACGCCATGTATCCCAAACGGGGTGGCCAAGGGCTCAGAGTTAATTGTTTTACAGGGAGGGGCACTAATCCTCCACCAACCCCACTTGACACGTAGTAAATATCTCTTCAAGCATTTTCGAGTTTTAGCCCCTGAATATCCGTGACCTTAAGTTTGACCTTTCATGGTCACTCAGGGTCAAAGGTCTTGATGCCAAATGAAAGCCCATACGGGAGTTCCTGTATGCTGATAACAGTAAATATCTCTGTCTTACGGGTTTCAAGTTTTATCCCTCTGAATATCCATGACTTTGATGTTGACATTTCTGAGCCACTCGATTACCTCCAAAATTTTAATCACTTGCTTTTGCGACCAGTGCCCACATATGCTGAAAGTTTTATGTAATTCCATTCAGTCGTTTTTCCTTAATGTATCCAAAAAAGAAAAAAAAAAAAAAAAAGAAACTCGACCCAAAAGAATACCTCGCCGGACTCTGTCCCGGGCAAGGTTACAGTGATGATGATATTGTGATACCCACTCAAACGACTGGAAGCGAAACTTGGACCTTGTTGGAAGGACACCAGACAAGAGTGAGAGCAGTGGAAATTAGTAATTTGAAATTATCAGGTGCAGTTACATGAAGAGACAGACTGACAAATGAAAAAGTAAATGAGTGTTGTGGCGTGGATATTGATATAGGAAGCGTTAGAAGAAATACACTGATATGGTCTGGCCATCTGAGGAGAATGCAGAATGAGAGACTAACGAGGAGAAGGTATGTGAGGAAGGCTGAGGAAGGGGGAGAGGGAGGGGAAGATCGAGAATAGTATGGACGGATGGAACGGAGAGGTATGTGAGAGGGTGGGTGTGACTTGGGGGTAGGGCCGCGAAATGACAGAGGACAGGGCGACATTGGGGCAATTCACTTGCCACCACCAAATATGGGATTATGACGTCTGGCTATAGACAGACAGACAGACAGACAGATGATGATGATGATGACGATGATGATGATGATGATAATAATAATATTGATGATGATGATGATAATAGAAGTAATAATAATAACATACACATCAATACGATTGATAACATCACCAATACAACGACAACGACGACAGAGGCAACAGAAAGAGACACAACCCCAACTTCACACCAGAAATTCAAGGACTCATCTGACAACGGGACACACTGCGACACTCACCAAAACCCCATACACAAGACACCGTACAACAAATAAAAAGTACTCAACACTCAAATAAACAATAAAATATCAGAATAGCAAACACCAAACTGGAAAAATTACCTCCAAACGCTTGACAACAAGACAAACACCAGCAAACCTACAAAACATTAAACAACATCACACTCTCCAACAGCAACACCACACAATCAAACGCTACCATCACAACAACAGACACCATACCTTCAAACAAACAACAAGCAAACACGCTCATCAATCACTTTTCACAAGTCAGCCATCTAAACCCCCATCCCCAAGACGACGTATCATCCGACGTAAGAGACAGTGACCCACAGACCCAGACTACGCACCTTTCACTTACAACCAAACGAAGCACATCATTAACAACCTCAAGCACTCATCTGCCTGTGGACCAGACAACATTAGCAACATTCACCTTAAACACCTTGGACCACAATGCATACAAGCACTCACCAACATATCAAACTACAGCTACTCATACAACATAGTACCCAACATCTAGAAGCATGGTATTATCATCACTATCCCTAACCCAACAAAGACCCCACGTTACCCTCCTCACACCGCCCCATCACACTCCTCTGCACCCCCTCTAAAGTCATTGAACGACTGATACTACAACTAGTCACACCTCACATTCTCCTAGCCCAGTCACAACATGGCTTTAGGCCACTGTACTCCACAAACACCCTTCTTACAGACCTTACACAGAGAGTTCTCGATGGCATGAATTCAGCTAGGTCACCACGCAGAACACTCCTAATCACACTAGACATCAGCAAAGCTTTTGATGCCATCCCCTGCCACAATCTCACAAACAAGATACTCAACACAAACATGCACAATAACACAAAAAGATGACTGGCAAACCACTTAGCAGTCAGATGTGCACACATAACATTTGCCGGTCAGTTTTCTAACATCAGAAACTTCACAAACGGCGTCCCCCAAGGATCTGTTTTGTCCCCTACACTCTTTAACCTATACATGCACGACATACCCATACCCCACTCACCACAGATACACATAGCTTCCTGTGCAGATGATATAACATTTTTATGTATGCACCAAAACGCAAACACAGCTGCACACATCCTTCAACCTTACCTCAACACACTACACGAATGGTTCACCATAAACAGGCTCAAAATAGCCCCAGCCAAATCTACAGTGACCCTTCTCACAAACTGGACAGCAGAACACAGTCACATCCCACACCTCACCATAAACAACACTCCCCTACCACACACACACACACACACACACACACACACACACACAAAATCCTTGGTGTAACATACAATACATCAATGTCATTTAAACAACACATCACAAACATTAAAAATAAAATAACACCAAGACTCAATGTCACGGGGGAATGTGAATTTAAGAATTTAAAAATGCAGGATGTTACTTGAAAACAGAGACATGGAATTAACTTGTGAAAATCTAGCAGTAAGTTTTACTTTATGCCAGCTTACTTTGCCGATTTTCTAAAGACGAGAATTTAGAAACTTTCTCAACAGTACACAACAGATACTAATTACTCACGAGTACTGTTTGTAGTAATGTTAGCCTCTCAAGAAAGTGATTCCACCCCTGACAAGCAATAACTAATGCTAATGATAATAAACAGGTTCTTGCCGGTGCTTAACTCCTGGCTGACACAATGGATTTAAGTTTGATACAAAAGAACTGGCCTAGGTACCAGTTATGAATATTGTAAAGAGTTTGTGCAAACTAGGAGCAGCAACTAAAATAAGCTTAATGTGGAGAAATAAAACACGAGTCTAATCACGTTAAGCTCAAAGAGAAGAACCGTAAATTTACTGATTACAATAAAATAAATTTACGTTATATGAATCTCAAAATAAATTCAAAAGGGAAATTTCATTGTCACTAGGGGACTCATGAATTGAAACAACAAGAGAATACACTCACTCGCTCATTCTAGAGCTAATTAAACTTAAGCCTAGAAAAACGAATAGAAATACTGGTCAGTCAAGGGGAGCCAAAACGAAAGTCTGGGCGCCTGTGATGAACACCAACGCTGATATTCTCTCCAAGCCCACTTCGCCAATCACCGTCCAGGTGGAGATTCAGGAATTCGCTGTACAACGGAGACGCTGCTCCACGCTGGGCACAAAACGATCCTATCCTCACGACGATCCTGAGCTGACTGACTTCAAACTTGGAAGGGAGGTACAAGCTGGCCGTATTCGCAGAAAGTAGGCGTGGCCTAACTTCAACGGTCAACGGAAGGAAGGTGAACGATATAGGCTCAAATAAATCACTCAGTGAAAGCAGAAATGTCGTGGATAAGAATGGTCACTTGTGAAACAGTGACAAATGTTCTGAAAACCATCCCGATTGAAGTGAATACGAGGACGGTTGAACTGAGTGATGCCCAGTTGGAATTCCACTAGAGTTCATGGTTTTCTCATTAACGTACAAAGTCATGAATTTATATAAATACGCTCGCGCAAATTCGTGACATTACGCCCCATTAAAATCAAATTTTTCTTCAAAAAATTTTTCGATATACATATAAATCACAACTCAGTCACACGAGATTCACACTGTGGTGTGTGTGCTATCCTGCTACAGGAGAAAATCACAGTCGCCCATGAGCTTAAAAACCTCGTATTTATGTTAATAGAAGCAAGCTTGAGGAAAAAAACTCCATGACAACGGTGAAAAATCCTGTACTCAGGTCAAACTGAGCGAAAAGTTCGCTACATTTACATTAACAACTGATTGTTATGTAGCGTGATGTATGTAATACACGGTGTAGGTGTGACAGTTGTGGTGTAACTGTGCCTATGTGTAAAACGATATAATACAAATCAATAGTAAATAGAGACAACAAGGCAGAAGAGAGGAGGCAACAGCATGCGGCAGAGATGATCAGCTGATCTGCACGACAAAATTGCTACACCCGCCAGCTGCACGTGCGAAAGGAATCAAGGTGGAGCATCAAAAGTGTCACTGCGACAAATGTTTTTTATTAAATTACAATTTCTCTCTCTGCCTAGTAGTCAGTACTTACGTAACAAAAAGTACACTATTATTTTGTTAATGGACACATTATTAACCAGGAAACGTAGTCCTTGGATTGCTCAATCTCAGAATGGGCAGGTTACTGGTTAAACCTACATTATTAACAAGGAAACGTGCTAGTCCTTGGATTGCTCAAATCTCTGAGAACGGGCAGTTTACTGATTTAACCTTCATTATTAACCAGGAAACGTGTTAGTCCTTGGTTTGCTCAAATCTCTGAGATTGGGCAGTTTACTGGTTAACCTAACTCTACACTTACGATTAATAACGGCAAGCTGAGAATCCCTACACAGTCTCAGGCAGGTCACATTTTAACACACAACGTGAGTGTAAATGCTTATGTAGATAATGTGCATTCTCCATGAATCCTCAGAGAGGCCCACAGCTAGAGATGCTCCACAAGGTAATTCAGACACAGCCTCGTATTGCCTCTACAGGGGTCTCGAACTTTCCCCTTAACCTACAGTACATATGTAGGTACAAGCCCTGGACATAATGTGTCCTGTGGGGCCAACGGGCGAGACGTCAAGTCTGCACCCACATTACCACTGCTCTCTCTTTCAACTGACTCAGAGATTATGGGCATGGATTCAAACAGCGCCGGAAGGACACATCCCTGACCCATGGTACGTTGACACACATTGCAAGAACGCACAAAGCTATCTATTTCCTGTCCCATTCCTGGCCAGAAAAAGTCAGCACGGATACGGCCCTGGAGTTTCCTTTTGCCCATGTGACCTCTTGAGGTTGAACAATGACCCCATTCTAACACTGCTTGACGAAACTTCGTGGGAACGACAAACTGCAGTCAAACCTCACCCTGGGGTGTTCGTCACTCACGGTACAGCCGTCCTTGTTTACGAAGGAACCTGGCTTGACCTCCCCGTGAATACTTAATCACCCTACCCTTTTGTTTCTTCTGCATGGCAGCAAGTGTCGGGTCAGACTGTTGTTCTTGAACAACATCTTGGCTACAAATCAGATCTTGCAGCGATGCAATGGTCACCGGGGTGACACAGTTCGGAGCCTTGGCCATGGCTCGTGTTACTGCAGCCTAAGTCTGAGTAGCATCATCTTTGGTGCAACTATACTTGGCACCTGCTATGTTGCCTATAATAAGGTCAAATAAAGGTTCTTGTATGACAACAGCAAGTGTTGTACCAGTGTAAAATTTAGATGCCACCTGGATACATTCCTCTAGGAACAATCTCACTGATCCATCAATAAGCTGAGCTTCGATCTGTCGACCTGTGTACTCCTCAAGCCGAACTAGTCTCTGCCTGACAGAGCAACCTGAGGAACCGTTGTCTCTCAGGACCTTCACAGGAATGCCTCCCACAAACCCTGGCTGAACAAGGAAGGCACTGTTACCTGTGGGAGGGCATGTGGAGGAAGCAGCCAGCCACTGATGAGGCAGCTGAATGAATGATGCAGCAAACATGGTGCCGTGGGAATTGGATACCTGAGGGGTCTTACTGACTGTCTGGGGAGATGGAGCGTTGACCACCTATGGAGGAGGGTTCACTGTCGCTGGGGAGCTAGTGAATTGTGGGAAAGTACCTATGCTGCTAGGGACGACACCACCGTACTGCTGTTGAGGAATGAAGGCTGCATTAGCCTCCTGCCTCTGATACACTGGGGCTGGTGCTGAAAAGGATAGTCCTGATGGTCGATTGCGTGGCTGACACTTGCTGATTAGGGTATTTGTCGTACCGCGTCCACTCAGGTTTCTGGGTATTTTGCTCCTGGTCCTTCTGTGGTTTGTTTGGACCTTGGCCATTATTCTGAGAATGGCCTTGATGCTGGGGTTCAGTCTGAGACGGTTTCCCAGATTTGTCAGCTATCCTGTACCAGGTGTGTTGCTTACGAGTTTGATACCCATACGCAGTGAAGAATGCATCAACCTTCTCCACCATTTGGCTGGCATCCCTTACCTGGCAGATCTTAAGCTGAGCCATAAGGTCAGCAGGCCACGACTTTTCTAGCTGCATGTGCAGCATAAGGTCAGTTATCCCCTCTTGTGTGGGAGGAGTTTCATCTTTCTCCATCCACTCATCTAAGTAAGCAGTAAGCTGATCAAGAAACTGAACAGCAAGCTCCTTTTCTTGTAGACGCATCCTCATAAACTGACTTCTGCCGTTGTCCACTGTGAGACCGTTTGCTTTGATGAGTGCGGCCTTCATCATCTCATATGTGAGACTGTCTCCACGAATTCTGTGGAGAATATCGAGGGCAAGGCCCCCAAACAAGCTAAGATACTGGAGCTGCTTAGCTGCCTCATTTAGCTGGTACAGCTGAGCCATGTCTTTGAAACGAGCTATGAATAGCTTGATTCGCTCGCCTTCCTTGTATGAAGGAAGCTTGATGAGTGGGGTCGCCATAACATGTGCAGGGAGAGCGCTCGTGGAGCTTGGGTTAGCTTCACCAGATGTGTCTGAAGCCAAGGAGTCTCGCTTGAGCTTCAGCATCTCAAGTTCTTGTTTCCCAGGTGACTCGCGCTCGGAACGTTCGTGTTCTCGTTGTTCTCGCTCGTATTTACGTTCTCTCTCATTGTTCTCGCTCGTGTTCACGTTGTTCTCGCTTGTGTTCACGTTGTTCTCGCTCGTATTCACGTTCAATTCTATGCTCTTCACGGGCATCATTCTCACGCTGCTGTTCGTAACTAACCGTGAGAGCACATACTCTAATTTGTTGGGGGTCGGTAAGCCCCAAATCTTTGGCTTCCTTTACATATATATTAGTAGTCATGATGCTAACTCAATTAAGGCTGAGTGGGCTAAAGACTGAATACTGACTGTTATTTCGCAGAGAAATGCAAATAATCAAAAGTAAAGAATGTAGACACAGGTTGGTGGTGACCAGTTTTATCTAGTTAAACTGGAAGAAAGAAAATTTTAAAAATGCAACTGACTGGGAAAACTATTACGTAAAATTAATAGAAATGAATCAATAACCACCAGTAAGATAGTGCCTATAGACTTTAATGATAAATACCTAGGTGTGAGTGAGTGAGTATTATCTCGTTAATAACTTTAGAGCTAGGAGTTAATAACCTGGAATGAAGTTGCCGGAAGTCACGGGGGGATGTGAATTTATGAATTAATAATGCTGGATGTTACTTGAAAATAGAGACAAGGAATTAACTTGTGAAAATCTAGCACTAAGTTTTACTTTATGCCGGCTTACTTCGTCGATTTTCTAAAGACGAGAATTTATAAACTTTCTCAACAGTACACAGCAGAGACTAATTACTCACGAGTGCTGTTTGTAGTAATGTTAGCCTTTCGAAAAAGTGATTCCACCCCTGACAGTCAATAACTAATGCTAATAATAATAAACAGGTTCTTGCCGGTGCTTAACTCCTGGCTGGCACAACGGATTTAAGTTTGATTCAAAGGAACTGGCCTAGGTACCAGTTATGAATATTGTAAAGAGTTTGTGCAAACAAGGAGCGGCAACTAAAATAAGCTTAATGTGGAGAAATAAAACACGAGTCTAATTACATTAAGCTCAAAGAAAAGAACCGTAAATTTACTGATTACAGTAAAATAAATTTACGTTATATGAATCTCAAAATAAATTCAAAAGGGGAATTTCATGGTCGCTAGGGGACTCATGAATTGAAAAAACAAGAGAATACACTCACTCATTCTAAAGCTAATTAAACTTAAGCATAGAAAAATGAACGAAAATATTGGTCAGTGGAAGGGAGCCATAAGGAAAGTCTGGGTGCCTATGATGAACACCAACGCTGCTATTCGATTCAAGCCCACTATGCCTATCACCGTCTAGGTGGAGATTCAGGAATTCGCTGTACAACGCTGGGCACAAAACGATCCTATCCTCGCGACGATCCCTAGCTGACTGACTTCAACTCGGAAGGGAGGTACGAGCTGGCCGTATTCGCAGGAAGTAAGTGTGGCCTAACTTCAATGGTCGACGGAAGGAAGGTGAACGATATAGGGTCCCAATAAATCACTCAATTAAAGTAGTAATTTCGTGGATAAGAATGGTCACTTGTGAAGAAGTGACAAATGTTCTGAAAACCATCCCGATTGAAATGAATACGAGAACGGTTGAACTGAGTGATGCCCAGTTGGAACTCCACTAGAGTTCGTGGTTTTCTCATTAAAGTACAACGTCACGAACTTATATAAATACGCTTGCATTAATTCGTGACACTCAATGCCTTGAGGTCACTTTCCCAAACAACATTCGGACATAACAAAGAAATCACCACCACACTATGCAAAGAATACATACGTTCAATGAATAATTATGCAAGCCCTGCTTGGGCTCCTAAACTTACCAAAACACACTACAACACTCTACAGACCAAACAGAACAAGGCCCTAAAAATGATCACAGGCTGCACAGCTACTACACCCACAGACCACCTACATCAAGAAACCAAAGTCCTCAAAGTCAAGGATCACCTAGACATGAGAGGCATCCAGTTTCTTGCTGTAGCCTCCACAAACCCACAACATCCACTATATTTCATGGCAGCTCATCCATCCATAACTACTTATCAGGCAGATGTGCACGCCTAACATTAGCTGGTGTCTTCTAACATCAGAAATTTCACAAATGGCTTCCCCCAAGGATCTGTTTTATCACCTACACTTTTTAACCTATAAATGCACGACATACTCACACCCCACACACCACAGATACACATAGCTTCCTATGCAGATGATATGACAATTACATGTACGCACCAAAACGCAAACACAGCTGCAGACATCCTCCAACCTTACCTCAACACACTACACGAATGGTTCACTACAAACAGGCTCAAAATAGCTCCAGCCAAATCTAGTGACCCTTCTCACAAACTGGACAGCAGAACACAGTCACATCCCACACCTCACCATAAACAACACTCCCCTACCACACACACCCACACACATAATCCTTGGTGTAACATGCAATACATCAATGTCATTTAAACAACACATCACAAACATTAAAAATAAAATAACACCGAGACTCAATGCCTTGAGGTCCCTTGCCCATACAACATTCGGACACAACAAAGAAACCACCACCACAGTATACAAACAATACATACATTCAGGGATGAATTATGCAAGCCTTGCTTGGGCTCCTAACCTCAACAAAACACACTATAACACTCTACAGACCATACAGAACAAGGTCCTAAAAATAATCACAGGCTGCACAGTTACTACACCCACAGACCACCTACATCAAGAAACCAAAGTTCTCAAAGTCAAGGATCACCTAGACATGAGAAGCACCCAGATTCTTGCTGCAGCCTCCACAAACCCACAACATCCACTATATTACATGGCAGCACATCCATCCACACCAAGGAACATCAAAACAACACCCAGCACACGATACCATACACAAATACTATCATTTCTCCCCCCTCGCCCACCTCAGACCAGCTTCCAGAAGCATATCCACACTCAAATCACTAGCCGTTCCATTCGGTCACTTAAAGACAACACACAGATGCATGCACGGCCTCCTGACATCCACCATTCTGAATCCTATCTCCCTCGTGAGGACAGGGTCCACCTGGGCGGGCTGAAATGTGGGCACCATCTAGCCCTCCTGCTCAGGTAGAGGTGGGTCTATGAGACCGCCACCCCCCATCCCACTGTCTAGTTCGCTAACTTCTAAATACCCAAGAGCCCTGTTCTTCTCAGTAGCTTCCTAACTTTGTGTATCCATGAAAGGGATGAGGGAGTTACTTCAAGCTGTCTCTCCGTCTCTCCAGTATAAGGGTGGTTTTATATGTTAAGGGTCTGTGAGATCCATGTCTACCTGAGGTGTGTGGGGTTTTTGTTCTCCCTGATTGCAGATAAAATTGCAGAGTCTGGCATCCCCTCTTCACACCAAGAAGTACCATCCTGTACCATGCTATGGAACCACTCAGACAACCATTCAGATTTTTTTTTTTTTTTTCCAATATTTTAACTGTTTTTTTTTACATTTTTTTCATTTTTTTTTTTTAAATATAAAAAGAAAAGAACAGTTCATTTTTTTTTTTACATGTTTGTGTTGCGGAAACATTAAATATGATACTGTGTTTTCAGTACTGGAATAAACGAAACAAACATTTTCCCCAGGTTTTTATATTTGTGGGTCTGAGAGACCCACGTCTACTTTCTATGCAACATGGACCATCCTCTACCTGAGGAGGGTTAAGCTACCAAAAGAGGCTGGATGACTCTGTTGCTGATGCCTGTCCAGGATGCAACACAGCACCCCATACTATTAAGCACATTAAGGAAGACTGCATTGCACACAATCACCTATGCCAACAACACAACATACACTCTTTCAGAGCTCTGTGGGAATGCCCGATCTCGGCCATGGCCTTCCTAAGGGACTCGGGGCAGTTTG
Source organism: Coenobita brevimanus (assembly GCF_032717465.1). Classification (NCBI taxonomy): domain Eukaryota; kingdom Metazoa; phylum Arthropoda; class Malacostraca; order Decapoda; family Coenobitidae; genus Coenobita; species Coenobita brevimanus. The sequence goes on from NC_136984.1 coordinate 24,864,882, forward strand.
GCCAGACTGCCTAGGAATCAACTACTACTAGTACTACAACGAAGATGACGGCAACAACAATAATGTTTACTTCAAGAACAACGACAATATTAACAACAATATAGATGACGACAACAGCAACGATGACGACAGCAGCAATGACAACGACATCAACTAGGATGAGGACAACAACAATGACAACAAAAGACTACAACAACAATTACTACAAGGGTAACAATAACAACGACAGCAACAACAACGACAACAACGACAATGACGACAACGACAACGACGACAACAACAACGACGTCAATAATGAAGACAACAATGACAAAGAAATTGCCGACAAATTCAAGGACGACAAAAACGACGACAAGACCATGGACAGCGACAACAATAACAACGAAATCATTAACAATGACGACAATAATAAAAACGATGACGATGTTAACAACAACGACGACAACGACGACGAAAAAACAACGGCCACAGTGACTAGTCGGGCACATAAAAAATCTGTATTTCCCAAAGAAGCAGTAATTTGCATTTGAATGGTGCATGTGAGTAATGGGGCGGAGTCACACAGCGCCTGGTAATGACAGCACTGGGGCTGCACGTGGGCAAAACTCTGACTAATTAGAGAAAACACTGCCACTTGTGTGTTGTTGGCTCAGGTGTTCATTAAGACTGGTTTAATGAAGACATCACTATCAGTCCGGAATACTTATTTACTGAGACGCAACAAACAATCCCGGGTTCCTGTGAGTCACTTTGGCCTGCCATTAGCTGCAACAGAATAGTTGACTCCTGGCCATGAAACAGTCCATAGTGCCAGAATTAACAGTTTCATGTGCCTACTATTGCCGTCAGTAATATCAATCCACATTTTGAATGAACAGTTATGAAACTCTTGCAGAACATTCTCAAAAGTTTGTTGGGTTGTAATTATCACAATACTGTATTTCAAAAGACATTGTTCACTGTCTCGTAATTTATCGCACGGATGTGAAATGGTATTAATGTCCACAGTAGTACCGATACCTACTCTCACCCAAAGAAATGCTTGATCTGTCCTGGTGATGAGGCGGTCAGTGGTTCCAGTGTTAACACTCTGGCTAATATAATTAATTTTTAAGTGATAAAAGTAGTATAGTGTTGACTGGCATAGAATAATGGCTTCCCCGATCATAGAAGGGTTAACGGTACCTGTATTAGCACTCAGATTGCTATGACTCCCTCTGACCTGCTTCAAACTGTGAGGTAAGGCATTAGATGGGGAAGAATATTGGAAAGTCCACTGCCACGAGAGGGTTATGTTGACACCCTGAGGACACTGTTTCAACTCAAAATGGTGGGTCGGTTGGGGGGTGTGGGGTTGGATACGAATGGTGGTTGAGCTTGCGGATAGACGGTTGGGCTGGTTGAAGGACTGGGTGGATAGGATGGGTAGGTTCCTGTGGGATGGGTGTGCAGGTGAGCGAGTATTTGGGGAGCGGTGGGTGAGTACGGTGGGTGACTTGAGTGGGTGGATGTGATGGTTGGTAATGATGGGTGAGCAAGGTGGGTAACCTTCGTGGGTGGAGAGGGTGGGTGACTGGGTTAGTGGGCAAAATGAGTAGTCGGAATGTCTGGGCAGAATGGGTAGCCAGCGTGAGTTGGCCTGGTGGGTCGCCAGGGTGGCTGCGAAGATTGCTTGGCCAGGGTGCTCTGGGTGGGTGGTTAGGTTGGTGAGTTGGGTGGCTGAATGGGATAAGGGTGGGCAGGTGAGTAGGTGGATGTTGGGTGACTGTTCAGTAACTTTGGTGGGTGACATTCGTGGGTGTGGGATCAGTGGGTTGGGAGGGTCGCCTGAGTGGCTGAGCAGGGTGTGTGGCCGGGGTGGGGTGGGTGGGTTGGAGCTGAATGGGTAGGTGGATGAGTGGGTGGGTGGATATGTGGCTCCCTCGATAACAAGGCAGGAGAGGGAAATATGAGAGATCATACAACTTGTCGTTGTTACTTGGACTGTACTATATAGTTTAGAAGGAGTTGGATGAATTTTATGAAACCTACCTGTATACAATGCGGTCATTCTAATGAAACCTGAAAAAAATTTCAGTATATATTTTTCTTATTGAAATGAAGGTGGGTCTATGCACGTAATAATACGCCTAATAGTAGGACAAACGAAAAAAATATATATATATTTCATGAGGCAAAACGTGAGGGTGAGCGAAGCTTCAGTCTCCGATCCACCCACCTAACAAATCAGAGCTTTCCCTGGAGTAAGGAAAGGGTTTAGGAGGCTGGACATGTGCGATTAACCTGTTCTCTGGTGGCAGGCTACCCTGCCCCTTTATTCGTGTTCATAACTGTACACTGGAAGGTTATGGCAGCTGATGCACCTATTTTTACCACAATGTACACAATTAAACATAGCTACAGACTGTACACTGCTAAGTTATGGCAGTTGGTGTGCCAACTTTCGCCACGGAACTTGGAAACTGAAGCCATAATAAAGAAAATTTAACAGTGGTAGGTGGTGGCGACCATCATCCACTCACTTGATGTAGTGCTGCCTACTTCTTCCTTAGCCTTTATTATTCTTTTTCTGTGTCTATCCTCCTCTCTTCCTATTTCTCCCACCTATCCTGTCACTTTTTATTACTCTTCATTCCTTTTCAGGTGGCTTTACATTGAGTGACAAACCTAATGGTTTCCTGTAAGCCAAAAAACCATTTACAACGTTCGGTGGTAACCTTATAGCCAAACCATACGTGCTCCCTACGTGTCAACAAGTGGGTTGGTGGAGGGCTAGTGCCCCTCCCCGTAAAATAAATAACTCATAATCAAATGGCCACCCCTTACAGGATTATGGCATCTGGCAATAGATAGATAGATAGACATTCTTTACATTCTTAACTAGTTTCTTCATTTAACTATTCTTTAATTTCATCAGAATCATACATGTTGGATGTCGTGATTCAGCTGCATAATTCAATCCTTCATATGAAGAGAAATCTTGTAGTAAGAATAAGAAATAAACCGAGAATTATCAACAGAAACACTAAACCTACCAAAGCGACACACGTAGCCAGGCATTCGTCATCGTCCAGGTGGCAAACTCAATTTTGTATGTAGTAATGGTCAATTAGTGTTATATAAATATCAACGTAATGAGCGTACGGGTTGAGAAAGTGCGAATTTGCGATGTAATTAGTTATGCCACCTCATCAGTTATACAACCACTGCACCCATAATGAAATAAAACTAATTAACGGGCAGCCAGGCACATAAGCAGAGACCAGTGGTGTGCATAATGGCTGCTTAAGAAGAGCCATTTTGCATAATCAGGATCTCAAAAAAATGGTTGTGCAAGTGTTCTGTTTCTCATTAAATGTAAACAGCTTATTAATATAAGATAATGTGTTATTACTGCCAGTGCTCGACTAAATACCAAGACCTGTTACCACACACACACACACACACACACACACACAGATAGATAGATAGATATGAGAGATTGATATTTTAACTGACCACATTTTTTAAAATAACAAAGGTGACAATAATTTGGTATACAGAATGGTCCACAATAAGGGTACGTGTACAGGCAAACAAAATTAATATTTTCCTTGAGTTTGATGAACCGATAACGGAAAAGTCGAACCAACTGAGACAGACATTATTTGAGACAAGATTTTCGTTGCGTTTCGTCAGTTGTAAATTTTCTTCAGACAGAAATGGGAAGATATATGGTTCTCTGACTGTGCCTTAAGAAAATAATGTAAACTGTGAAACAGAAGTTTATACCTGCAACCGCAGAAAGCACAGACAATTAAAACTTGAATAATAACAAACAGTGTAAAGGAAATCTTAGATATACATATTAACCCCTTCGTACTCGTTGACGTGTTTGTCGTCAGAGGCGTCGCGTGGGGTGCCAGCGCCCGGAGCAAGGAAAGTATTGCGCCCCCTAACCCCATGGACCGTTATCATTCCTGAGTGCTAACACATGTATTTTAAGAAAATACTTCATTGTTTAACCATTTTTTCACTTTCGTAAATGTTTAAACAATTAAAAAATTGTATATATATATATATATATATTGCATAGATGAAACAGAAGAACAAAGAATAAGAAATTACTACAGTGTCAGCAAAACAATTATCACAAAAACAAAAAAGAAAAAAAACTAACCTGTTGACACACCAGAACAACAAAATTCACCAAACGATCGAACTTTTATCGGCACACGCACACACTGGCTACAGCCAGGGTTGCCACTGGGAAAAGTAGAAAAATCCAAGAGAGCTAACCTAAAATCTCCAAGACCGTATAAAAAAATATATATATATATATATATATATATATATATATATATATATATATATATATATATATATATAGATAGATAGATAGATAGATAGATAGATTTACGTAACATTTATTATATGCACATATAAAAACAGGCATAGCTCCTTCAGCTCATCTTTTGGCTTTTATACAGCAGAATTACTGTACATAGACCTGTGGGTTTTCCTCTCTGCTGCTGGCAACTTCGGTCTCGTCGGCAGGATACGTGTTGCCTTCTGTGTGCTGCAACACTTATCTCCATAACGCTGGTCAATATTGTCATTTTTCATGTCAATGATGAGTTTTTTTGATGGTTTTCATTCAACGCACGGTACTTGTTGTCAAACGATGGCTTGTTTTGTAAACAAACGATTGACAGTTGTGTGGGTCAACAATCTGTTGATGGTCATGGTTTTTAGCACAGTCATTTGTGAGAATCAACGAACGCAGAAGAATGTGGTAGAACTAAAAGATCACACATTAATCTTGAAAGAAATTTAGATTTAGATTGATTATTCCCATCAGTAATTCCAAGCATTTCATGCCAGAAATATGTTGCTGATTGACTGAGATGCTGAAGAGTTGATCTGGAATGCAACAATCTTGCCACTGTTCCTGTAGAGAATCAAGTTCTTTCTCCTTTACGAAAGCAGGGAAGTGTACCACCAAATTTGCAATTGCTTTTGTTCTTCTGGGAGATAGAGCTACTTATGGATAAAAAATATTGAGTAATGCCAGCACATTTGCCTCATCAAAAGGATTCGCTTTTGCATGTGTACACACAGTTCACAGGGTGCGTACACGTTATTATAGATGAACATTTCATACTAATCATTAAAGTTAGAGTATATTTTCCAGGTTTAATGTGTTTATTTATTTGGACTTAAAAAAAAAAAAAAAGCTCCAGGAGACTTTCAGAATTAATCTCCAAGAACCCAAGGTAAGGGTTAAAAAAAAAAAACAAGATCTTATATTAAAAAAAAAAAGTCTAGTTTTACTCTGTGTTGGTGTTGCAACGCTAATTTGGCGGGAACATTACTTGGTGACGGTATTTCGAGATTTCGACAGATCTTAATTTAGCGACCGGATTGTCGCCAGATGCATAAATAGCGGAGGCCACAGCATGTTTCATAAATACAACGTGTTACCATAAATACAACGTGTAACACAAGTTTCTGCAAATATTTGTACAGGTGAAAGAATATGTCATTCTGAGTAGAAAATCTATACACATATGCATTGTAAGGATTACTTTACTGTAGACACGAGGTGGATTTTAAAAATACGCAACGTCATGACGTATCAGTATCACACATCACAGAAATGAGGCGGGTAGGGGAGGAGGAGCGAGGCTATCTAGCGCCCTTGCAACTCGGTGAAACTTAATCTTTAAAATATGATTTTTTGGGCAAGTTATGGAACATTACAGAGCCCGTATCTTCAAATGGAAATCATGCTTTAATATGCATTATGTAATTCACTGATAAGGATTAGATGAGGACAGTATGGCTGTAATTAGCGAGAAAAATAATGCATGTTACGTGGCAACGTTTATTTGCGCCATCATGTTGAAAAACTGTGTAGAATGTTCGAGCACTGAGAGATTTTCTATATAAGGGGGAGGACGCACCATTTTTTATCACTTTTTTTTTTTTTTTTTTTTGCATCCTCAAGAATTTTGCACCCAGGGCAACTGCCCCTGTGGCCCCCCCCACGCTACAGCACTGTTAGTCATCATTAGGGTCTTTTCTTGAAAATATGTATTGACGTTTTTTATGTCTTTAAAGCAAAAAAACAAACAAACAAACAAACAAGCCAAAAATAAAGTTTTTGGCCGATCTGCTTCATTTTTGGAGGCACCATAGCTTGTCTGGCTCTCGTCAAAAGTAATGAGTTGGCAACTGTGGGTCCTGATACTGGTGAGAGAGCGGACCGGTTTTTCAGTACCAAATGAGCTGTGGGTGAGGATGATACTGTGCGGTTTTGTCCCTTTAAATCTCCTCTATTACCCCTATCCCGGCCGTGCAACATATTTCACTGTACCAATAGCGCTTATGTATAGTTTTTGGGCATTGTTGTGATTAGATTTGGTGTTTGCAATAGGAAATTTGGTGTTTGTGAAGCATTCCTGGTCATTATCAGCCGTTGTCCCAATGAAGACTGTGCTACTGTTTCTAGTCAACTACACTGCCTCTACCCTGTACCAAATGTGAGTATTCAACTATAAAAATAGTGACAGTGACTCATGTGAATATAGTGTGCATATTTAGTGTACGAGGAATTGGTGAAATACGTGCAGGAGCTTACAGGGAGGCAGGAAACCGCCCTACAGTCACGACAAGCGTGGGTACACTGTAGTTTTTTGCATTTTTCTCAAAAACTATGAGGCGTAAGAGAACTGTTCTGATATCATATGAAAGCCCATGAAATTTTGCATAAGATAATAAAAATATAATACTGTCGAGAAAAGTTTCTCACTAGAGCTCCCCGAATAAAATCTGTTGTCTGTAGAAAATAGGTTTTACTTTTTCGCTTATTACTCGAGCATACCTCGTATCAAAATGCCACCTACCCCATTCGAAAAAAAAAAAAAAAAAAAAAAAATCTTCCAATAATGGTATAACATGTAGATACTGATTAGTAAACATTCGAGTTATGATGTTGGGAAGTGAGATGAATGTTCCTGAATGTTTATTCACACAGCCCTAACATACTTATAGTGTGTGTGTGTGTGTGTGTGTGTGTGTGTGTGTGTGTGTGTGTTTTGGCTTATCATGTACAACAAACATTGGCGACTAGGAATATGTGGGTTTTGTGGCAAAATAAATATGTTTGGGTGGTGACAATAAACCAAGAATACACTTTTTTAGAGCACACGCCGGGCAGGGGAGAGGGGAGAAAAGCCGATGTGTCATGGAACACGAAACTTTTTAAAACTGACTGTACACAAAAGGGTTAATATACTCATTCAATTTTTGGTGGACTAATTTACACACTGTGGCATAATCATTTCTCTCCACAACTAAGTCATCATTGGTGGTCAAATAGTAATGTTGTCTTAAATGTAATGTTCTCACACTTTCCTCCATTACAAGTTTTTTCAGTCTGAATATAACCACACAAACCTACTCCTTCCTTGATTGGAAGCTGACCCCCACCTCGCCTGTCCCAGCAACCCTCGTCTGTCGTGAGAGAATGAGCACTCACACATAAGCATGCCCATAACACCCGTTCAGGTTTGTTTACCTTGGTCTTTATTTTATAAATGTCTTGTACGAGTTAGGATTCAGTCTTATATAAGAGAAACCTATTTGAATTCGATGCCATGAACTTTTGCTTAACATTTTCTAGGGCAATCTGAACATCATGAACATCATACGATAATAAATTGCTTAGATAACGTGATGTATGACAGTGATTATCCAGTGTGATACATATGGCATGAGCTAGTGGGTCTTCCCTCATCTTACACATATCTGAAAAACTTACATTGCTTGGCTTTAATGAGGGCGGGAAAAGGAAGATACCTTAGCTATAATAGGGACATATCCTTACCTGTTGTCATTCTTACACTTAACAGTTGTTTTTCTTATTCCACATGTACAATCTATCTATACTGTAGGTTTCATATTTCCGTTTAGACAAGATTCACAACCATATATCATCGTAGACATGAGGGCAGCTTCAAACACTCTTTTTAGCATAAAAGGGGACATCATTGTTTTTGTTGCAAATCATAGAAATTTTAGGACATGGCATAACTTAAATTGGGCAAGTATCTAGTAGCAGGAGATGTAGATCCATCAGCTGTAAGAGGACTGCATATATACATATAATACTCACATATATGTATGGTTGAATTATTTACTTGGAAAACTTCCCAGTCTACATTACTTTCTTTCAAAACCATATACATAATTTTGTCTTTGTTTACTTTCATCCAACGCGATTCACAAAGCTAGTTTAAAAGGCCGATTTTATGTATTATACCCTCTCAGCTGGATGACAAAAAACAAGGACGTGCAACCATGCTAGGAAGTCGTTGGTCCCACAGTTTTGTTTCATCAGTCTCATCATTTCATTTACAAAAAAAGAAGAAGAAAAAAAAAACAATATGATATTGGAGATCTACCGAATGCTACTCACCATACCCACAACATTGCTGGTTATCTGGTACATGGCAGCTACTGTCAACAGCATTGTAGTGCCGCACCCTAAACGTTTTAAAATAAATAACATTATGCCATGTGGTACTTGATCATTCATTTCTCCAGAGTCAATGAAGGTAACATATAACTTGAATTTCTTCTTTTTCACCACATCAAAAAGTAGCCGCAAGATATTCTTTTCCATACTGACTGCCAGCCTGCTCATGACGGGGAAAACCATCTGTGTAGCCTGGGACATACAACCGTATCATATAATTCAACAAAGCACTTGATGATATTGATGCCTCTGTAATTTAATGCTAACGCTCATGACCCACACTTAAATATGGTAAACAGTGTTACTGTTACCCACAACGATGGACAGGCGGTGCTCATAATTATAGTGGTAAAATTTGTCGTTATCGTTAAAACCCAGGAAACTGGTAGCAGTCTTAACATTCCGGGTGGTATACCATCTGCCCTACTTGCTTTGTTACATTTCAGTTGTTTGATCTGATTTGAGACCTCTTGCAGAGTTATAGGGTAATCTAACACTGGCATGTAAATATTTTGCAAAGAACTGACACTACATTCGTGTACACCTGAAAGGTTAAACATACAATCAAAATGTTCCTTAAATTCTATGTTTGTGGGCAATAGCGATATCAATAGATTACAACAAGTGCTCGTGGGCCCTTCGGGCCCAAGTAGACTCGATTTCTAAAAGTTCCGGTACCAAATGAACTGTTTTCAGAACCAAACTTTGATCACTCTGAACTCTAATTAAAAATCATCAGTCGAGATGAGACCGAATTTTTCGACATCAGGGAATTTCTGCAATTTTCATGCCAATTTTGGTGCACCAGGACACCTCCATACTGAAGAAAGGCGCCCTCACCTCGCTTCGGGAATGGAACTCAAGTTGTCTGAACGCAAGTCCGAGATATTAGCCACTTGGCCACGGCAACCAACCTGGCGCCGGGAGCGGCATTTATTGGTCAAGATTTGATCGCTCATTAAATACAGTAAAAGTTTTTCAATTGTCATGGGACCAAGTTTCACATCAGCGAATTTTTTGCGATTTTTGTGCCAATTTTTGTGCGATTTGAATGTGTAGTTTCGGCTGCCCAAAATACACACACACACGGCTACTGCTATAGTATATTAGATGTCTACTCACGGGCCGCCCGGGAGCGAAAGAAACTGCGCCAGCTCCTGGGTGATGACGTCACACTCTCCTCTCTCGTCTCCAGCGTCTCATTTCATACTTTACATTGTTACACACTAAAATTTCTCATTCTTTCTAACCATATCTTAACATGTGCTTCCACATTATGTCAGAAATGATGTAAATAAATAATATACCCGGTACGAATCTCTAGCCAAACAATTTATTGGTTTTAGTCATAGCATGCTCCTTTCATTTATATGTCTGGAAACAGTATTTAAGCACATCGATCAGAAAATTGTCTCATGTCATACTTGAAGTTCACTGAAACTCTCTCTCTCTCTCTCTCTCTCTCTCTCTCTCTCTCTCTCTCTCTCTCTCTCTCTCTCTCTCTCTCTCTCTCTCTCTCTCAGAATTTTACATATCTTTTTATCAGTTATCAGTTTACTCATTTTGTTTACAGTTTTTCTGGATGAAATGATTTTTTTTTATTTAGTACTCGCATTCTGAGAAGCATACGACAGTAAGCAAAAGTAAATAATTACTTCATAAGTCAGAAAAACAAATTCAGCAGTTTGACTGGCTAGATTCTGGGCAGTGGCTTTTCCAGGTTGCAGGGCTTTAGCTCCATGATGACAAAAAACTGTTATTCCATTGTTTTTAATTTTTCTAGGAATTCAAGTCTAGGTTTCATCAATTCTTTATTTCCCCTGCGAGCATGTGTCTTCTTTGTTTGATGCCTTTGAACCAATGTAGTCATACTGAGGAAATTAATGAGCTAAGAACCCACCAAAATACGCTAGGCCCTCTTGCTCAGTAACTTCTTTTAACCTTTAACTTATAAATCCAGGTTGTCTGAAATATTTTCCTTGCCCATATCCTCCGCCTCTGGTGCATTGTTTTCGTCTGACAAGCAGAATACCATCGTAGACAGGGTCAGTTCACGCAGGAGATTTTATTCATCATCCTCAGACAGTGCAGCATGCTCATCCTTGAGGCTGAAAAATGCTGCTGCTGACATGTTCATACTTTCCCGCAATATGCAGTCTTGGATAACTTAACCCTTTCAGTCCCATAACATCATAATTTTACACTTGCTGTGTTAATACGAATTTAAGTAACCTAAGAAAAGTATCGCATACTGAATGATTATGAATTATGTTTCTAAACGCTGGAGTTCAATACAAATATATCCAAAGCTGAATAATACTGTTCATTGATAGCAAAAACAAAATACTAATGACGTTATCCCATTAAAGAGATTAACCGGCTCTGAATACTTATCGTGCTTATATATATATTTTTTTAATCCTAGGAAGAAGGAACCAAAGACCACGAGCCCCCAGTACTGTTCCTTTCAAAAGAAAAACAAAATACAAGAGAGAGCCATATTCAACATCCGATCAATTCGAGATGCCTGGACACACTGCGTTTTGAAGGACTGGAGATCATAGCTAGCAGGAAATACAGACACAGGGAGACAATTCCAGGGCTGACATGTTGTATAAGTGAAGGGCTGGGAGTAACGGTTAACTCTTGCATTAGAGAGTTGGACAGAAAAGGGATGAGAATTTACTGCTAAACGGGTGCTACGCGCCCGTCGTGGAGGTGGAGGGATGCAAGCAGACAATTCAGAGGAGCAGTGACCATTGAAGTAGCGATTGAAAAGAGATAAAGCTGCAACAGTGCAGTGAAGAGACAGAGGTTGAAGGGAGCCAGTAAGAGGAGAGTTAATGTAATAAAAAGGCTATAACTCCACCCTATTGAGAAGAGCTGTATGTGGGGAGCCTCTCCACACATGAGAGTTGTACTCTACACAGGGGCGAATAAAATCTGTGTATAAAGTCAACTACTGTGCAAGAGTAAAGAAGGAACAGAGTTGGCCCAGCACACCTAATCTCTTGGAAGCAGATTTCACAAGAGATGTAATATGATCTTTCCAAGAGAAGTCCCGAGTGAATGAAACTCCAGGCAAGTTCAAGGATGATGCAAAATTAAGCTGAATATTACTAAGCATCGGTGTGTACTTCCGTGGAAGATTTTGTCGGGTTGACAAGAACTGAGTCTTTGATGCATTAAAAACAAGATTATTTTTTCCCTTCAGGGATACGAGCCAGGTCAGACATTAGGTGTGCCATAGCCTCATCCCTTGTCTGTTGAAGTAACTGCTGAGATGGACTTTGCTGGAACCGAATGGAAAGGTGAAGGGTGGAGTCATCAGCGTGCAGCTTAGAAGGTCATTGATGAATAGGAGGAAGAGAGTTGATAAAAGGACAGAGCCCTGAGGAACACCACTGTTGACTTTGTATTCTGGCTTTGTCCTTAAAATTCATTTTGCTCATAATGGCAACATAATACCTGTCGATTGCATGACCTTTACTTCAGAGGGAAAAATTTAGGTTTACTGAAATCTAATCTTCCCCCAGAATACCTGCAACTACCCGATTTCCTTCGAGGTTCCCAACTGTACTTCTGGTTGAGCAGGTACAAAAAGAAGTTTAACTCATTTCCAGAGTCTGTCCAGCCCGATAATTGAACTCGATATTTTCCAGCTACGAACTACCAAAAGTTTCCAGTCTTGCATATGTAGCCCAGAATGTATTATCTGGGACAGTAATCATAAAATCCCTTAAGCTTTAAGCAATGTTTGAGATATTAATTTTATTTCTACTTTTATCTGTTGTTGTTACTACAGTCACAGGCAGACTAAGATATGAAGCTACTGAACTGCAGGGACCAGACAAATTCAGCCTTTCTCTCTCTCTCCCTCTCTCTCTCTCCAGCTTCAGCTGGAGGCATTGGTGGGCTTGGGAGCATTCTTGATTTACGCTCCACGTCTTAACTTCTTGATTTAAGAATATAAAATAAAATCCTTTCTTGTAGTCTCCTAAGTGACATCCACTTTAGATAGCAGCTATTGGTCTTTTTATGTACTTCCATTTTCTTTCCTTGCCTTAACTCCACTCCTCTCTATTGTCTTAAAACATTATGAGTTTACAGGTGCAGTACAGTCAGGAACACAAAACAGTCAACCATTCCACGGTGTTTATAATCAGGACATGTCGGTCACCTTTCTCCTCAATGAATTGTATTAAAAATAAGCAACTATGGGCAATGGCACATAACAGGCTTTTCTCATCTTGGGTGCATTAGACACTAGTGGGAAAAGAAAAGTAGAATAGTTGATATACATTCACACACACACACACACACACACACACACACACACACACACACACACACACACACACACACACACACACACACATATCCCAGCAACCATACCACCAGGAACAATCGGATGACTATCAGGATGCTCAATAATCCTTCCTCTTTCCAATGAAAGCTTCCTGAGTCCACTAGTTGGTGTTGTTGAGGAGCACGGAGGTGAATAATAGAGGTACCTTTTGCCTGCTCAAAGAGGCTGTGTTCAGATGATTAAGGTAGCTGTGGCCTTTGGCGGACTGCCGCGCACCGCTCCCTCATATTGCCATGCTGCTTCCCACACATTTCCCCAACTGTGAAGCAAGTTTCATTCAGAACTTACCAGTTCGCTCGTTTTCCAGCCACTCCAGTGTAACACTGTGCCCGATGGTATACAGGGGGTAACAATCTTACGAATATAACCCCCTGACTGAAAAACCAATCTTTTTCTCAAATCAGTTTCAACCTATGTCATTATCATAACTTAGTGTGCACATCGGCTACTGTGTTAAATACGTATTTTTCTGTAAATCTCTTACGGTGATACTAAACGAAAACATTATGAATAATCTGTTACTTTCTATTCAGGCTAAGTACTAACAAAATCACTTAACCACATATATACAGAACAACATTTCGCAACACTAAACAGTACACCCATCACAAACATCAACACCGCTGTGCACACTTTCAATACAATTATACAAAACGCAGACAAAAGACACATCCCTAGAGGCAACAGAGACACAACCCCAACTTCACACCAGAAATTCAAGGCCTCATCAGTCAACGGGACACACTGCGACACTCCCCAACACCCCATACACAAGACACCTTACAACAAATACAAGAACTTAACACACAAACAAACAATAAAATATCAGAACAGCAAACACTAAACTGGAATAATTTTCTCCAAACACTTGACCACAAAACAAACACCAGCAAACTCCACAAAACACTAAACAGCATCACACGCTCCCACAGGAACACTACACACTCACATGCCTCCATCACAACAACAGACACCATACCTTCAAACAAACAACAAGAAAACACTCTCATCAATCACTTTTCACAAGTTAGCCATCTAAACCCTCATCCCGAAGACCGACGTATCATCCGACGTAAGAGACAGTTCCCCACAGACCCAGACTATGCACCTTTCACTTACAACCAGACGAAGCACATCATTAACAACCTTAAGCACTCATCTGCCTGTGGACCAGACAACATAAGCAACATTCACCTTAAACACCTTGGACCACAAGACATACAAACACTCACCAACGTATCAAACTACAGCTACTCACACAACATAATACCCAATATCTGGAAGCATGGCATTATCATCACTATCCCTAAACCCAATAAAGACCCCATGTTACCTTCCTCACACCGCCCCATCACACTCCTCTGCACCCCCTCTAAAGTCACTGAACGACTGGTACTACAACTAGTCACACCTCACATTCCCCTAGCCCAGTCACAACATGGCTTTAGGCCACTACACTCCACAAACACCTTTCTTACACACCTTACACAGAGAGTTTTCGATGGCATGAATTCAGCTAGGCCACCACACAGAACAATCCTAGTCACACTAGTCATCAGCAAAACTTTTGATGCCATCCCCTTCCACAACCTCACAAACAAAATACTCAATACGAACTTGCACAATAACACAAAAAGATGGTTGGCAAACTACTTATCAGGCAGATGTGCACACCTAACATTTGCCGGTCAGTCTTCTAACATCAGAAACTTCACAAATGGCGTCCCCCAAGGATCTGTTTTATCCCCTACACTTTTTAACCTATAAATGCACGACATACTTACACCCCACACACCACAGATACACATAGCTTCCTATGCAGATGATATGACAATTACATGTACGCACCAAAACGCAAACACAGCTGCACACATCCTCCAACTTTACCTCAACACACTATACGAATGGTTCACCACAAACAAGCTCAAAATAGCTCCAGCCAAATCTACAGTGACCCTTCTCACAAACTGGACAGCAGAACACAGTCACATCCCACACCTCACCATAAACAACACTCCCCTACCACACACACACACACACAAAATCCTTGGTGTAACATACAATACATCAATGTCATTTAAACAACACATCACAGGCATTAAAAATAAAATAACACCAAGACTCAATGCCTTGAGGTCCCTTGCCCATACAACATTCGGACACAACAAAGAAACCACCACCACAGTATACAAACAATACATACATTTAGTGATGAATTATGCAAGCCTTGCCTGGGCTCCTAACCTCAACAAAACACACTACAACACTCTACAGACCATACAGAACAAGGTCCTAAAAATAATCACAGGCTGCACAGCTACTACACCCACAGACCACCTACATCAAGCAACCAAAGTCCTCAAAGTCAAGGATCACCTAGACATGAGAGGTACCCAGATTCTTGCTGCAGCCTCCACAAACTCACAACATCCACTATATTACATGGCAGCACATCCATCCACACCAAGGAACATCAAAACAACACCCAGCACACGACACCATACACAAATACTGTCATCTCTCCCCCCTCGCCCACCTCAGACCAGCTTCCAGAAGCATATCCACACTCAAATCACTAGCCATTCCATCCAGTCACTTAAAGACAACACACAGATGCATGCACGGGCTCCTGACATCCACCATTCTGAATCCTATCTCCCTCGTGAGGACAGGGTCCACCTGTCCAGGCTGAGATGTGGACACCATCCAGCCCTCTTAAGCTACCAGAAGAGGCTGGATGACTCCGTTGCTGATGCTTGTCCAGGATGTAACACAGCACTCCATACTATTAAGCACATTATGGAAGACTGTATTGCACACAATCACCTGCGCCAACTACACAACATACACTCTTTGAGAGCTCTGTGGGAAAGCCCGGTCTCGGCCATGGCCTTCCTAAGGGACCCGGGGCTGTTCGGCCGGACTGCCTAGGGAACAACTACTACTACTACTACCACTTTTGTATACGGTGTATTATTTTTTAGAAATAAATATTTACAAATACTAAAACACACGTCACTGTTTGACGTGTATATAGTTATATTCGTTCCTGTCGTAAAAACATACACCTCACTGCCACACACATTATTTTACCACTTCAGTTTCTTGAATCACACGTCACTGATATTCACATTCTTCGCACGTCACCTGCTACTTCACGTCACCTACTGTACGTCACTGATGTAAAACGTCATTGTCGTAAACTCTTTACACTGTGGAAGCGAAAATATTGGTGGAAAATCAATTTCTCCCAGGAAGGGCATCTATGAGGTTAAGGTAAAGAGGGTGGCAAGGCATCGTACGAGAGGAGGGGAGCCAGGATGGTGCCACGTTCTATGTGTGATAAGTCACGTATGTCGATGACGACTTATGCCTCGAAGTCCAATTCACGCCCTGTGACACTATCGTTAAGTTTCTTTCTTCGGCGCATTGGTCGTGTTGGGGCTAGGATTGAAGAGGGGAGAGATGGTGTGCCGTAAACAGACAGGCAAGGAACCAATCAATTTCACTAGGTGAAGTTATGACTACAGGGGCAACTGCGAGACTGACGCTGCCTGATATGCACTCAGCTGACACCTCACACCATATTTATGGGCACGTTCTTCAAATTACGGTGTAGCAGCTGAGTGTGTGATACTTTGTGACGGAAAGCAACTAAAACCCCTCATTCATCACATGAGACCCGAAGGATGAGGGTTATTCGGCAAAGTTATTCGAGGTGCTTAGATGGTTATGAGAAAATTAATATACCCTCCTAGTGGCTATATATCAACATTATCACAACCTGCTTGAATTGCTAACATAGGCGGAAGTGTTTAACCTTTGTTGTCATCCCTTTTGATGTATAGCCTAACTTTCTCCCTGTTCCGAGCTGTTATCGATTTTCAGTCTTTCTGTTATGCTGTTATTTGACTAGAATGATTGGCTCTGGTCAGAGGCAACTGCAGTCGACATTAGAAATCCCATTATCGCCAGAGATGAGTTTTACAGACCATTATGTTGGCTACGATTGTGTGGCCACAGTGCTGATAGTCAGAGAAACACTTATTTGGAAACTGTTTGCCCGCTTATTTATACTTGATCATACGTCGGTAAAAGAGAAAATACGCGATAAAGGAGCAGATGTATATAACTGTAGAAGTATTTTGGCCATAATTTTGTTTACAGCCTGTCTATGCATTTACTACCTAGTTGTTAAAATATAGTCGCATACTATATTCACCCACTTCGCTGTCAAAATGTTCCTGTCAGTGCCACACTGTTTTGAAAATCACTATGTAAACACTGTAGAAGAAAATATAATAAATGTATTTGGAAAGAGAAAAACTAGAAAAGAAACTCATCATTTCAAGGTTAAGTCAATAAAAAGGGTAAGAAACTGTCATAGGTACTGGTGTACTCGGTTAGTGTCTGGGTGCATTCCAGGAATCACATATGAATGTTAAATAGGGGAAATTTACTTGTATTACATGATACAGTCTTTGGTGGTGCTTTATCGATTGATGGCTGCGGCAGTTTAAGCCCTATAAATTGTAAAGCATCAGCTGATACCATTGGATGCAAAAGGTTATCATGCCAAAAATGATAGTAAAATACCCGTACAAGTTAGGTACACACAGCTTCATGATCAGTGTGATGTTTGAGTATTCTACATTTCACAAGGATTGAAGGGATCAGTACTTTATCGTTTCCCAGCATACGAAACATGCACTAATTTTCGGGGCCTTGGAAAAAAGCTTCGGTAATGAAGTAGAATGCAAGTTCCTATTTTATTAACACAAATTCTAAGGCATATGACGCAGATAAAGCGTGTCTGTCATTCTTTTTTCACTCTGTAATGTGGGATGCAGCGTGAAAAGACCTAATTACCGTAAGCTTCCTGGAAAAAGACCATTATAAAGTATGGAGCTGCATTCCAACACACAGTCAAAGGTTTAGCCGTATGGGCATCATACTGAGATTTGTTGACTACAAAAGGGTCATTAAGGTAGATAATATATAGTTCTAGAGTACGCCCCACAGTTAGATTACATCCAGGTCCTCAATTGTACTGCTAAGAATAAAAGCAAGGGGGAAATACACCGATTTCAAGAGTGTGTCCCAGCTGAGAAAGGTAAGGGTTAAAAAATCTTATGTGCCAAGGAAGCCAGATGAAGGTGCAGATGGGGTAATGAGAGAAGGGGCAATGTTCATTTACTTTTTGAGCCTAAGTTATGTTTGTGGTAACTTGTTTATACCTTAATAATAACTCGTGTATTTTCCAAAGACTTACCAAGAAACATAGAATGAATAACAATGTGAAAATGCAAAACATTGATGTGACTCACAATAATTTTTACCTGCTATATGGACTTAATAATTCGAAAATATGGCTCAGATCCTCTTTCATTGGGAAGCCTGAGAGACAACATGGGTGAGTGTTAGAGGTGAAGGATTCAAACCCTCTCATCATCAGGATGGACACGAGACGATATAATTCACCCAAGAGTAAGTCACAAGAGTCCGACATTTGCAGTGCTGACGTTGTTAACTGTCTCATGATCGGAACACCTCGAGTGCTACGTTGCAGCTAACGGGAGGTGCATTTACCCAGCTGAGGATGTCATAAGGGGGCTAAGTGTACTAATACAGCCATCATATATTCACTAATGTTCAGGCCATTCCTAGCATGTAATACCGCCAGTGTCATATGATATTTATTTCCACCTTCACTTCGATGACATTTTTTTTTTTTACACAAGCGATCCTGATATGTAGACATGTGGAGTCACATGGAGAGACAGACTGACAAATGAGGAAGTGAAGGAGAGTTGTGGTGTGGATGTGGATGTAATAGGAAGCGTTAGCAGAAACACACTGAAGTGGTTTGGTCATGTGGAGAGGATAGAGAGTGAAAGACTGACGAGGAGAGTGTATGTGAATGAAGTGAAGGGCGGGGAGAGGAAGGGGGAGGATAAGACGGAGGGATGAAGGGGAGAGGTATATGAGAGAGGGGTGTGTGAGCTGGGAACAGGGCAGTGTAATGGCGGGGGACAGGGTGACGTAGAGACGATTTGTTTGTGGCCACCCCTCACGGGATTAGGGAGTCTGGCAATAAATAGGTAGACAGGTTTTATGTTACTTTCGGGATGAGGTTTAGCCATGAACAGTAAGTTAGGCTATATATAAACCCTCAGAATCGATGTTGAACCGATTTTTTTTTTTTTTTTTTTTCAAAGGAGTTAGAACCAAAGCCCAGAAGCCCGTAAGGCTGTTCCTTCCAAGAGAAAAAAAAAGATGAAAGCCAAATTCAAGACCTGTACAATTCATTATGCCTGGACACACTGCTTTTGAAAGATTGGAGGTCATAGGCAGTAGCACCAGTCGAGCAGGGCAGTACTCCCAAGGTAGATGGAAAGCTGTTGACAGGGAGAGCTGGAGCTCCCGTTTCATCAGCCCTCGGGACTAGGTCGCGACCATCCCCCTTTGCTGAACTTTTTCAGTGTCTCAGTAACACAGAGAGTAGGCCAGCATGCTCTGCAATACAAGTTTCTCTATCACCACCAAACTACATGCACAGTACACACTACATATCTATCTATCTATCGCCAGATGCCTCAATCCCGTTTGGGGTGGCCACAAACAAAACGCCTCCACGTCGCCCTGTCCCCCGCCATTTCACTGCCCTGCTCCCAACTCACACCCTCCTCTCTCATATACCTCTCCACCCCATCCTTCCATCTCATCTTCGGCCTCAAAAAAAAAAAAAAAATCATGAGAGCTCAACAAGTAGCCTCGGAGTCCCCAGGGGAGGAGGGGACCATAAATGCCCCCACCTTCCGCCCCTCTCCCGGTGACGACTCGAGCTGCCTGGAACCACTGTCTGACTCTCTTCTTCATTTCTGCAACATTCGCGGCCTTTCCTCTAACTTTCGCTCTGTTGAGCACACCTCTCCTTCTCTAAACCTCACCTTTTTCTGACTGAGACTCAGCTGTCTGAGGCAACTGAGAGCAGACCCTTTTCTGTATCCTCCAACTTTCTCTATACTCATTTCAAAGTCAAAGGTGGCTGTTGTGTATATAGACGCAACGACTTATCTTGCTCTCATGTTCCTGAACTCGATTCTTCTGAATTCTCTACACTTTGGCTTCGGCTCTCCTGTCATTCTCTGACTAAATATAGCTGTGCTGTTTACTTATCCCCTAATTCTACTGACTCTCAAAAATTCTTTGAATATCTTATTCCTATGATGGAACTCATTCTACCTCCATTCTAGGAGATTTCAATGTTCACCACCACCTTTGGTGCTCCTCTCCTTTCACTGATCCACCTAGTGAACAAGCCTACACCTTTTCTATCCTTAATGACCTAAAGCTGCTTGAACAGCACCCTGCCCGTATCCCTGACCGCCTTGGAGAGAGCTTCAACATACTTGACCTCTTCCTTACAACTAATCCTTCTGCTTACACTGTTAATCTTTCTATCTGTTGGGCTTCTCCGATCACAACCTTATCACCTTATTCTGTCCTATCACTCCGGTATGGCCTGTGGACCCTCCAAAGAAACGTCGTCTGTGGCACTTTGGAGCTGCGGATTGGGAGGCCCTCAGGCAGTACTTGTTTGATTTTCCCTGGAATGATTATTGCTTCCACGGCCGGTAGCCATCTGAGTGTGTCTTGCGTATTATGGAGGTTATTCTTTCAGGCATGGTAGCATACATTCCTTTCTCATTTCCTTTGATTAATGCAAGAAAGCCTTGGTTTAATCACGCTTGTTCTAATGCTGTCTGCAACAAGGAGAGGGCCTATAAAAGGTACTGGAGCCAACCCACCCCTGAATCACATCTTTTATACGTTTCTGCCCGGAATCCTGATAAGTCCGTTCTTCGCTCTGCTAAAAATAATTTCATCCATACTAAATGCTCTCAACTCTCCAATTCGAATTCTTCCCGCTCCTTCTGGCACCTTGCCAGAAACCTTTCTAACAACTTTATCTCAGCATCCTTCCCTCCTCTTTTCTATTCTGATGGCTCTGTAGCTATTTCTTCTACCGATAAAGCAGATCTCTTTGCTTAGACTTTCTCCTCCAACTTCACCTTGAACGATTTCGGTGCTGTTCCTCCATCACTTCCCCAGTTAATGAGATGAAAAGCCTTTGACTCAATCTTGTTAAGCATCCCTGTATGTGGGGAGCCTCTTTACACATCAGAGTTGTACTCTACACAGGGATGAATAAAACCCGTGTACTAAGTCAACAATTGTCAAGGGTAAAGGAGGCTCGGAGACAGCTTGGTACACCTAATCACTTGGGGGCAGATTTTACAGGATAAGTAATATGAGCTTTTCAAAATAAATCCCAAGAGAATGAAACCCCAAGTATGTTTAAAGATGATGGAAGATTGAGATGGATATTGTTAAAAATTAGAGGATACTCATGTCCAAAATTTTGACAGGTTGAAAGATGTAAGAACACTATAAACAAGATTTCTTTTACCCCAGTCAGAAATATGAGCCAAGTAAGATGTTAGGAGTGCCCTACCTTCATCCCTTGTTTGCTGAATTAACTGCTGAATTGGACACTGTGGGAAGCAAATGTAGAAGTGAAGAGTGGACTCATTAGCGTGTGAGTCTGAAGAGTTATATGTACATCAAGGTCATTGATGAATAGAAGGAAGAGGGTTGGTGATAGGACAGAGCCCTGAGGAACACCATTGTTGATAGCTCTAGTAGAAGAACAGTGACCGTTTACAACAGCAGCTACAGAACAACCAGAAAGGAAGAGAGAGTTGAAGACACAGAGAGAGGAAATGAAACCGTAAGCAGGCAGTTTGGAAATTAAACATTTTTGCCAGACTCGATCGAAAGCCTTTGAGATGTTAAGTGCAATGACAATGATTTCGCCGAAGTCCGGAAAGGAGGATGACCAGGAGTTTGAGAGTTAGATAAGAAAATCGTCAGTGGAGCGTCCCTGGCGGAACCCATACTGACGATCGGAAAGAAGGTTGTGATAGGAAAGGTCTGTCTATCCAGCTATTGGCAGATGCCTTAATGCCGTAAGGGGCAGCCACAAATAAATCACCTCCATGTCGCCCTTTCCCTTGCCATTTCGTTACCTTTCTCCAGCTTACATACCTTTCTTTCATATGCCTCTCCACTCCATCCCTCCATCTCATCCGCGCCTCCACCTCCCCCCCCCCCCGCATCTCACTCAAATACACTCTCCTCGTTAGTAGCTCACTCTCCATCCTCTTCATGTGGCTAAACCACCTCAGTATATTTCCTCTAACGTGTTCTGTCACATCCACGTCCGTACCAAAACTCTCCTTCGTTTCCTCATTTGTTAGTCTGTCTCTATATAACTCCACATACTCCTCTCAAGTAACTCATTTCCACTGCTCTCACACTAGACTTGTGTCCTTACAACATGGTCCAAGTTTCACTTCCAGATATTTGTGTTGGTAACACAATATTATCATACATCGACTTTTTTACTTCCATGCTCACTTCCCTGTTTCTTATCACTGCTTTCAAAGAACCATCAACCTTTATTCTCTGTTGTACCCTCTGAAGCACTTCATCATCCAAACGTCCTTCCTTATTCATCACACTGCCCAAGTAGTTAAATGCACTCACATTTTCCATTTTCTCATCATCTTACCTCATAGTGCATTTGTTGACAACATTACTCTTGAAAACCATAACATTACTCTTCCCTACATTCACCTTTAGATTCCGTTTCTAACATGTTCTCGCAAACTCGTTTACGAAGCCTTGCAGTTCCACTTTATCTTCACTTAGCAATACAGTATCATCCGCAAACAACAGAACAGGAAGTCTCCAAACTGCTGCCTCTCATTACAGCCGCTCCAACATCCACTTCCCTACCTTGTATTTCTTTAATAACCCCATCCATATACAGATTGAACAACCATAGAGACACATCCCTGTTTCTATCCAGCATTCAAATAAGAAAACTCAGTCAGTTCACCATCCACACGCACTGCGGCCTTAGCTCCCTCACAATACTGTTCACGGCATTCAACAGTTTCCTTTTTAATTCTTATTTTCTTAATATTTTCCACATTCCTTGGCTATCCACTGTCTTATGTTTTCTCCAAATCCATGAAGGCCACATACAACTTCCTTCCCTTCTCTAGAGACACTTCCACTGAGGACCTAAGAATGAATTTCTGATCTACACAACCTCTTCCCATCCTAAAATCTCCCTGTTCTTTTACTTATTCCTCTGATATTTCCCAAACTCTGTCAATAATTATATTGCCATATACTTTTCCTATTACACTAAGAAGACAAATGCCCCAGTCATTAGCCCAGAATTCTTTTTCCCCTTTTCCTTTGTACATGGGATTAATTATATCTGACTTCCAATCCACCATTACTCTACCTTCCTCCCAGGCCAATCTGCAAATCTTCCGTATCAGTTCTACTACTATCTCTCCTCAAGGCTTCAGCATTTTACCACACACTCCATCAGTTCGTCGGGCTTTCCCCATTTTGACCTTATCATTGCGTCCCCTATTTCCATCCTACTGATTCCATCCTCCCTTCTCACCTCCCTCCTTCTCCCAGCCATTCCTCAGCCATTTTTTCTTGGATTACTTTCATTCTCTACAGTATGTTCAGCAATTCCTCAAAGTGTTCTCTCCATCTTCTTACTTTTTCTCCCTTCACCACTATCAGGCAACCATTTTTATCTTTCACTCCCATACTAACTTATTTATCACCCTGTCTAACTGTCCTTACCTTCTTCCAGAACAATGTTTTACATTCTCTCCACTTTATACTCAAATTCCTTCCAGTTTCCTCATAATCTCTCCCCTTACTCTATCTCACTAATCTTGCAACCTCTCTCTTCCTCCCAGTATCTAACTTTCCCTTCCAACTCTCAACTTTGTTAAGAATAAATTCGAAATCTTTTGAAATACAGGCTGTTAAAGCAACATGGCATAGTTAGAGGGCCAGGAATGGTCACCCTTCTTTGGAACAGGCTGAATGAGGTCAAACTTCCAGCAGGAAGGAAAGATACAAGGTGACAGAGAAAGGCAAAAGACTTTGTCTAGGCAGGGAGTAAGCACAGAAACACAGTTCTTGAGGACAATAGGAGGGACCCCAACAGGCCCATATGCCTTGTTAGTATTGAAACCAATGATAGCAGAAACCACATCAATTGAAATAATTTTAATGTCAGTCATGAGGAAGTCAGAGTGAGGAAGTGAGGAAGGAGCAGCACCGGAACTGTCTAAGGCCGAATCAGGTGAGAAAGTCTGAACAAAGAGTTCTGCTCTTATCAGTAGATGAAACAGGTACAGAGCCATCAGGGTGAAAAAGAGGAGGAAAGGATGATGGTGTAAAGTTCTTACAAAGGTTTTTGGCAAGGTGTCAGAAGGAGCTGGAAGAAAGGGAGCTGGCGAAATTAGAGCATTTAGTACATATGAAATTATTTTTAGAAAAGCAAAGAACGTGCCAGAAGGAGCGGGAAGAAAATGAGTTGAAGAGATCAGAGCATTTAGTACAAATGAAATCATTTTTAGGAGGGCAAAGAACAGACTCAACACAATTCTGGGAATAAACATAAAAAAGTTGCAAGTAGGAAAGGGTTGGTCTCGGTACCTTCTGTAGGCACTTTCCTTGTTGTGGACAGCATTAGAAGTGTGATTTAACTTTTTTTTTTTTTTTGGGGGGGGGAGGGGGGCGTGGGGCATTAGTCAGAGGATAAGTGAAAGGAATGTATACTTCCATGCCCGAGAGAATAACCTCCATAATGTGCAAGTCACACTCAGATGGCTCTAGGCCATGGAGGCAGTAATCATTCAAGGGAAAGTCAAAGAAGTATTGTCTGAGTGCCTCCCAATTAACAACTTCAAAGTGTCACAGCCGCTGCTTCTTGTGAGAGTCCACAGGCCTTACTGGAATGGTAGGACAGGTCCAGGGGATCAGATTGTTACTGGAGGAACCCAACGGATAGAGAAGATTAAGTAGAAGGCTTAGTTGTAAGGGAGAGGTCAAGTATCTTGGAACTCTCTCCAAGTACGTGAGGGATCCAGGTAGGGTGTTGTACAAGCTGCTCTAGGATATTAAGGATAGAAAAAAATGGAGGCTTGTTCACCAGGTGAATCGGTGAATGGAGAGGAGCGCCAAAGGTGGTGGTGAACACTGAAATAATCTAGAATGGAGATTTCAGAGAAAGAAGTTGACAGGGTGTGTTCCATCTTAGAAGTAAGGTGCTCGAAGAATTTTCCATAGTCAGTAGTATTAGGGAACAAGTAAACAGCACAGGTATAATTAGTTAGAAAATGACAGGATAGTCGAAGCCAACGAGTAGAGAATTCAGATGATCCAAGTTCAAGAAGACGAGAGCTCGATATGTTGTTGCGTACATACACACAACAACCACTTTTCACTTTGAAATAAGTATAAAGTAGGAGGATACAGAGAATGGTTTGCTATCAGTCGTCTCAGACAGTTGAGTCTCTGTGAAGAAGAAAAGGTGAGGTTTAGAGGAGGAGAGGCAGCGCTCAACAGAAAGTTAGGGGAAAGGCCACGAATGTTGAAGAATGAAGTGAGTTAGACACTGGTTCCAGGTATCTCGCTTGGTCGTCGCTGGAAGAAGGGTGGATGGTGGGAGCATTTATGGTCTCCCCATCCCCCCCCCCCAAGATTCCAAGGCTTGATGTTGAGACGCCATTTCTGACAAAACTTTGAACTGGGAGTGCAGTGTGTAACGTGCATGTACTCGTAGTTTGTTGTGGACAGAGGATCTTGAATTAGAGAGCATGCTGACCTACTCTCCGTGTTACTGAAACACTGAAAAGTTCTGCAAAAGGGGATGGCCTGGAGCAAGTTCCAAGGGCTGATGAAACGGAAGCTCCCGCTCTCCCTGTCGTCAGCTTTCCATCCACCTTGGGTGTACCGCCCTGCTCAGATGGTGCTACAGTCTGCCTAATGGCAGGAAGAACATGTAAAATACACCAAATATGCTATATGATTTAAGAGGCAGACATGACCATGACTGTGTCCGGTAATGTCAAGAGATTTCGGAAACACTATATTCCTTGTCTGATTCCATGATACCGCAGATTTTCCAAAGAGTATAATATAGCCACTTATAACACAGTGAACAGTTGGAATATATAATTATAATTCTTTCCATTTGTTTGCCGAGTATACTGCTGGTTAACACAGACAAGGGGTAAAAACACGATTCTAGAGGACTACAGAGGACTATATCGCTGAGCGAACAGAGACAATAGGTAAATATTCGACAGAGTCACTGTACTTTTGAGTGAACAGAAACAAGGGCTAATTATTATACAGAATGACCATACTGCTGAGTGAACAGAAACAAGGGCTAATTATTATACAGAATGACCATACTGCTGAGTGAACAGAAACAAGGGCTAATTATTACACAGAATGACCATACTGCTGAGTGAACAGAAACAAGGGCTAATTATTATACAGAATGACCATACTGCTGAGTGAACAGAAACAAGGGCTAATTATTACACAGAATGACCATACTGCTGAGTGAACAGAAACAAGAGCTAATTATTATACAGAATGACCATACTGCTGAGTGAACAGAAACAAGGGCTAATTATTATACAGAATGACCATACTGCTGAGTGAACAGAAACAAGGGCTAATTATTATACAGAATGACCATACTGCTGAGTGAACAGAAACAAGGGCTAATTATTATACAGAATGACCATACTGCTGAGTGAACAGAAACAAGAGGTCAATATTATATAAAATTCTACAGGATAACTGGGCCTTACCAAGAACCAACCATCTGATTTATACCTCATAGCCAGCCTAGTCTTTACATTTCATTCTTGCTACTTTCAGACGATTTTGATACAGCCTAGGAGTTTTCCCGAGTTGTGAAGTGAAAGGGCTGTAACTAACCCCTCCTGAAGTAAGTAAAAACGACCGCCATGGGAAGAACGGTATAAAAATAGCATAATTGGCTTAAATGGTTCACTGAATCTCGTGGAGTCGGCATTAATCCGATATTGTTTCTTACACTGAGACAAAAGTGAACGAAAATCGAGTTAAAGTGAGCTTAGGATGAACCTGAACTTCATTAACCCAATTATGCGAGTCCTCAAAAGAGGACGGAGCTGGGCATTTTCAAAGGGTAATAAAGGGCACGGACCTATCACATTAGCGACTATGAACGACAGGCGGAGGGCGATACTCTAATTATCCTTCCAGCAAAGTCTCTTGCACAGGAATTCCTTTGCACGAATGGGTTAAATCCCTCAACACAAGGATAACTTTTATTTATAATCTGTTCAGGATAGACTTAGCTAACTGGGGAGGTCATACGCAGCTGTTGTTAATCCCTTCAATACAATAGTCTTTTCTAGTTGGTTAGATTGGCTGTCTCTATCCGGTATAATTAAGAAAATGTTACCATACTCCCGTGAAATAAAAGAGTTTCTACTGAAAAGTTTTACATGGCGACGAATGCAGACGAAGATATGGACCAAACTAAACACTGAGTATTTTGCGACTCGTGTGGGTTCTAGGTGTGACTTTTAGTGAGCTCAGACCGGACCTCAAGTGAAATTCAAGATTATAGTGATCCCTAAGCTCTTACAAATACTAAGCAAAACTCTTACTTGGAGAAGAAAGCAGAAGTTTGAGGTGAGGTGATCAGAGAGGCAGCTTGTATGAGGGGCTTAAGAGAAGGTTGTATTTGACCTCCACTGCTGCTGCGTCTGTACCTGGTAAGGAACGTGCACGAATGGACTCTCCCACCCTTCCTCATATTACTGAACAGCTGTGGCTGCAAGACAGTGGGAGGGGGAGGGATGGGGAGTGGAGTTGTGGCTGATTTGCCCTTCCTCTTACCCCCTCCCCTCCCCATACACGGTGAATCATATTCGGACTGACACATCCATGGCGAAATTTATATACGGAATATATATATATATATATATATATATATATATATATATATATATATATAGTGTTGTCTCTTTTATCCGAGAATCATGGGACTTTCAAAGTTTCATTTAATCGAAATTTTTGGATAAAAGATACTGTAATAATATGTAGGATACAGGGGAACAGTACTGTACTCACCCATCACCCATTCCTGGCGACGTCTAGCCCACCACCACCACCAGCACTCCAAAAGCCACTCAACCATCACCAAAACACTTAATACACTGCAGGAACTACGTTTGTAACCGCACTTTTGTAATTGTAATAGAAACTGTCAACATAAATCTTCACTCAAATATTACGGAATTCATTGTAAGCAACTTTACCTCATCATCCTTCCCTCGTCTTTTCTACTTTGGTGGTTTTGCACCTATTTTTTCTACTGATAAAGCAGATCTTTTTGCTCAGACTTTCTCCTCCATTTCTACCTTAGACGATTCTGTTACTGTTCCTCCATCACCTCCCCCCTCTGACTTCCTCGTGGCTGACGTTAAAATTTCTTCAGCTGATGTATTTTCTGCCATCACAGGCCTAAATACTAATAAGGCATATGGGCCTGATGGAGTCCCTCCTGTTGTTCTCAAGAACTATGTTTCTGTGCTTACACCCTGCCTATGCAAACTCTTTTGCCTGTGTCTATCAACTTGTACCTTTCCTTCTTAATGGAAGTTTGCTCTCATTCAGCCAGTCCCAAAGAAGGGTGACTGTAATGCTAGGTGTTTAAGGCTCGACTTCCCGTTCCTAAAACACCTAACGTGTAGCTGGGTCCTCTTTTGAGACCGGGGCCTAGAACAAATAAGAGAGAGGAAGGACACAAAAACTCCAGGCAATAACCTTTACACGTGTATTACTCAGTCAGACAAGGGATAACAGCAGAGGTTACGACACAATATTTAGTTAATCACAAACACTTATACCTAGATAATTAGTATCTCACAGGATACTATGAGAGAATACACTGAAATAACTCTCGAGGCGGAGTATGCAGAATTAGTACAGTCCAAGGTCTCTGAACGCATGGAGGAGTTAGAGACGAAGCTCACTAGTGGAGGGTGTAAGGCACTGGGGTCTAATTGTGATTATGGTAGTATGAGGCAGAGTTTATTGATAGCGTGTTCACTTTACTATTTTCTGAGAGCAAGGGACTTTTGGTTAATTATTAGTACAAACTCCACGGCTTCGGTGTTTCTCTTACTGTAATATGATGGGTATTGTGCATGGGTCTTATTCACTATCACTTTGATTCTACATGGACTATTCACCGTTCTGTCTTGTCACTGTTAGACCATTATTATTCCAATTTCACTTAAACACTTGGTCTGGTACTATGAATGCTCTTTATCGCCTCATCACTGTTATACTACACTAGGGGTGCAGTCACTGTCTCATGGGTCACTGGGCGGCGTGTGCAGCGGGGTGACACGCCGGCTACAGCTCTGCTGGGGCAGAGGCACCTCCAGGGGAAGTCGTGTCAAGAGGGCAAGGGATCACGCGCAGGGGCATCTTCTCTTGTCCGGGGTTACAGGTAGTGAAGGAGCCCGTACTTTCCGGGCTGGGGACAGGAGTGTGACCCCCAGGAATGGGGCTGAACAATTGGCTGAACCTCTCCTTCAGGTTCCGGTTGGAGAGAGAGGTCTTCTGCCGTCGGGGCGTAGAGAGGTCCTGCCTGGGCATTCTGGGGAGGGCCTGGGGTTCCCGAGGTCTGCGCCCCCGGAGCTAGGTGGCATCGTCAGGGAGGGGCTGCGGCACTGGTCTGCATCAGGGTCTGTCAGGTGGGTCTTCTCCAGGGCCAGTCGTAGTGAGCAGAGACCGAGGGAGGCTATAGGGCCTCTCCAGTACTCCTCTACGTCCTCTGCGTCGGGGGTCAGGGAAATTGGCTCACGCTGGGGCGGCGGGGCTACTCTCTGCTGCTTCCGGCCGTGGGGCCCGTCTACTGGCCATGGCCTGAGAGGGTGAAGGACTACCAGCGAACCCAGGGACACCTTCAGAGCGGCTACCTGCCGTCTGACGAAGGCGGGAGCGGCTACAGGCCAACTCTTGCAGGAGGGGTGTGGAGTGGGTACAGACCGACTCGAGGACAACACCTTCGGAACAGCAACCGGCCGTCTGACGAAGGTGGGAGCGGCTGCAGGACGACTCCTTCAGCAGGAACGAGGAGCGGCTACAGGCCGACTCAGGGGCAACGCCTTCGGAGCGGCTACAAGCCATCTGAAGAAGGTGGGAGTGGCTACAGGCCGACTCCTTCAGGAGGGGGTGTGGAGTGACTACAGGCTGTCTCCGGAAGTACACCTTCTGACGAAGGCGGGAGCGACTACAGGCTGTCTTCTTGTTACCCTCAGGTCGGCTACTGGCCAATTCCTTAGCGAGGGGCGGGTGGCTATTGGCCGTCCCAAGAGGGAAGACACCTTCGGAGAGGCTACTGGCCGACTCCTGAAGAATGTGGGAGTGGCTACAGGCCGACTCCTTAGGGGCACTGGCAGAAGCTGGACAGACAGCTCCACCCCGACATTGGTTGCAGGAAGCCCGGAAGGTAGTGCAGGATTCCTGCTATGGCGATGGCGGGAGGGGTCCGAGTCATAGGGGCGTATGGCCTGGGCTAACTTGGGCTGTTGTCGCACTGAGTCTCGGTGCATTGCTGCTGCTCCTCCGTGGGGTCCTTGTGGGGATGTCTGGGAGTTCACGTGGGCACTATGCTGAATTCCTGGTGGAGGTGGTTGGATGTTCCAAGGGACACTATCCTGTATTTCAGTGACCATTCCCAACCGTCTAACTATCGTCCAATTGTTTTAACATTTCGAGTCAGTTCTTAATAGAAATTTTTAAAAGAATTTTTCCTATCACAACCTTCTTTCTGATCGTCAGTATGGGTTCCATCAGGAACGCTCCACTGGCGATCTTCTCACCTACCTTTCAAACTCCTGGTCATCCTCCTTTTGGGACTTTGGCGAAAGCTTCGCCATTGCACTTAACATCTCAAAGGCTTTCGATCGAGTCTGGCATAAATCTTTAATTTCCAAACTGCCCTCTTACGGTTTCTACCCTTCTATACGTGCCCTCCTTTCTGGTTGTTCTATAGCTGCTGATGTAGACGGCCATCGTTCTTCTCCTAGACCTATCAACAGTGGTGTTCCTCTGGGCTCTGTCCTATCACCAAGTCACTTCCTTTTATTCATCAATGACCTTCTAAGCTGTACATCTAACCCTATCCACTCGTACGCTGATGACTCCACCCTTCACCTTTCCATTCGGTTCCCGCAACGCCCATTTCAACAGTTACTTCAACAAACAAGGGATGAGGCTATGGCACACCTAATGTCTGACTTGGCTCGTATTTCTGACTGGGGTAAAAATAATCTTGTTTTTAATGCATCAAAGACTTAGTTCTTACACCTATCAACCCAACAATATCTTCCACAGGTATACCCACTAATGTTTAATAATATTCAGCTTAATCCTGCATCATCCTTGAACATGCTTGGGGTTTCATTTACTCGAGACTCATCTTGGAACGATCATATTACATCTCTTATAAAATCTGCTTCTGAGAGATTAGGTGTGCTAGGCCGACTCCATTCCATCTTTACCCCTGCACAATCGTTGACTCTATACATGGGTTTTATCCGCCCTTGTGTGGAGTACAACTCTCATGTGTGGGGAGGTTCCCCACATACAGCTCTTCTCAATAGGGTGGAGTCAAAGGCTTCTCGTCTCATTAACTTTCCCCCTCTTACTGACTAACTTCAACCTCTTTCTCTTCCCCACACTGTTGCATCTTTATCTCTTTTCTATCACTACTTCAGTGGTCACTCCTCTTCTGAATGGTCCAATTGCATTCCTCCACCTCTACGACGGGTGCTACGCACCCGTCTAGCATTAAACTCTCATCCCTTTTCTATCCAACTTTCTAATGCAAGAGTTGGCTGTTACTCCCAGTCCTTCATTTATGTAACAGGTCAACTCTGGAACTGTCTTCCTCTGTCTGTATTTCCTGCTTCCTATGATCTCCAGTCTTTCAAACGCAGTGTGTCCAGGCATCTCGAAATGATCAGATCTTGAATTTGATTCTCTCTTGTATTTTGTTATTCTCTTGGAAGGAACAGTTTTGAGGGCTCATGGCCTTTGGTTCCTTCTTCCTCGCATAAAAAAAAGAATACGATTAAATAAAGTTTTAAACCTAATTCTTTTTTTCATATTTTCTTTTTCTTTATTCAATCACATTCACATCATCCACATCATCTCCCACATCATCCAGACAGACTTAGAGGGCTGGTGCAACCATCGCTCGGTCTAGTGACTAGCAGAGCAACCGTTAACTAACGCTAGTGGCACGAAACAAGCCCGCCGTGTTTGAATTTTCGGATAGATTTCAGATTTTTGTGGTTAATCGGAATGAGAACGTTTTAGTAAAATTTACGGTTAATGGCATATTACAGTTAAAAGAATTTCGATTAAAAGAGACTCCACCGTTTATATATATATAAATATATATATATATATATATATATATATATATATATATATATATATATATATATATATATATATGTCTGTTATGATGTGGCAGGGGTAAACCAGTTCTGCTGTCGGGCCCTGCTGCGGATGTCACTGATTGCATTGCGCAGTTGACCCTTGTGCGGTGTGGTGCGGTGAGGATCTGTCCGTTCTCCCCTTTGGGGCTAAGATGTGAATGAATGTGTTTGAATGGATGAGTAAATGGAGAGTGTGTCGTCCTGTCTTGGTTACCTCCCTTTCCTTGGGGGAAGCAGCCTAGGTATATATATATATATATATATATATATATATATATATATATATATATATATATATATATATATATATATATATGATAGCAGAGGTACCCGGCATTGCCCCGGCCAAAAAGGTGAACACTAATCTTATTTGTTCTAGTTCAGTCTTACTTCTTATGCTTTTGAAGAGGGATTATAAGAGGTCCAGGTATTTTCTATTTCAGCTTTCACAGACTAACACACTGTATTTGTGCACACTTGTTTACTACTCCCGGTGACTTCAAATGACCTCCAACCAGTGACCTCAGATGACTTCGGCAGTCAACCTCACAATCATAGTCTATGTCCATACTGGAGGTCATGTGAGTCTCCAAGTCTCAGGCTGTTTTCACACGAGTGGCTCTTGCCTAGTGGTTTAGAAATACATTGAGTCCAGTGGGACCGTTCACATGAGTCAGGAGTGAGAAAATAGCCGCCACGACAGCTGCCGTCGACCACCTGGATCACCAGACCAAAGCGGCAAAATTGCCGCCCCCCTGACTGCTTGGATAGCTAGAATGCGGTGGCAATAAAGCTGCAAGGTTGGCTGCAAGGTCACACGTTGTTATGGGTCCATTCACACAAACGGTTTTGCCTGTGGTGGCTGTTAGGTTTCAGCGCTGAGACAGACAACACTCAACCAGTTGCTCTGTAATATCAGTAGCTGGCATGTACGATAATCATGCAAATATTAATTCTTTTATTTTTTCATAACTTCATACACAAAATGTATTAGGGTATATAATTACAGACATATTAACCCTGTAGCTCAACGTTTTCTGAACACTGATGACTTTAAATTGCAATACTGTGTCATGGTATCATCAGCTTTCAGGACTTCATACAGTGCAAAATGCACCCAGCCTGAGTCGACTACTGTTCAAGGGATGGATTGAGAATTTCCAATGCTCCTATTTTTTTCATGAACTTGTTCATTAACTAAACACACATAACTTTCCTCCTCACGTCCTCCGTCAAGAAGGGACAGTGACACACAGCAGTTAAAATCGTCCATGTGAAGGGATGACCAAAATTGCACATCCAAGCGAGTGGGTTAAACCGCCATGGCAGAAACCGCTCGTGTAAAAGTAGCCAATAATTGGGATGCTGGATCCATTCTTTAAAGCATGTATTACCAGTGACCTCAAATGACCTCAGAGGCCAATCTCAGATAGCCTATGTCCAAACTGGAGGTCTCATATGAGACCAAAAAATTGGGCTGCAAGGGTAACCGGCGTTGCCTGTGCCAAAAAAGGCAAACACTCTACAGGTGACCCTGAATGACTCGCATCTGAATATTGACGCCCCTGAAACCATAGTTGAGTCACCCTGATTCAGAATACATATGATTTGTGGGTCTCTGTCCCTTGGTTTGGGCATGATTGAAGGACAAACAAACATACAGACAATGTGAATTAGAGAGAGAGAGAGAGAATAATTACCCATCCACTCCCCAGAGGGGCTCAGGGATGGGTATTGTTTTCACTTGGTTTGCTGTTTGTCTGTCCGTTAACAATTTTATGTGGAAACTACTGGTGTGATTTTGTCTAAAATTACAGGGAAGATGGGTGATGACCTGATCACCTGATTAACCCTCTTGTTACCAACTGACGCATGCTGCGTCCAACCACTAGAGAGTCCTTGGGACACAGGCCTGGGTGCCCAAGGCCTGTCACTGTGCTATTCCTGTGCACTAGATAGTTCATAAACAGTTAATCCTCACACTCTTATTTATGCTTCGATAATTTTTTTTTTTTACCATAATCATGAATAAATGTACATGCTTATGGTCTTGTAAAAAAGATTAGCCGAACGTAAATTATGCCTTAATTTATTTATTATTACTTCCATTTTTTCATTTTTTTCTCATAGAAATATAATTCTTAAGGTAAATGTTACTGAGAAAAAGTTATAGGGACTTTATCTGGCTACATTTGGTGTATGAAGAATTAATGTAGGTCAGTTAGGGCCAATTTTACGGAACGCAAAATGAAATTATCTTACGCTCAAGCAAGGCCCGCCGCACACTGACTGGGGCAGGGGGGTGACACTGGGTGTGGAGTGGGTTGAGCACGGCAGAGGGATACACAGGGACACAAGTAGTGTTTTGTCTTACCCAGAAATGGACACAAAATCATTCCAAAACCAGAAAAAACATGGGCCATTTTGTTCGATGCAACTGGCATTGAATGGTAGCAAGCAACTGAAATGTATGCAGATGCAGCCTGCATCAAATGGTAATGAGTGCATCAAATTTGCACAGGATGCATAAACACCAAATGGTTAAAGTTTGACCCAAACTGGGCCAAGACCCGGGCTGTAGGCCCAAAAATGTATTAAAAAAAAAAAAAAAATTGCCATAACTCCTTTCAAATTCGTCATATGGACATGAAACCAAAACCTAAAGTTACATATATCAAATTTGCATCCTATAACATGCCTCATCACATCAGTGGGGCCACTCCCCAGTTAGCAGTAGCGGGTCAATGTCAGGTGGGCCAGGCTTAAAATTTCAAATGAGCATCAATTCGTCAATTTTCATCCGATTTACTCCAAATTTGATATGTGACATCTTTGCCTAGATATCCTATTGTGTTTATATATCAGCACTAAAATGACTGCCGGAGATGGGTTTCCTGTGCCTTGGCACTGCTTTCTTGTTAATTTATTGATGGGTAGAGTGCATATTTCACATTTTTATCACCATCAGTTATTACCAGTTGTGATAGCAAAGCTGGTATTGTTTTCAGTATATCTGTCTGTCTGTGTGTCTGTCTGTGCGTCTGTCTGTTAGCATGATAACTTCGCAACCGTTGAAGATATCACCAAAAAAAAAAAAAAAAAAGGTGTGTAGTTGGGGAAAAAATCGATCACGAGTTCAAAATTAGTTGAAGTACAGTAGGTTAAGACCTGTGTGTCTGTTACCATGATAACTTCGCAACAACTCAAAATATCATCACAAAGTCTGACATGTACGTAGAAGGGATGAAAGTCTCCTAGGCATTCGAAATTGGTGAATGTATGAGGACTGTGTGTCTTTTACCACGATAACTTAGCAAACGCTCAAAATATAAAACAAAATTATGAGTGTGTAGTAGGCATTAAAATATCCTATAAGTTCCAAGTTCGTGAAAGTAGGTCAAGGACTGTGTGTCTGTTACCACGATAACTTAGCAAGAGCCAAAGATATCATCACAAAATTTTACAGCTGTGTAGTAGGGATGACAATCTCCTACGAGTTCGAAACTGGTGAAAGTAGGTCAATGTCACGGTCATATTACGAGCCACGCTAGATATGCATGGGCTCACGGCTGGTGTGATTCCCCCATTGGGGGGTTTCCAATTTTCAGTTTGACTGTTTGTTTGTCTGTGTGTCTGTTAGCACGGTAACTTCGCAACAACTCAGGATATCATCACATAATTTTACAGGTTTGTAGTAGAAATTAAAATCTACTACCAGTTCGAAATTGGTGAAAGTAGGTCAAGGTGAAGGTCATTTTCCGAGCCGCACTATACAAATCGCGCCCTCTACTGATATATCTCTATTTTGTTTTCCCGGTTACCATCTCCTTACAAACTTTCGTAACAAGGGCGGCACCTGTTGTTATACAAATCCCAATATGCAGTTGACACTATTTTAAACTTCACTTCATCCAGTTTTGATTACTCATTATATAAATTAAATTGTCAAAACATTACCAATTATATCTGTGTAGTTTATCGTTCCCCCCATGCTTCTTCGGAACCCAGTGTATTTGATTCCATATCCACTCAGTTGAGTAACCTTGACCTTGCCCTTGGCAATGAAATTACCATTTTGGGTGATTTTAACATACACAATGTTGAATGGTTATTGCATTTTGCCCGGACTGACGACGCTGGTCTAGAATGCGAGCTGTTTGGGGAATCGTTTAATCTCACCCAGTTGGTAAAGCAACCAACCAGAATACCTGATAATCCTGACCATAATGCCCATCTCTTGGATTTATTCTTGACAAATAATCCAGATCAATACAGGATAGAGGTACTGTCACCACTTGGATCCTCTGACCACAATCTCATCAAAGCCTCATTAGTTAACCCTCCTACACCTCCCCATTCTGAACCTGTCAGGGTGACCCGATGGCACTTTGACAGGGCAGACTGGGATGGATTTAGAAATTATCTTGCTGATGTTCCATGGCAGTCTTTCTTCTCTAGTGATCCCAATTCTACCCAGTCCCACATTTGCGACTTAATACTAGCTGGTATGGATTTATTCATACCAAGTCAACAATTCACTAAAAGATCAAACTCTCCAAAATGGTTTGATGGCAATTGTGCCAGAGCAACAGCCCAAAAGTCATTAGCATATAACTCTTACTTAAAATCAAAAACATCTGAATCACTCTCCCAATTTATAATTGCTAGAAATCATGCAAAAGCTGTATTAAATCTATCTAAATCAAACTTTCTTCAAAAGCAAGCATCAAAACTACTTAACAACCCTAATGACAATAGAATATTCTGGTCAACTCTTAATTCTTTCAATAATAACTTTAACAAGTCATCTTCCATTCCCCCACTAAAATCTTCAGATGGCAATATTACAAATGACCCAAGTGGGAAAGCAGATATCTTTGCTAGTACCTTTGCCAGAAATTCTACCATAGATGATACCAGCCAGAATGTCTCGGTACTGGAACTTGACTCTCCCGAAATTGCCCCACTTAAAATACAGACAAGACACGTAAAATCCATCCTAGACAATTTACCTACCAACAAAGCTCCAGGCCCAGATGGAATTCCGCCAATTGTTTTGAAAAAGTGTTCCCCTGAACTTGCCTCTGTCCTAGCTAAATTATTCAGAATATGCATACGTACTTCTTTATTCCAAAATTCATGGAAAGAAGCCAATATCCACCCAGCTCCGAAGAAAGGGAGTTCGTCTGACCCCTTCAATTACAGACCAATAGCTGTCACATCTTCTCTTGGTAAGGTATTTGAAACTTTAATTAATAAGCATATTGTTAAACATCTTGAATCCAACAACTTAATTAGTGATAGACAATACGGTTTTCGCCATGAAAGATCCACCATTGACATACTCAATCTCTTAACTTATACCATCCATCAATCAATTGATCTTTTTGGAGAAACTCATGCAGTAGCTCTTGATATCTCTAAAGCTTTCGACAGAGTATGGCACCGTTCCCTGCTGTCCAAACTCCCTTGCTATGGACTAACGTCTGTTGTTCCTTTGATTTCTTCTTATCTTAGTGACAGGAAAATAAGCGTAAAAGTAGATGATGTATATTCGAATTTCCACTCAATTAACTCCGGCGTGCCGCAGGGATCAGTTCTGGCGCCAACCCTATTTCTGGTTCATATTAATGATCTCTTATCTGTCACTCACAATCCCATTCACTCATATGCAGATGACTCAACACTACATAGTTCATTCACACTCAGACATCCATTTACAAAGTCTAATATCTCTACCTCTCAACTCAGTACAGCCATCTCCATAAATCAAGATCTATCTACAATCAGTGAATGGGGACAAAACAACCTTGTCTCTTTTAATGCTATTAATTATACAGTTTACTAATAGACAGATATTGCCAGATTCGTACATTACCTTCAGTGCTACTAATATTCCCATCTCCAAAAGTATTGAAATTCTTGGTGTCTCACTTAACAGTGCCCTCAGCTGGACCTCTCATGTCAGATCACTTGCTAAAACTGCCTCAAAGAAACTTGGATTATTGTACAGAGTCCGTAACTTCTTCGCTGATGAGCAGTTGGCTATAATTTATAAGAGTCATGTGCGCTTTCAGCTTGAATATTGCTCACCCTTGTGGAATGGTTGTGGAGAGGTTGTATTAAGACAACTAGACAAAATTCAGAATAAAGCTGTTACAATCATTAACAACCTTGCCATTACATATAAACTACCTCCCCTGCATGTAAGAAGGAATGTTGCCTCCCTTGCTTTATTTTACAGATATTTTTTTGGCAAATGCTCAGACGAAGTTGCGTCCATGGTGCCACCTCTCCATGCCTTCCCTCGTGCTACACGGGCATCTGGTAGCGCTCATGACTGGAATGTCACTCAACCATATTGCAGAACTTCTGCCTATCAGAATTCTTTCATTCCTCGAACTGCATTTCTCTGGAACTCGCTTCCCCAGAGTTGTTTTCCTCCAAATTTCAACCCACAACTGTTCAAGTCTAACTGTTACAGATATTTTATGAACAGAGGACACCAGTAGTCTGGTGTATGGATTATTTTTTTTTTACCCATTTGTTTTTCCTTCCTCCGTTCTGTTATTTATAAAAAAAAAAAAAAAAAATGTATCGGCTCGCGACTGGTGTGACTCCCCTCTTGTTGGGGGCCTCTAGTTATTATTATTATTAGTGTTATTATTATTATTATTATTATTATTACTATAAACATGCCTATCATCTTTCTCCCACTTTACCTTCTCCTACACCTCCTCCTCCTCCTCCTCTTCCTCCTCCTCCTCTTCCTCCTCCTCCTCCTCCTCCTGCTCCTCCTCCTCCTCCTTCTCCTCATCATCATATTCATCATCAGAAGCAGCAGCAGCATTCTGCCACCATAACTTCTACATACGATGTGTCTCCAAACTGAAAATGTTTATGAAAAATAAATCTCTTAAACTGGATAACTGGATAAAAGTGCCTCAAGAGAGCATCCAATACACATGAAAAACGTAACAATAACGAAGGGGTTATGGGAGAAATCTAGTATTATTAAATCCACACACACACACACACACACACACACACACACACACACACACACACACACATTTGATCAAAATCTGTCTAGGGCAATGCGGCATGCGATTCCACAAAATTTTCACAGCAGATGATTTTCTTGATTCAACTAAGCAATGAAACTATTGGATTTTTTTTTTTTTTTTTTTTCACTCTTGGGTGCTGGATTTCTCTTAACTGCCCTTCTCAGTTCCCCAGAATGTAAACCAGTGCCATGTAGGATAGCAATACCGTTGAATGAAAAGAATATTCCTTCAAGCGGGGTGTTTTGCGAGCAGCACCGATTCCATGTTATGTCCCTCTTGGCAGACTACTTTACCTCGTGAATATTATGTTGATAAGAAAGAAGTTCTATAATATCTTGGAGGCCAACGAAATATGGATTAATATTTTAATACCGAAGCTTAAGTTAGTTATATTATAACCTCATCAATAAGGTTACATGCTTTATAGTTCTCTCTTGCTACCATCAGACCATGTTCGACCTTTCGAACTGGAGAGGTAAAATGCTACTTTCATTTTTCATTGGTTACCAGACGTCCATTCCAAGTTGAAATGGATTCTATAGAAGTGGAAAAATAAACTTAAGAAATATATCACGGGATCCAAAAATTTAACCAGTTCAGCTGCATGGCGTATATTACTTTCATTATTGTTAATGACGCGGGAATACTCTGCTCAACACACTGTTTTTGAAGACAAAGAATTAAACTAAGCCTTGGTAAACTCCGTCACTAATATAGAATGAGTGTCTCACAGCTGAATAAAATTGTGTGCTGGTAACAGGGATAAAAATTTAACAAACATCTGCAAAGTATAAACTAAATGATGTTGCGGGGATGGTGTATTCCAAGCCCCCCAAGAACCAGGAGACAGTACGCAGGCCAGGACGGATAATACAGTAAGCACAGGTTACCCTTTACCATGGTACACACACACACACACACACACAATATATATATATATATATATATATATATATATATATATATATATATATATATATATATATATATATATATATATATATATATATATATATATCTCCCTCTCTGAATTTTTGAACTCCTCTTTATCCATAAGATTCTTTTGCATTTTTTGGCATCTCCTCCACGGTGTTTACACTCTGGATGGTTACCTTTAGAGGTCTTGACTTGCTTTTCTCGTATTTCCCTAACCTTTTGTGTTCCTCTATGTCTTTACTACAGATTTCCTCTGATACTTCTTTCAATATGCCCATTACATTTGCCATCTCCTTTTTGTCTCTTGAGATCTTGTTTTTTACTTCTTCCTCTTGTATACCAGTGATTACTATAAATTACTGTTGATATCTATTGAATCTCTGACTAACTAAGGATTGTTTTGGATTATTCATTTCACTTCCATTTTAATGCTTTTTTCTTCCACCCTTGTTTCTAAGTCTTTCTTTATTTTCACCATTTCAGCATAAGTGGTTTCCACATCATTTTTGTAGCTTTGCACAGCGTCATTCACCTGTGTTATATTCTCCTCAGTATCACTGCTCTGGTCTATCAGACTGCTTACTTGCCTAATTGTGTGTGTGTGTGTGTGTGTGTGTGTGTGTGTGTGTGTGTATCTAAATCACGTTGTGATGTAAATGTACTCTATTTATTATAATTATATAATGCAAGCATACTTTGAAATTCTATTATTGCATGTGATATTTATATATTTTGGGGCGCTGAATTCAAGCCACATTTGCGCTACACTGTGCAAATTAAAAGCTAAAACAATATCAAGTACACCACTGCCCAGAATAGCCTATATAAACGTTCAAAGATACACTTTGCCCAGTTTCACGTAAACATTACAAGTATACTGTGTCTGCAATTACATTAGCAAGTGGAAAGCATCCAAAGAGCACATAACTCTGCCAACGTCATTGCCATTAAAAAAGATCCGGATATGCGTCCGTGGAGATATTGTGTGAAATACAAAGGATCCGGATTCCCACCCAAATTTAATAAACTTTTCTTTGACCCATGGCCCACTCTTCCACAAAATTTGACCGAATTTCGTTGTGAACATTTGGAGATACTCTGCGAGATACGTAGGATTCGGATTCGGATCCAGATCCGCCCCCAAATTTTACCAGTGTTTTCTTGGCCCATGGCCCACCATTTCACAAAATTTCATTGAAATTCATTGAGATCTTTATGAGGTATCGTGTGGACAAACAAACAAACAGATAAGCATAGATGCATACGTAACCTCTTCCAACTTGGTTGGCAAAGGTAATTTTCATATAGTTTAAAGTCATGCTGCAGTATAGGTAATGTGTATCTGGTAGTTAGGTTCCATAAAAAGATCATAAAGAAGATAAGAAAAATCTTAATCTAACATCATTTTTAAGGTGTATGGACTGATGAAATAAACAAAAGATGATAAAAGGATTTAAACAAGAGAGCATTTGGGAAAGGAGATCATTCAGAGTTCCATACCCAGTACAGTACTATATGCCACACTATACCTGGAAAAAGTTTGTAGCTGATGGAGTGTAATGTTCGATACCTATCTATCTATCTATACCTAGGCTGCTTCCCCCAAAGAAAGGGGGGGGTAGCCGTGACAGGACGACACACTCCCAGTTTACTCATCCACACAAACACATTCATTCGTGTCTTAGGCCCAAGGGGAGAAAGGACAGATCCTCACTGCACAATACCGCACAAGGGTCAATTGTGCAGTGCAATCAGCGACATCTGCAGCAGGGCCCGACAGCAGAGCAGGTTTACCCTTGCCTCATCGTATGGACCAATCCCCTTACCTGCACCTGACCTGATCAGCTGATCAGACAAAATGCGGGACAATGTCCCCTCAGGGCTAAGTCATCATTTATTTATTCACAGATTCTCTCCAATCACTTATTTCACGCACAGCCACTCTTCCTTACTCAAAAGACATCCATCTCGCATCCAACACTCTCTTCACACTGTCCATCCATCCTATTCGTGGTCTTTCTTTCAGCCTTACATCTCTCACATCCGATCCAGTTATCTTTTTCACCAATCGCTGATCATCCATTCTCTCCATATGCCCAAACCATCGCAACACTCTCTGCTCAACTCGATCAGCCATCTACACATTTCCAGTTCTCCTTCGCACTTCATCATTTCCCATTTGATCCATACACTTCACTCCACGCATTCTCTTCACACACCTCATCTCCATTACATTCAAACCTTTCCTCTCTGCTCCACCCATATTTCATGTTTCAGCCCCATATAAAGCAGTTGGTACCGGAACACCCTCATACAGCCTTCTCTTTACACCAGTCCTAAGCGAACAACATCTAAACAGATTTTTCATTCCTCCCAGCACCTTTCCTACTTCGTTCACTCTAAACTTCACTTCTGCATTTATTCTTTCATCCACAACAACATGTGACTCTAAATACTTAAAATACTCTACATCCTCAAGCAATTCACCATTCAAAACTATATTCATCCTCCAACCATTTACCAAACTCGTACACGTCATCACTTTACTCTTATTCTCATTTACTTTCAATTTTCTCCTTTTACACAACTTTCCACACTTCTCTACCAACTGTCTCAGTCTCTCCTCTGAATCAGTCACCAGTGCAGTATCATCCGCAAACAGCAGGTGCTTCAGATTCCACTCTCTACCATCAACATTCACGAGACTCAGACCTCCACCTAACACTGTTGCATTCACCTCCTTTACAACAAGATCCATATGAATATTAAACAACCAAGGCGACATCATACATCCCTGCCACAGCCCCACTCTCACAGGAAACCAATCACTCACAGCATTTCCCACTCTTATGCATGCTCTCCTATTTGCATAAAAACTTTTCACTCCTTTTATTAGCCTACCATCAAGTCCACACAATCTTAACACGGTCCACAGAGCCTCCAGATCAATTCTATCAAACACTTTCTCTAAGTCCATGAACGCCCAAAACACATCCTTACCTTTTGCTAAATAATTTTAACACACCTGTCTCACAGCAATCACCTGATCCACGTATCTCCTCCCTCTCCTAAAGCCACACTGGCCATCACCAATCACTCCCTCTGTACCCTCTCTAACTCTCTTAATTAACACTCTACTGTACCATATACCTTACATACAACACTCAACAGACTTATACCCCTTAAGCTAGTACATTCACTCTTATCACCCTTACCTTTATACAAAGGAACCACACAAGCACTTGCCCAGTCAACTGGCACCATCCCTTTCACAAAACACACATTCAACAATCTTACTAACCAGTCAATAAAACTGTAGTTGCTCCACCACCTTTCAGGCATTCCACAGCACACCCAT
Organism: Coenobita brevimanus; assembly: GCF_032717465.1. Taxonomy (NCBI): domain Eukaryota; kingdom Metazoa; phylum Arthropoda; class Malacostraca; order Decapoda; family Coenobitidae; genus Coenobita; species Coenobita brevimanus. Next base: position 24,908,620 of record NC_136984.1, read on the forward strand.
CCATACCTGCAGCTTTCCCTGTTTTCATCTCCTGTACTGCCTCCTGCCCTTCCTCCATCGTGATCAAAGAATCATTCAACTCTCCCAACACATTTATTCCTTGCACCCTTCCATCTGCCACAATCTCAGCCCTCTTTTCCTCCTCTACATTTAACAATCTTTGAAAATACTCCACCCATCTCTTCCTTACTGCATCCATATCAATTAACATCCTTCCATCCTCTGCTTTTACTCGCTCTTCCATCCCAGACTCTCCCTTTCACACCCTTTTCACCTCCTTCCAAAACATTTTCTTATTCTGTTGAAAATTCTCAGTCAACTGCCTACCCCACCTCTCATCTGCTGCCACTTTCCCATATATCTCTTATATGACACCTCATCCTTCCTGTACAACCACACTTCATATGCACGTCTCTCCTCAGCCACAGCCATACTTACTTCCTCACACCACCATTCACTTCCCTTTCTTACACCACCACCCACTCGTCTCACACCACACACCTCTTCTGCATGCCCCACCACAACACTCTTAAACAAATGCCATTCCTCCTCCGCACTGCCATTCTCCTGATCTTTCACTGAGATTCACTCATCTTTCCATTTCTCCTGATACTCTATCATTTTCTCTTTTATCCAACTTACCTTCAAAACCCTCCTGCCACATCGAACTCTCCTAGCTCTCACCCATCTCTTACCAACTCTCAACTTTTCCTCCACCAGGTAGTGGTCAGACATACCTCCACCCTCCCCCTCTCAAAACTCTCACATCCGACAATCTTCCTATTACATTCCTGGACACGACCACATACTCCATCAATACTCTATCAACAACCTTTCCACCCTCCTGTCTCATCCATGTATACTTATAAATATCTTTCTTCTCAAACAAGGTAATTCCAATCACCATCTCTCGCTCAAAGCACATCCCTATCATAGATTCCCCATTTTCATTCTTTCCAGCACACCATGTATACCAACTTCACCTTCAACTGCTATATTTCCCACTCTAGCATGCAGACCTCCAATCATTACCACATTCACATTCGCTCCAAAACTCTGCAGACACTCATCAACATCATTTGAGAAAGTGTCCCTTTCTTCTTCATCACTTTCATTACCAGGCCCATATGCCCTCACAATTACCCACAACTCACGTTCAAATTTCGCTTTCACCCACATCAGTCTCGATGACACCTCCTTCCATTCAATCACAGACTGCTGTACTTCCGTGATTACTAACAAGGCCACACCTTCTCTTACCCTTCCTCTATCTACACCTGTCAATCTTCCATTTACACTTCCAAACTTACAATCACCTTTCCCTTTCATCTTTGGTGCACTCAAAGCTAACACATCCAACTTGCTTCTGACAAACATTCTCCCAATCTCCTCCATTCTAGCCTCAATCATACTACATCCACGCACATTCATAGACCCAATCTTCAGGGTACGGGGATAACTCAATCCTCTATCCCTTTCCATGGCCTGTCTCTTTCAAGGAAATAAGAAAACAGAGGAGAGGGTCCCTAGTCCCCTCACCCCGCCCCTTTTAGTCGCCTTTTACAACACGCATGTAATACGTGGCAGAAGTCTTCCTAACACAACCTGGCCACAGAGTAGCAGTACCACTCCATAGTGCGGCCAGATTGTGTCCCCCCTGCCACGGGGGGGGGGAGGCACTGATTCTAACATCCCTCAACGGGCATCTGTTTCAGAGGAGTAGATTTCACATCCATATTCAAGCTTAGAAAGAAAAAGAGACCTATTCAAGAGGAGGAGGGCGAGAGGGTCAGCACCTCAAGAGGTATGAGCTAAAACCCTCAGAAATTTCAAGGCTTAAATACAAGTTGCCTTAACATAACAAAATATGAGGAACCCAAGTTCATCAAATAGAAGACCCAGAAGCAGAGTCTCTGCCACACAGGATATTCTCTAACCATAGAGATTCAAGACGGGGTCTGGATGAACCCCCCTGAAGACGACAAAAATGCATAGCCACAGTCTTTGTAAAAGAAAATAGAAACCACGAGACTCGGCCCACTTAGAAATTCTATATATTGTCTCTCAATCAGAGACAAACTCGATGCAGTGATGGTAATTGAATGATCATCCACATTTAGTGAGCCACATACACCATCTGGCTGGACGTGGATTACACTGTTGGTGGCCACAGCAAGGAGAGTAACGTGAAGGATACTCCTCTGTGGTACCATCTTCAATTGCACAGGCATTAGAAAGCACTCTTCCCAGTCGGACCCTTAAAAAACGGTTAGATAAAAACTGCTGAATAAAAACAGGGAGGTGCCCACGAAGACCAAAAATGTGAAGAGAAAGTAAAATGCCATGATGCTAGGAAGTGTCGAATGGCTTCTCCAGATCGAAGAAGACGAAGACTTGGTGCTGGATAATAGTCAAATTTTCACGGACAGAAGTTTCCAAAGACGATGGGCATTAATGATAGATCGTATTTTAAGAAAAACCATATTGGACAGGGGACATGAAGACACCTCTCTCCAAAAACCACAAAAGCCGACCACTGACCATTTTTCCAAGACATTATACAAGAAGTTAGAGAAATGGGCCTTTAATTCATTGCAATAGGTGGTCCTAATTTGGACTGTCAATATGGATAACTACAGCAACACCCCAAGCTGGAAACTCACCAGTACACCAAATTTTGTTAGACAATGGCAGCAAAAATGAAAGGGACTCATCTGACAAGTGATGTGAAAAGGCATAAGGAATATCATCACGGCCAGGAATGGAATCATGACATCGCAACAGAGCTGTCTGGAATTCAGAAATTGAATAGGGGGCACTATGAGACTCTCCCTGAGAAGAGGCAAAACTGAAACCACGAGACTCTAGGTGCTGACGGTGACAAGCCGAGGACGAATCTGTATCGTTCTGTGATACATGTCAAAATAAACAAGTAACTCTGCAACAGCAAAAGGATAAGCCACAGTTCTACCTGTTGCAGATAAAGCAGGAGGAGAGGGAATAGTAAATTTTCCTGAAATATTCCTTACCCGGTTCCACACCTGAGTAGGGAAGTCCTCCAACTGATGGAGGAAACATAACCCTTCCAGGATGAATGCCTGCCCTCCTTTAAAACCCGTCTCATATGAGTTCGCGACCTCCAACACGCCACCAGTTACTGAGGATCCCCATATTGGCAACAAAGTCGATAGAAGGTGATTCATTTGGCTGTCACAGCAGAACTGCACTCAGGGTTCCACCAAGGAACCTGAAGTTTAGGAAACTAACCCCTCTTTCTTGGAATACATAACAGGGCTGCTATATGCAACACGTCAGTGAAATAAGACACCACTCCAGTAATACGGCCAAACTCATTTACAGAAAGAGCAATGGAACTTAATTACATGAAAATGGCATGTCAGCCCTATCCAGATACCGCAAGAAGACGAGGCTTAGTGGCAGTTAAAAGTAATGGGGAAATGGTCGCTGCCATACATGTCTGGCAACACATCCAAGTCAAAATCTAAAACAACATCAGGTGAGCACAAGGATAAATCAATGACAGTAAAAACTCTAGTCTAGCTATGGAAATAAGTAATCTCATAGGAGTTTGAAACACCCAGCTACTCATCTTCCACTACAACAGTCAATATAACACCCTGAGAGTTGGCCTCACTGTCTACCCACAGTGGATGATGACCATTCTCGTCCACTAGTCACAGAAAAGGAGAACGAAGGTCAAGAATGAGGTGTTCCAGATCTTCCAGATCCGCCCTTTCGACATTAGCACTAGGCTGAAGATAAGAACTACAAACTGTATACTGCCGACATACAAACACTTGGGCAGCAACAGCCTGCAGGGGAATGTATAAGTCCTGACAAGTGAAAGGAGCGTCCTGCTGATGGAAGATTGCATCACATCCATGACGACCTTGACCTGGCACATGACCAGACTAAAAGACATGGTAGCCAGAAGGATCGGAAGGAACAGCATCACGAGCCATGGTCTCCTGGATGCACATGAATACAAGGGAAAATTGTACAACAAGATGACACACTTCCTCCCAGCTGGCATGTAAACCCCGATAAATCCGCTGAATGATAGAACCCATAGTGGAGGGAGGATCAGGATAATGTGCAGGACTGTACAACTCCTGACAAACAAGCAGGTTAGTACTGATGCATAGGCAAGCCCTTTGGACGAGACTGCTCAACACCAGGAACCTGCACCCTATTCCAAACATCCAAAGGCAAACATGAGGACGAGGAAGAAGAAAGTATTACAACTCTCCCCCTCTGAGTCGGCAGAACAGTTTGCTTGGACGGAGGCTTAGAGACGATACTGGATGATGTAGGACGGCCAGTGCCACTACCAGAACCCCCAGAAGTAGAAATAGAGTCCACAGAACCAGAACCCTGTGAGGATGATATCCTATGTGACAGAACTGAAGCATCAACAGTCTGTGGAACACCATCCCCAGGTGAGGACTAAGCCACAGGCAAACTGTCAACTTCAACCTGCACCTGGCTAGACCTCAGAGCCTCCAAGGCAGAGGGATCAGGACAGAGGTCGACACAAGGTTCCACAACAGAGACCTTAGGTGAATGATCTTCAGGCATAAGCTAATGTACTCTATAGAACCACCGTAACGTTTGGTAGTTACAGATGGAATTTCAGGCATGGTGAACATAGCAGGACAAGAAGAAACGTCAACATGGAAATCCGCCACCACCACGGAAGTGAGCACACCCTCAGCCACCGAAGTGGGATAGAAATAGTCGGATTAGAGGGTCGGCAAACACCACTCAAACATGCAGTACTAACCCCTGGGACAGCATCCGACAAAACAACGGATGGAAAAGTGGGCAATGGAATGGGTTGAGGGAGCTTCCGAAATGCAGAGCGGTGCACTGGCACTCCAGAAAGGACAGCAACATAAGTAACCCAGAAGTGAAGGAAGCAAGTCTGGGCTCTCCTCTTTACTTCAGGAAACGAAACCTTCTCAGGTGAACAGATAGACAAAATCTCCTTCACCTGACAGTAGTAAAGGCAATTTCTAGAACGTAAAGAAGGAGGACCCCCACAGTGATAGCATTTAAGGGGTCTTGAACAGTCACGGATATGACTTGGTCTGCCACAGGAGACACAGACACCAGGAGGAAGACATGAGAAAGAATTACACCCATACATAGGTTAAAGGAAACATGAGGAGCACAGGTAACACCGGCACCAGAAACAGAGATCACAGCCAATAAACAGGAGCTCTTTTCTGGAGAGGACACATCAACAAGGATGCTTCCATTCCCCTGAGGAGAGATATTTGATTCTCTGCTACATGCCGACACAAAATGGCACGGTATAAATAAAAATATCAGTAGCTATCACTGACCTACACACAGAGGATTTCAGCGCTTGATATTTCGCCTATGACATGGGCACAGTTAACTCTGGGTCTAACTCCAGAGTCCCACCAACCAAACATATAACGCCTCCTAGTCCCAGCTGGATGCTGGGTCAAGGGAGGACAGTCCCCAGGGGCCTGGCAAGGCTCAATAGTAACTATTAGATATCTTGATCCAGAAACTCCTGGGGCAAATGCAAAGTCACCAACAGTATTATTTAGAAACATGTCCATTTAGCGCTAACACATACTTTGGAGCCCAACAAGGGGAGTTCAAATGCCAGGGATAACACATCCGGTGACCCCAGAGGTAGTGAGGGAGTATACTCAGGTAACCACCAGGGGACCCAGACGAGGGTGACCCGAGGGTGATAGGATCCACCAGGCCCTAGTGCCCAACTGAACCTAGCCAACAAGTGACCAGCCGACTGAGCTGATCAGGCCCAACCAGGCCGCCAGTCTAACCAGAATAACAGACGAAAGAGGTGTGTCCTACCTGCAGGGCTCATCGTGCAGCATTGCTCAACCCCCAGGACTCGTGTTTTCAGGCATTACAGGACGGGACACACAGCAAACACGTGGCGAGGCCTACTCTACTAGTGATGGAAGGAGGGTGTTTGGTCCACGAGGTCGAGAGATGCCAAATCCTACAAAGGTAGGTATGCTTCCAGAGTAGGTGGCACTGCCAGCCACGCTTCAAGGCCTGCTGAGGGGGGGTCACCTTGACCCCACCACCCCAGCTGGGCTGTAAGATGGAAGTAGTGCAAGCAAAGAAGAAAGCCAAAATTGGGGATGTCCCAGAAATGATGGCATGTGTGGTGAAATGCTGAAGCTTAGGGAAAAGACAGATGTAGAATGGATATGGAGGATGTGCAAATTGACTTGGGTAGTTGGCAGAGGTCCGGAGGACTGGAAATTATAAATATATATATATATATATATATATATATATATATATATATATATATATATATATATATAGATGTGTGTGTGTGTGTGTGTGTGTATGTGTGACTCTGGGCAAAGGCTTCACAGCCTGCTCCCAAGGCCTATATATATATATATATATATATATATATATATATATATATATATATATATATATACATATATATGTGTGTGTGTGTGTGTGTGAGACTTTGGGCAAAGGCTTCATAGCCTGCTTCCAAGGCCCATTAGTTCTACCGCACACCATACACCACATGTCACTTCAGTGGCAACGTCCACTGTCCATATTAAATACATGGTAGGGCTGTTTCATACAGGTCTGGTGACTTGGTATTAGTGTGGGTACTTTGACATGTTGGCGTGTCTTTTGGTAGAGTAGTAATGTCTGCTTTAATGAATTTCATATCCATAAACTGTTCCCTACCCAGTGGAGATTCGCACCTGGATTCATTAGTGGTACAGGCAACCTCTCTTTCGAATCAGCCACTCCCCCATATACAAAGGAAAATGGGAACAAGTACAGTATGTACTAATCACAGGGGCACATGACCTTTTAGTGTAATAATGTAATAGGAAAAGTGGATTGTAGGATACTCACTGACAGAGTTAGAGAAATAGCAGGAGAATTATTTGGAGAAGAACAGCGAAGCTTATGGAAGGGATGATTTGTGTAAACCACATATTCATTATAAGGATTTTAGTAGAAAAGCTTCTAGAGAAGGAAAAGAAGTGGTAAGCGGCCTTCATGGATTATGATAAAGCATATAACAGCGCATAGACAAGGAATGTGGAAAATATACAGAATATATGGAGTAAATGGGAAGCTGTTGAATGCCGTGTAGAGTATGTATTAGGGTGCTAAGGATCCGGTGCGTGTGATGGTGAAATGAGTGAATTTTCCTACCTGAATGTTGGATCGAAACAGAGGTATGTCATGTCTTCGTGATTATTCAGTCTGTGTACGTATAGAGTTTTAAAAGATATACTAGGTAGAAGTGTGGATGTTGGAGTGGCCCTAATGAGATTGGGCAGCGTTTGGAAACTTCATGATCTGTTGTTTGTTAATGATATTGTATTGTTAAATGAAGATGAAGGGGAACTGCAAGGCTTGGTGAATGAGTCTGGGAGAGCGTGTAAGGAACGGAATCTAAAGGTGAAGTTGGGATGAGTAAAGCCATTGTCATCGAGAGCAGTGAAGTCACTAAATGCACAGTAAGGCTGGATGGTGAGGAAATGGAAAATCTGAGTCCATATAAGCACTTGGATTGTACGGTGATTGAGGGTGAAAGTCGGGAGGAAGTTGTGCTTGAAAGGGTACAACAGGAAAGACGCTTTGCTGGTTCTTTGAAAGCAGTAATAAAAAAACAGGGAAGTGAACATGGAAGTAAAAAAGTTGCTGCATGATATTCTTGTGATACCAGCTCTAACGTATGGATGTGGAGCTTGAACCTTGTTGGAAGGACACAAAACTATAGTGAGAGCAGTAGAAATGAATCATCTGAGAGGAGCATTTGGAGTTACATGGAGAGACAGACTGGCATATGAGGAAGTGAAGGAAATTTGTGATGTAGATGTGGATGTGATAGAATGGGTTAGATGAAATACATTGAGGTGGTCTGGCCATGTGGATAGGATAGAGAATGAGAGACTAACGTGGAGAGTGTATAAGAATGAATTGAGGGGGGATAAAGGGAGAGGGAGACCTAGGATAAAGTGAAGGGATGGAGTGAAGAGGTATTTGGGAGAGCGGTGAGTAAATTGAGTTTAGGGTACCTTAATGGCTGGGACAGAGTGACATGGAGGTGACTTGTTTGTGGTCTCCCCTTACGGAATTAAAGCGTCTGGCTGTATATAGACAGATAGAAAAACAGACAGACAGATAATTGATACAAAAGTATTAAGGGATAATTTGGAACAGTTGATAAAGAGTCTGATTATAATTTTACACTAACTTTCTTGAGTAAGTATACATGATGTTTTTATCGATGCCGAATGAAGGAATTTTATACATCATATGAAATATGCTATCTTTTGCGAAATATTTACTTAAGGACAAAACGTGATTTGGGAAACCATCGATCACCTAGTAGTTAAAATGAATTTATATGCAACCCAATTTCTCGACTGGTACAAGCATTAGCAGGGATTTTCGAAGAGTGTTGCACTTACATTGCCAGGATCTTTTAGCCTGTATGCTTTAAGCTAGGTTTTCGTGTACATATTGGTGCACGCCCCTATGCCTTATGTATTGATTGCCATTTTGAAACTATGGTATATGACGAAACTTTGTTGCATATTTTCCATGCATACATTATTTTTCTCTTTTTAAGCAAGGGAAAAACCAGTGTCCAGAAGCCTGTAACACTGATTCCTCCAAGAAAAAATAAAAACAAGATAACAGACAGCCAAAACCACGATCTGTTTATTTCGAGATACCTGGATGCACTGTGTTGATAAGACTGGAGGTCATCGGCAGTAGAAAATACAGCAGAGGAAGATAGTTCCAGAGTTGACCTGTTGCATACGTGAAGGACTGCGACTCACGGCTAATTCTTGAATTAGAGAGTTGGAGAGAAAAGGGATGAGAGTTTGCTGCTAGGAGAGTGCTACGTTCCCACCCTGTTGGTGGAGGGAAGCAAACAGACAGTTCAGAGGATTAGTGACCATTTAAGTAGCGATAAATAAGAGATAAAGATGCAACAGTGAGGCAAAGAGACAAAGGTTGGAGTGAACCACTTAGAGGAAGGGAGTTAATTTGACGAAAAGCCTTTGACTCCATCCTGTTTAGAAAAGTCGTATGTGGGGAGCCTCCCCACACATGAGAGCTGTAGTCTGACAGGGGCGAATAAAACCCGTGTATAAAGTCAACAGTTGTGCGGAGGTAAAGAATGCCCGCAGTCGGCTTAACACACGTAATCTCTTGCAAACAGATTTTACAAGAGAAGTGTTGAGAGAATGAAACCCCAAGTAGGCTCAAATATGATGCATATTTGCGTTGGCTGTTGTAATAAATCAGAGGATACTCTCCTGCATGGATTATGACGGGTTGGAAGATGAAATACCTGAGTTTTTGATGCATTAAAAGCAAGATTACTTTTATCCCAGTCAGAAATATGAGTCAAATCTGACATTAAGTTTGCCACACAGTATGAGCCAAGTCGGACATTAAGTGTGCCATAGCCACATCCTTTGTTTGTTGAAGTAACTGCTGATATGGATGCTGAGACAAGCAGAGAGAAAGGTGAAGGATGGAGTTATCAAACTATGAATGGATAGGGTTGGAGGTACAGCTTAGGTCATTGATAAATAGAAGGAAGAGAGTTGGTAATATGACAGAGCTCTGAGGAACACCACTATTGATGGCTGTAGTAGAGAAAAGGAGGCCGTCTACAATAGCAGCTATATAGAACGAACAGAATGGATGCTAGAAATAAAGGAATAGGTAGTAGGATAGAAATCATAAGGGGGCAGTTTGGAATTAAATGATTTGTGCCAAACTCGATCGAAAGCCTTTGTGGTGTTAAGTGTATTGGTAAAAGCTTTCGTCGAAGTCCCAAAAGGAGGATGACCATGAGTCTTAAAGGTAGGTGAGAAGATCACCGGTGAAGCGTCCCCGGAGGAATCCATACTGACGATTGGAAAGAGGGTTGCAATATGAAATGTGCTTTGTTTTATTTTCTTGTTAAAAATAGATTCAGAGACTCTTAATATAACAGTATTTTATACGCTACAGTAGCTGAGCAGATAGCTTCGCTGACATTTAAATTGACACCTGAGTATACCAGGGCTCGATTCCTGGTGCATTCATTTGGCGTTACTTGACTCAAGTGATGAACCACCCTTAGTGGGTTGGTGAGTAATAAGAGTTCGGCAGCCGGGGCAACTCCTAGTGACTGTGGTAACCTTGATGGCCCTCTGGTCTTGTATTTCAGGACTTTGAGTGTAGTATAAGTCGAGCAGGGCAGTATTCCCAAGGTGGATGGAAGGCTGATGACAAGGAAAGCTAGAGCTCCTGTTTCATCAGCCCTCAGGATTAGTTCCTGACCATCCTCCTTGCTGAACTTTTTCAGTGTAACATAGAGAGAAGGCCAGCATGCTCTCCAATATAAGTTTTTCTAGTTGTCAACACCAAACTACATGCACACCACACAATACACTTCCTTTTCAAATTAAAAAAAAAAAAAAAATGGCGTCCAATAACGTAGCGTCGGAGTCCCGGGGGGGTGGGGGGCACCATAAATACCCCCACCATCCACCCATCTCCCGGTGACGACCCAACGAGCTGCCTGGAACCACAGTCTGACTCACTTCTTCTTCGTTTGTGCAACATTCGTGGCCTCTTCTCTAACTTTCTCTCTGTTGAGCACCACCTTTCCTCTAAACCTCACCTTCCCTTCTTCACTGAGACTTAGCTGTCTGAGGTAACTGATGGCAAACCATTTTCTGTATCCAACTATTTTCTCTATACTCATTTCAAAGCCAAAGATGGCTGTTGTGTATATGTAGGCAATGACTTATCTTGCTCTCGTGCTCCTGACCTTGTTTCTTCTGAAATCTCTACTCTCTATCTTCGGTTTTCCTGTCATTCTCTGACTAAATACATCTGTGCTGTTTACATATCCCCTATTTCTTCTGTCTACGGATAATTCTTCGAATACCTTACATCTACAGTGAAACACATTATATCCATTCCTCCTTTCTCTGAAATCTCCATTCTAGGAGATGTCAATATTCACCACCACGTTTGGCTCTCCTCTGCTTTCACTGATCCTCCAGGTGAACAAGTCCACATCTTTTCTATCCTTAATGACCTAGAGCAGCTTGTACAACACCCTACCCATATCCCTGACAGACTTGGAGAGAGTTCCAACATACTTGACCTCATCCGTACAATTAATCCTTCTGCTTACACTGTTAATCTTTCCCCTCCGTTGGGCTCCTCCGATCACAACCATATTACCTTACACTGTCCAATCACTCCAATACGGCCTGTGGACCCTCCAAAGAAACGTTGGTTGTGGCACTTTGGAGCTGCTGATTGGGAGGCCCTCATTTCCCTGAAATGATTATTGCTTCCTTTGCAGGGACCCATCTGACTGTGCTTCGCGCATTATGGAAGTTATTCTCTCGAGCATGGAACCATACATTCTTTTCTCATATTCTTTGACTAATCCAAGAAAGCCTTAGTTTAGTCACACTTGTTCTAATGCTGTCCACAACAAGGAGAGGGCCTATAAAAGGTACCAGAGCGAACCCACCCAAGAATCACATCTTTTTTATGTTTCCGCCCGGAATCATGCTAGGTCTGTCTGCAAAAATAATTTCATCCATTCTAAATGTTCTAAACTCTCCATCTCGAATTCTTTCTGCTTCTTCTGGCACCTTGCCAAAAACCTTTCTAACAACTTTACCTCATCATCCTTCAATCCTCTTTTCTACTCTGATGGCTCTATAACTATTTCTTCTACTGATAAAACAGATCTCTTTGCTCAGACTTTCTCCTCCAATTCCACCTTAGATTCTGATGCTGTTCCTCCATCACTTCCCCCTCTGACTTCCTCATGGGTGACATTAAGATTTCTTCAGATGATGTATTTTCTGCCATCTCTGTTCTCATTACTAACAAGGCATATGGGCCTGATGGGGTCTCTTCTGTTGTCCTCAAGTACTGTGCTTCTGTGCTTACACACTGCCTAGGTAAACTCTTTTGCCTTTGTCTATCAACTCGTACCTTTCCTTCTTGCTGGAAGTTTGCTCTCATTCAGCCAGTCCCCAAAAAGGGTGATCATTCCCAACACTGTAACTACAACCCAGTTGCTCTAACATCCCATGTCTCAAGAGTTTTCGAGTCAATCAACGGAAAAATTTAAAAGCATCTTTCCTGTCACAACCTTCTTTCTGATCATCAGTATGTGTTCCATCAAGGAAGCTCCACTGGTGATCTTCTCACCTACCATTCAGACTCGTGGCCATCCTCCTTTCGGGACTTTGGCAAAATATTTGCGGTGCACTTTACATCTCAAAGGCCTTCAATCGAGTCTGGCATAAATTTTTAATTTACACACTGCTCTCTTACGGTTTCTATCCTTATATATCTGCCTTCATTTATTGCTTCCTTTCTGGTCGTTCTATGGCTGCTGTTGTAGACGGTCATCATTCTTCTAGATCTATCAACAGTGGTGTTCCTCAGGGCTCTGTCGTATCACCAACTCTTTTCCTGTTATTCATCAACGACCTTCTAAGCTGCACATGTAACCTTCTCCATTCATACGTTGATGATTCCGCCCTTCACCTTTCCATTCGGTTCCCGCACCATCCACCTCAGCAGTTACTTCAACAATCAAGGGATCAGGCTATGGCACACTTAATTTCTGACTTGGATCACATCTTTGACTGGGATAAAAAAAATCTTGTTTTTAATGCATCAGCAACTCAGTTTTTACACCTATCAACCCGACAAAATCTTCCACCGGAGTACCCACTAATTTTTCATAATACCCAGCTCAATCCTGCACCATCATTCAACATGCTTGTGGTTTCATTCTCTCGGGATTTATTTTGGAAAAATCATATTACATCTCTCGTATAATCTGCTTCTAAGAGATTAGTTGTGCTAAGCCGACTCCGTAGCTTCTTTTCCCCTGTACAGTTGTTGACTTTATACACGTGTTTTATTCGCCCCTGTGTAGAGAACAACTCTCATGTGTGGGGAGGCTCCCCACATACAGTTCTTCTCAATAGGGTGGAGTCAAAGGCTTGTCATGTTGTTATCTCGCCTTCTCTTACTGACTCCCTTCAACCTCTGTCTCTTCACCGCTTTGTTGCATCATTATTTCTTTTCAGTTATTACTTCAATGATCACTGCTCCTTTGAACTGTCTGCTTGCATCTCTCCACCTCTGCGACTGGTGCGTAGCACCCGTCTAGCAACAAACTCTCATTCCTTTTCTGCCCAGCTATCTAATGGAAGATTTAACCATTACTCCCAGTCCTACATTTATTCAACACATCAATGCTGGAACTGTCTCCCTCTGTCTGTATTTTCTACTTCCTATGATCCCGAATCTCTCAAATGCAGTGTGTCCAGGCATCTCGAAATGAACGGATCTTGAATTTGGCTCTCTTTTGTCTTGTTTTTGTACTAATATATATATATTTTTTTTTGGAAGAACGGTTTGTGGGCTCAGCCGTTGGTTCCTTCTTTTTGGGATTAAAAAAATATCGACTCACTGCCTTAAGCTAGAAAGAGGAGAGCCACGGCTGAGAGCCACGTAGTGTCTGTCCCGAGGTGTACCTTAACGTTTTGCCATGCCGTACATACTAAACATTCTGAGGGCTTTATGAAGAACATTGAGCGTGGAAAGGGTTGAGAGGTTTTCACGACAATATCTGAAGTATGTGATAGTGATGGAGCGTGTCTGATCTTTGTGTATCGTTGATAAGCACACTTCGTAATACTGTATTTGATCCTGGCTGATCACATGGAGCATTAATGGGGCTTAAGTAAATGTCATGATAATAGATTATATATGGTCTTTCTGTGACATCATATGTGGTCTTGCTTACAACACTGCATTCTTTTTTTTATTAATACGGACAAATGCCTCTTTCCCCTTCGAATAGATGGAATTCATCATATGGTTGTAGTTTCAGTAAAAGAAAAAATTATCAAACTGAAGTACCGTAGTTACTTTAAGACCTTAAGGAAGATGGTATATGAAACTACGTTGTATCAGGTGCCTAGCAATTAAATTTCAGCACTGCATATCGATATTTTCACTTATGATCAGTATTCTCTCTTAGGTCATTTTTAAAGTCTTAATATCGACAGAATGTACAAGAGAATAAAGATCTTTAATGAGCAGGTTAAATCACTACGGAAGAGTTGCTACAAAATCTACCTCGCCCGTTAGACTACGGTGATTAAGTCTTGTTTTTCTTCTTGCAACAGACCACGAGTGTATGCTTCATGGCGTCCAGTATCATGCAGTTCCTGACAATACAGTTATACTCAGCGATGGTGGAGGGGCTGACGCTGGCCGGATTATACTGGTGCTACGCTGCCGTCAGTGTCATAGGAATGGTGTACGTCTGGTGCATCCTTCACGAAACCAGCTGCCAGTATGTGGGATGACAGGACCTCATACTCATATTACCCCTGCTGCACCCACACCATCTTATTTACCTGACGAAGGTTCTCTGGTAGTCAAGGCAGTAATGAAGGCTATATCTTACTTCTGCCATCCAAAACCCCTGTCCTAAGTATAATAAAATCCCCTATAATAGTCAAAAATACATACAGTATAAAACACTAGGTACTCTGAGATACCATCGTACTGTACTGTGGTGCCGTCAGTGCCACAGGAACAGTGTGTGCCTGGGAAATCACTCAGGAAACCAGATGGCAGTCCACGGGATGAGGAGCACCATCTTTAAGGTGACCAGATTTATTGGAGTTAAAAGTGGGACGCGCGCGTGTGCGTGCATATGTGTGTGTGTGTGTGTGTGTGTGTGTGTGTGTGTGTGTGTGTTTATATATATATATATATATATATATATATATATATATATATATATATTTATATATATATGTGTGTGTGTGTGTGTGTGTGTGTATAGATAGATAGATAGATAGGTAGATAAAGATAGATATAGATAGATATATAGATAGAGAGATATGTAGATTGGTAGATATTGTAACAGCGACCGCTGCTGCGCTACACCTCAAGCTGAGGCTGCTAATCAAACACTAACGTCTCCAACGAACTCCGAACATACCGTACGGTACAGTGAATGGGTCGACCAAAGTTACCAGCTAGTGAGCATTACAGATTTTATATTAATAATTCGGTATTTCAAATGGTTAGGATTATACATAATTTTGCTAATTCATCCTAATTTCAGAAAACAAGGTCATGTTATATCTAATGCAATAGTAAGTTTCTAAAAGAGGGACAATTAAGATAATTTGCTCAAAAAGCGGGACATTCTTGTCACAATTAAAAATGCGGGACGGACGTCCAAAAAGCGGGACTGTCACGCCTAAAAGCGGGACTCTGGTCACCTTAACCATCTTCAGTGTATGACAATGGCTGAATTTATCCCCTTCCCCCGTCTCTTCCGCCAGGGTGGCAAGGTCGACTTTATCTGTAAATGCAAAAGTCATGTTCACAGCAGGCCAGAGTGTATTAAGTTACCGAAAATTTGGTGAATGCAAGCGTTGATGGCGTCTGTTGATATTTATTGTCCTACTAAATTACCATCGTGTAAAAAAAGTAATACTTTTCTGGTAGGCTACTTCCAGCACCACTTTAAGCTGACCGGCTACTGCATTGCAAAACAACCTCCTTGCTTATAATGTAGTCACTTGTTAAAGAAGCCTGATTCATATATACCTGTAAATGTATTAGAAATATTTAAACCTTCCCCAAAATTTAATTCACTGGCTCCTAAGAGCATCAGTCAGTTTTACAAATGTACCAAAACAAAATACTGTGGTGAAATGTGAATGTATCCACATTAAAAGTGGGGAACGGAGGAGGAATTAATACAGTACTGAATAAGGTCTAACAAAACTACATTAATAATCTTAGCAAGTATATTATTTTTCTGGTTGTCAGCTAAAAGGAAAACTTCAAACATGATGTAATAATCATCAGCATCAATGAGCATCAGAACAGGAATTGGCAATCACAAAACGTCCACATAAAAAAAGATTGATTGTTATGGTAAAGACTTAAAGATTATAAAAAATTTATGAACTCAGTAAATACAGGGTACATTTACCTGTGAGAGTTGGTGACACTGGCCCGACGCTGTTCAAAACATTGTCTGAGGTAGTTTGGCCATAAACCTAAATTTTCATTGCTCTCAAAAGGCCAGTTTGACCTAAAAAAAAAAAAAAAAAAATCCAAACTTGATCATCCTGGTTTCTCACTGTCACTGTACTAATTTCATATCAGCTTGGCCTAAATTTATACTCTGTCCATATTTATTAAACGCTGATTTTCAGCCAGAAATTAACACAAGAACATGGCCTGCTCACGAAGGAATGTCATGGCAGGCTGTGGGGACGTACTGTTGTCTTATTCTGCCATCGAGCTACGGGAAATAGGCGGCTCAAAGACGAGAATCTAGATCAAGTTAAGCTGAAAGACTTATAACCCTCCACTCCTTACAACCTCACCTTCACCCCTAACAAATATATTACCTAATTTCGTACAGACAGAACAACCAGGGAGTACATAAGGGACTCTTGTAACACTGATGATGATGTATAATTGTTATACTGTACAGTACTAATAAAAACTGGCATTGTGTAATTTTTAAAAATCTTTTAAAGACTACCAACTAGCAACCCAGAGAAAATGGATATATAAACAGACGGAGAGAGAGAGAGAGAGAGGGGGGGGGGTTAGAACTGAGGGCAAGGTCTAGGGCACTGTTTTTCAAACCCAAGGTTGTGACCCAAATTAGGAGTCCAAGAATGTTTATGAGTATGGCTGGAAGGTCTTAGGAATATATCGACGATTCTTTCAACAATGTGTCATATTGCCGGAAAAACCGAACCAGAAAAAAAAGAAAAAATGTCCACAGACTTTTAATGCTCATTTTTCAAGAGGAACTGACGGATCTCCGGATAAGTCAAGTTCATAAAAACTGTCTTGAAAGTCTGCCATACATTCGTGAAGAAAGTGGTTCAGGTTTCATGAACATCGAGGCTAAAGTAGTGAATTCTTTGGATTCTCATCATGACCCATGTTCTGCCGTCTGTCGAAAAACCAACACTGAAAGAGTTTACCCCCTGAATAAATGTGTGTGTGTGTGTGTGTGTGTGTGTGTGTGTGTGTGTGTGTGTGTGTGTGTGTGTGTGTGTGTGTGTGTGTGTGTGTGTGTGTGTGTGTGTGTGTGTGTGTGTGTGTGTGTGTGTGTGTGCGTGCGCGCGCGCGCACCCGTCGAATTATGTAATGAATATTTTCATAATAATGAAGACGGTCCACTCAGAGTACGCAACACCCGCACCTATCAGTTGGTCTATGTGCCGAATTTACTGATCTTGCTTGACCTTCTATAGATTACTCTCAAAATCATATTACCTCAGTCCCATCATCCCGTAATGAAGTGCTACAAACAAATCACCCCACGTCGTGTCCTAAGCCATATGTTGCCCTCCTTCCACCTTACAACCCTCTCCCCTCTCATATACCTTTCCATTTCATCCCTTCATCTTTGATCTGCCCCTCCCCCTCTCCCGCTCCATCTCACTCACATACAGTGTAACCGCGTGCACTCGTGGAGGGGGAAACGGGGTAATGAAACCCGCCCAGGTGGACTCGACTATTTATTCGGTCATACCTGGAATTGCAATTTTACTCTCTCAGCATGCTATAATGGCATCACTCGTCATTGTTACAACACTTGGTCATACACATAATTACAATTTGCCAGCGTTTACTTCGTATATGTATATCGCTTTCATTCTCGTCCTTACTTTCCTACATTTATAACTGGGTTATATCGTGACATCAACCATGTGCAGATTAATAGGCATTCCTAAAGTAAGCAAGGGCAACTCACTTGTGGCGGGTCCAATTTTCGTCTTACAGTACCAATGTGTGGGTAGGGGGTGAAGTACACAACACCAGTCCCTCACGGGCGTTATATTCTCACAGCAATAACACTTTCACAGGATGGTCGTGGAGTGGCACATCGCTTGAACTCCACCCCTTTGGAGTCTCCATCTAGTAAATCCAGGGATCGACGTCACCTCGCCCCCTCACTCGTCCCTGACTACCCACACACTGCCTCACACTCGCCCATAGCGTCTATTCTAAGGCCTGGTGTTCATTACCGCTAGGCTGATGGATATGCTTACGCGACTGTACATACATATAAACACTGTGTCAGCATCCTTGTGCCTCTCTCTCTATCTCCTACACTCTCCCTCTCTCTCCGTCTGTCTGTCCCTCTCTCTCTCTCTCCCTCTTTCTCTCTCTTTACCGCTTTAGATGCGGTAAGATACAGTCTGCTATTCAGTTTCATCTTCAGTTCTCTACACGTGGCCAAACATCTCAGAGTATTTCTCTTATATTGTCACATGAGAAGTAATACTACAATGGTTCTTTTCTTCTTCATTTATCTGTCAATTCTCGTAACTCGACATGTTCTTTTCAAATAACTCATTTCCACTGCTCTCACATCCTTGACTTATGTTGTTCCATCAGCGTACAAACTTCGCTTACAAGCGTTAGAATGGGACTCAGATTGCTATCATGATCCCTTTCCTATTCCGAAACACTGTTTTCAGCGAACCAGCAACCTTTCTTTCATGTTGCACCCTCTCGAACCCTTAATATTCTAAACCTCCATCCTTATTTATCACATTACCCAAGCACTTGAATGTACTGACCATTCCCATTTTCTTACTCTCTGGCGTCATTGTGCATTTTATCACCATTTCTCTCTTTCACCATAACTTTAACCTTCCGTTACATACTTATTCTTCCAGAGTCTTTCCCTAAACCTTGTAGCTCTCATTCATCTTGCCTTAGCAACACAGTACCGTCAGCAAACAACGGTGCTAAAAGTTCGCTAACCCTATGCCCTCTCATTAGACACTCCAACATCAGCTGCTCTACCTTGAATCTCTTGTAACTCCAGCCATATATAAACTAAACAATCATGAGGACATGACACATCCCTGTTTAAGTCCGATATTCTTGTCAAACAACTCACTTAGTTCACTGTCTACATGCACTGCAGCCCTATTTTCCTTTTACATACTCTTCACAGCATTCAGCAGCTTCCTGTCTACCCCATTTAATACCTTAATCATTCCTTGTTTATTTAATCTGTCATATGCTCTCCCCAGACCGATGAAAATAGCATGAAACTTCTTTCTCCTCTCTAGATACTTTGCCACAAAACATCTTAAAACCAACATCTGATCTACAGAGCCTCCCTTGTTCATTTTCAACAAATCCTCAGCTATTTTCCCCTCTTGATAAGTATCCTAATATATATATTTCCGGTTACACTGAGTAGACAAATACCTCTATGACTCTCACATGCTTTACTTTCCCAATTTCTTCTAAGTGGAGGAACAAATATATTGGACTCAGTCTTCTGGGACCATTCCTTCCTCCCAGACCTATCTACACATCTTCTCAGCCCTTATTATCACTATTTTCCCCCATACTTCAGCATTTCACCACACACCCCATGAAATCCTGAAGTTTTCTCCCTCTTCCCTTTCTTCATTGTTTCAGATACTTTCATCTCGAGCGGTTGCGTGGTTATCGTGGTAACAAACACAAAGACCTTGACCTAGTTTAACCAATTTCGAACGTGCATTTGATTTTTTACTCTACTACACTCTTGTAAAAATTTTTGGTGATATTTTGAGTTGTTGTGAAGGTATCGTGCTAACAAAAACACAGACAGACAGACAGAAGGACAGACAAACAAACAAATTGAAAACAATAGCAGCTTCGCTTTCTCGGCTAGTAAATATCATCTAATTCCCTTAGAAGGCAAGACAATGCATTACCATTCAAAATGTTTATGATTATGCTGGCTGGTGTCAGTTTAAGTTAATGAGATGGAACTGGGACTGTTCGGCCGCTCAGTTCCAAGAATATGCTCCATCAGGTCCTGACGAGTATAAGTGGCTGGGGAATGGCTGGGAGAAGGAGGGAGGTGAGAAGACAGGAAGAAATCAGTAGGGTAGAAGTTGTGGAAGCAATGAAGAAAGTTAAATCGGGGAAAGCCCCAGGAATTGATGGAGTGTGTGGTGAAATGCTGAAGCACGGGGGAGAGATAATAGTAGAATGGATGTGGAAGATGTGCAGATTGGCCTGGGAGGAAGGTAGAGTCCCGGAGGATTGGAAGTCAGGTATAATTATTCCCTTGTACAAAGGAAAAGGGGAAAAAGAAGTGTGTGGTAATCATAGGGGCATTTGTCTTCTTAGTATAATAGGAAAAGTGTATGGCAGGATACTTATAGACAGAGTTAGAGAAAGAATAGAGAAATTAGTTGGAGAAGAACAGGGAGGCTTTAGGAAGGGAAGAGGTTGTGTAGATCAGATATTCGTTCTTAGATCTTTAGTGGAAAAGTTTCTAGAGAAGGGAAAGAAGTTGTATGCGGCTTTCATGGATTTGGAGAAAGCATATGACAGGGTGGATAGACAAGGATTGTGGAAAGTGTTAAGAATATATGGAGTAGATGGGAAGTTGTTGAATGCTGTGAAGAGTATGTACGATGGTGCGAAGGCTGCAGTGCGTGTGGATGGTGAACTAAGTGAATTTTTCTCTTTGAAAGTTGGTTTGAAACAGGGATGTGTCATGTCTCCATGGTTGTTCAATCTGTACATGGATGGGGTAATAAAAGAGGTACAAGGTAGGGTAGTGGATGTTGGAATGGCCCTGGTGAGAGAGGATAGTGTTTGGAAACTCCCTGTACTGTTGTTTGCAGATGATACTGTGTTGTTGAGTGAAGACGAAGGTGAGCTGCAAGGCTTGGTGGATGAGTTTGAGAGAGTGTGTAAGAAACGGAACCTAAAGGTGAATGTTGGGAAGAGTAAAGTGATGGTCTTTGAGAGAGGTGAAGTTAGTGAATGTACAGTGAGGTTGGATGGTGAGGAATTGGAAAATGTGAGTACGTTTAAGTATTTGGGTAGTGTGATGAGTAAGGATGGAGGTTTGGAGGGTGAAGTGCTTGAAAGGGTACAGCAGGGAAGAAAGGTTGCTGGTTCTTTGAAAGCAGTGATAAGAAACAGGGAAGTGAGCATGGAAGTGAAAAAGTTACTACATGACAGTATTGTGATACCAACTCTAACGTACGGAAGTGAAGCTTGGACATTGTTGGAAGGACACAAGTCAAGAGTGAGAGCAGTGGAAATGAGTTATTTAAGAGGAGCCTGTGGAGTCACGTGGAGAGACAGGCTGACGGATGAGGATATAAAGGAGCGTTGTGGTGTGGATGTGGATGTGATAGGAAGTGTTATGAGGAACACACTGAGGTGGTTTGGCCATGTGGAGAGGATGGAGGGTGAAAGATTGACGAAGAGAGTGTATGTGAGTGAGGTGGAGGGGGGAAGAGGGAGGGGGAGGCCGAGGATGAGATGGAGGGATGGGGTGGAGAGGTATATGAGAGAGGGGGGTGTGAGTTGGGAGCAGGGCAGTGAAATGGCGGGAGACAGGGCGACTTGGAGGCGATTTGTTTGTGGCCACCCCAAACTGGATTGAGGCGTCTGGCAATAGATAGATAGATAGATAGACGTCCTGACGATCCTGAGGCAGAATAACGTCTCACTCTGTATAACCTCTTTTGTGTCTTTCTTGGGTCCACTTTATCCACTAAAACGTAAGGTCATCGAAACGATATTATGCTAGAAATTATATCCTTGTAGCTGATACTGTGATTTAGTCAGTGATTAAGAAACAGAGTGGTATAAATGAGTGACTGGGTGAGTGGTGATAGTGGTGGAGAGATTCAGTTAATTAAAATGATAATGAACGTGAAACCAATAGGTGATTAAGTGATATGATAGTATTGGAGTGATTTAATGAATGCTAGTAAGAGTGGAATAAATGAGTGACAGCAGTTGTTATGAGAGTGATGGAGTGATTCAATGAGATGTTGTGTTACCCCAATTTGACTGATCGAGAAGGCATTCTCTGATTCAGTAATTACAAGTGACGAAGAAACCCGACACTCGACTCTGACTCCCATTTGTAGGTTAGTGCGTACCATGAGTACTTAGCGCAGCACCGAGCAGAAGTAACTGTGATACCAAGACTGATGCAGTGGCTTTGTATCCCAGGACAATATGTGGATTGCCCACTAAAGGCTCAAGCCTAAATTACGAAGAAGGGCGCAGATAATAATCATCTCATGGCGTCTGTCCCTGTACACACACGGCAGTAAATTTCTGACCAGGGATGAGCCAGTTTTTTCGCCTGACAGAGGCATAGGGGAGCACAGTCGAACATCTTTGAGCCTCAGTAAGGACGATTCTCGTGAAGCAGCTGAGTGGTTGGAACTAGAGTTCACCTCATCACTGGCTTACACAGTTGCCTACACTAATTTTTTTCCAATAATTTCCTCCATCCAAGGGTGGGGAAAGAGGCATAAATGATGATGATGATGATGATGATGATGATGATGATGATGATGATGATGATGATGATGATGGTGAGGTGGTGGTGGTGGTGATGATGATGAAGATCTTGTATATACTGCATAAACTTTATGTGTTGTGTGTGAGTATTGATTGACGTAGCTGAGGTGTCAATTAGATATTGTAGGTGTATCGTAGATGTATCGTAGGTTGCAGCATTCACCAGTCTTGATAGTGCTGCCAGTGTAGACAACTGTACCTCAGGTAGTGGAGATTACCGTTGGCAGCTATTAATAAAATCGTGAGGCACTGGAAAGCTTGTTACGGGGTAGGTGATGCTCTCTCTCACTGGCCTCTCTTTCTACGTTGTAACGCTTGTGTGGTTAGTTATAGACATTCTTGGGTACGAAGTTTATTATACACAGTTATATCGGAATGTGATTAACAACGTAAGGTAACCTGACAGCAAGCCTCCTAGCTCACCCTATTTCCTGCCTTCTGCACTCGATCGTTCTCTCAGGCTCTCTGACTATGCCTTCCGAAATATGAGGAGATATACGGCTCGGTGGGGATGTATTGTCGGTAAATTTCCATGGGTAGTTTCCATGACGTCAGATAACTGGCTCAAGCTGGTTAACCTGCTCGTATCATGAAATTCTTGTATTGTCTGAACTAAAAAGAGATTATTTGAGATACATTATGTGTTAAAACATTCTTGATGCTCTGGGGCAACAGGATTGTTGATATACATCATGTGGATCAACATTCCTTGTGAGAAGCTGTGTCTGTCTGAAGCAGACACTACATAATGCACATTGTGATAAGAGATATATGCGAGAGCCTATACTTATTATAACATATTAATGACTATATATTGCACGACCAAGCCAAACTGTCGTACATACAACCTCTTTACTGTTACAATTCATACAGAATATAGAAATATGTAATTTATCTATTTGTCAAACAACCCATGTTAAAGTAAATACGTGGTATTTAATGTCGTATTGGATAATTGAATATAGTAACATTATTGTGGAAACACAGTATATAACATAATTGTACATGTAGCCTATAATGGATATATAGGGTGCCCCCCCCAAAAAAAAAGTAGAAACTGTTCACTTGCACAAAGCCATATATGTTCCTTAACATCAGTGAAGGCAGTATGTGAAAAATTTGATGAAATGCATAATTTTTAAAGGTCACTTCCGATACCGTAAAAAAAAAAAAAAAAAAAAAAAACACATCGACGGATTTTCAACAAAAACGAAATATGTATTGTCAACTTTTCCAAACACAGACATTCTTTATTTGAGTGCTAAAAGAACACACTTAAAACGCTAAGAAACAGAAGAATTTTAAGGCATTCTTGCTATCACAACCTTCTTTCTGATCGTCAGTATGGGTTCCGTCAGGGATACATCAATGGCAATCTTCTCACCTACCTTTCAGACTCCTGGTCATCCTGATTTTATGACTTTGGCGAAAGCTTGCCATTGCACTTGACATCTCAAAGACTTTCGATCGAGTCTGGCATAAATCTTTAATTTCCAAACTGCCCTCTTACGGTTTCTATCCTTCTGTCTGTGCCTTCATCTATAGCTTTCTTTCTGGTTGTTCTATAGCTGCTGTTGCAAATGGCCATCGTTCTTCTCCTAGATCTATCAAGTGGTGTTTTTCAGTGCTCTGTCCTACCACCAACTCACTTCCTTTTATTCATCAATGATCTAAGCTGCACATCTAATCCTATCCACTCATACTCTGATGATTTCACTCTTCACCTTTCCTTTCGATTTCCGCAACGTACAGTACGACTCAACAGTTACTTCAACAAACAAGGGATTAGGCTATGGCACACCTAATGTCTGACTTGCCTCGTATCTCTGACTGGGGTAAAAACAATCTTTTTGTTCTTAATGCATCAAAGACTCAGTTTTTACACCTATCAACTCGTCAGAATTTTCCACAGGAATACCCACTAATGTTTAATAATATCCAGCTCAATCCTTCATCATCCTTGAACACGCTTGGGGTTGTATTCTCGTGGGACTTGTCTTTGAAAGATCATGTTGCATCTCTTGCCAAATCTGCTTCCAAGGGATTAGATGTGCTAAGTTGACTCCATGCCTTCCTTACTCCTGCACAGTTGTTGACTTTATACATGGGTTTTATTAGCCCCTGTTTAGACTACTTTCATGTGTGGGGAGGCTCCTGCATACATTTCTTCTCAATAGGGTGGAGTCAAAAGCTATTCAATTCATCAACTATCCTTTTACTGGTTCCCTTCAACCTCTGTCTCTTCGCCACACTGTTGCCTCTTTACCTCTTTTCTATCCCTACTACAGTAGTCACTGCTTCTCTGAACTGTCTGCTTGTATCCCTCCACCTCTATGACAGGCATCTAGCACCCATCTAGCAGCAAACTCTTATCCTTTTTATGTCCAACTCTCTAATGCAAGAGTTAACAGTTAACTGTTATTCCCAGTCCTTCATTTATGCAACAGGTAAACTCTGGAACTGTGTCCCTCAGTCTGTATTTCCTACTTCCTATGATCTCCAGTCTTTCAAACGCAATGTTTCCAGGCATTTCATAATGAGTGGATCTTGAATTTGGCTCTCTTTTGTTTTGTATTTTTCTTGGAAGGAATGTTTTGTGGTCTCAGCCTTTTCTTCCTTCTTCTTCACATAAAGAAAAGGTATTGTAACAATGCATCATTTTGTCTCCATCAAAGCAGCTTTTGTCGAAACTGGCAGTCTTTTCCAGTGGTCAGTGACGAGCTGCAGTGTATTATACTGCTTTTGAGTCGTCTCTCTCTCCAGGACATCGTTGTATGACCAGATGAGAGCTACACCTCTCTCGGCACAGTCGTTGACAACCTTCAAGCGTTTGCACTTGACCAGAAGCGATGTATACCTGGGGTCTGTCAGCCAAAGGTTGGATGATTTCGACATGAACGCCCTGGCATCATCTTGGCTTGTCACAGAGAATAGGTTGAAGAACTTGAATGAACGTCTGGTGATGTAAGTTGCCAGTGAAGCACGGTGGTCGAACACATCACCATCAAAACGTCATGCCAGTTTCTGACAAGGAGGACAGTCAAGATTTTCCACCATAGTTGCTTTACATGATGATAAAATAAAGTGAGCGATGCCAGATGCTCAAAGAAGTACCACAAATGGTGGCATGATGACTTGGCAACTGCCACCGCCACGGCGCAATCAGGGTACTCATGAAGTAGAGAAGTCAGCTTCTTGTCATTGAAAGGGGCCTTCCCTGGATCTGGTGACTCACACCAGTAGCATATGTACACAAGCGAAACAAACAGACACCAGCTGCCTCCCTCGCCGTCACGTTCATTTGCTTCCTGAATAGAAAAATCATCAGCGAGTATATTGCTTTTGCCATCCAACGAGCATTGTGCACAGTGCCTGCAGCACAAACTGTCTGCTCATCACCTGGAGAATATCTCAAGAACATACAAGAGAGCTGTAGTAACTCCCTATAATAATCTCTTGGGAGCTGGCAGTTCATGGCATCATTACAGAACAAAATAATTTCTACGCACAGACCATCGGGCATCCCAACAAACAACTCTTCTCCAGAAGGATATGTCAAGTGTTATCCATACCTGGCGAAAGGTTTTGGTAGCGCTTGAAAATTCCCTCTTCTGCTCCACTGCTTGGCCTTAAAGAAACATTGAAGACAGAACACAGCATCAACTCAGACACATGATGATGGCAGGTGATCCAGATGAGCTCTTTGTCCAAATTTTTTTCGATCAGACCACATGACCCCATCTTCAGGCCTGGGTTTGCTGCTGTTGTATAAAAAAAAAGCCCCTAAGTGTTTGGTTTCAGATTCCATGCATGCTAGCACTGTGCTTTCCAAGTGCTGTGGTTTATCTTTGGAAACTGCTGTTTCACTACCACTCACCAAACAGCAACTCGGTCCACTGCCGGTTTACTGTTTCCAGCGATATCTGGGAGCAATTTTACCATCCCAGTGTACGAGAAAAGGAATGTCTGGTGTGAAAGCAGCTCATTGGTCAGCTGTTTTTTCTTCGCAAACGGTAGTTCGTGCTTGCTATATAGTATTTCGAGATAGTACTACAGACTCCAGGTTATGATCAAGCGCTTGTGTGGCAGTGCCTACGAAGAACATGGCTGAACAATTAGGCAGTTTGACACGATCCTGTATGGCAGCTACTTCCTTAGTTACAATGGTTTTCTTAGCTTTGCTGCCTAATTTGTTTGGATATTGATGGCCCTTGAAATTCATCCTCAGATGCTGATGATGAGGAAGCACTACAGCCTTCAGTGTCAACAAAATTGGATGGAACAGTCTTTTCCATCTGCTGTGCAATGAGCTTGCATTTTTCTTTTCGAGCACTGGCTTGATCCCTTCTAGGCCGCTTATGAGTTTCCTTGTTTGCCAAGATTCTGTTCATCCCATACATACTCCCGCTGAAAGGATTCTGTTGCTGTAATCGCAGGAACTGCTTATCCTCTTCGTTTGTCATAGAGAGCAGAGCGTCCTTTTGAGAAGTATCAAACAGTTTTGTGGTTTTTTTCTCGAAGTTTTGCTCTTTGACCCGGTACCCTAGTTTTGGTAACGATCTGTTGTTCTCCAATACACAGTACTCTTTGTGAAGCTTCTGGAGCTTGCGAATACCCGAGTGTAACCTTTGGGTCAGGATGTGCGCTTTATCTCAGATCACCATTACTCTTCTCAGTGGTACTCTTAGCGCTGCAACTGATTATAAGACCGTTCTGATGGCAAAACATGAAGTTCTTGTGAACATTGCCATTAGTTGCCATATCATTCTCAGACTCCCAGAAGTCACAGTTTTCGTCTGCCTCTTGTCATAGGCATGACCTGTGATTGGAACACATTGATAAGCAGAGCTTTACTATAACACTCGATAATATCACTCATCAGAACATTATTTTGATATATTCGCTTCCGTTTGCTCCACATATCTAGGTACTTATAACCATATGCTGGATACAATGATTATTAAACACTGCATTTGATATTATAAATATTCCATTATTAAAATGAATCAAATATTCATCAACAAATGCCTGGTATGTGAAGCGTAACAACCTAATATATCAAAGTAACTTTTTGATCAGTGTCATTATTAGTAGTTATAATAGTGATAAATTTTCCTTGCCAGATCAAAGTAATTTACTGCTCGATGTCACGACATGCTAATCATCAAGAGCACACCAATGTACGTCATACTGTGTAGAGTAATAGTCATCCACTGAGTGACTATGTGACCAATGAGTCATCGACAAGCCACCCAGGGCGCGCTGCCACTTGGACGTGGTGCTTTTCCAGTTGTGCCAGAGTTTCCAACAGATGGCCAGAGCACGCAGTAGTGGTGGACGCATGAACCAATAAGTATGTCTTCCAACTACTGCTTAAGCTTTATTCAATGTTTACTTCAATATTTGTCGCAGTTTTAGGATAGTTCCCGGCAGTTACAAGCCCCTGGGTAGAGGACTTTGGTCTGGAGCTTGTAGCATTTCATGGCCGGATGCCCTTCCTGATGTCTACCAATGACCCTTGGGTGGATGCGATCCTCTGACCCTTCGGTCAGAGCGGAGCTCTCTAACCCACTGAGCCACGACTGCTATATATATATATATATATATATATATATATATATATATACACACACACAATAGCAATAGTAATAATGTACAAAGGCAAGGCTAACGCAGTCAGTTATATATAATGGGGACTTGCTGTTTGCTGTCTATCTATCTCTCATTATATATATATATATATATATATATATATATATATATATATATATATATATATATATATATATATATATATATAGTTACTTCCCTTGTCCCATACTACCACAGGTTCCAAGAGCAGTAGTTCAGCATAGGAAGGACGTTGCCCAGTGAGTTGTTCTAATTATGGTCAGATTTTCGTTGTACAGCACACAAGATCAGCTCAGGCGTTGTAATTATACACTGGCTTCTTAAGTTCGCGGTCTTTATTCACCAAATAATTACACTTAATGCTTGCCAACCACACTACAGTTTTCACAAGTACCAGAGCTATACAATCTTCACTAACTGCACTGACAATGAAATGACACTGAACTAAACTCAAACTGAACTCAGAGCCCCTCTAGTGTCTTCCCCATCCTTATATAAGCTTCCTGTATACTAGAATTATCTACTACATTCACGGGGGAACAGTTGACAACTCGGAGACATACAAAATATCCAGAGTTTTCTTTCATAACACTCTAAATGTTTTAGCATGCAAACTGAGATAAAATTACATGATTTAATCAACAGTCACATAAGTAACACATTATACAGAAAAAAAGAACAAATCTTATTGTACAACTTACAATATACCTCCACCCATGAATAGCAGACTAACTGGCAACTCAGACACATAGTAGAAATATTCAATTACCGTCGGGAATATTCCAGCACTACCTAAGTAGCAAATCCCGCTTCTCACCACTACCCCCTCCCTAGTCCTATGTCGTCCTAACTAAACTACACAATGTATACAAACATAACCCTTAATCCAAATTGGACATTTAATTATACACAAAATAATCCTTCAACTTATCAGGTCTTTTATTCCACCTCCAACAATGTCCCTGCTCCTCCACACAGTCCACTCCTCCTGGAATGTCTTGGTCCTCTTTCTGATTCACTTCTTCCCTCGGGAAACTTTCACCATCCTCTTGCACTTCAGCCCCTTGATCCTCCTCAGCATCCTCGGCTGGGGATGAGCATGATTTCTCGATTTCCCAGTTGCACTCCCATGTCCCATTGTACTGCCACAGACGATTCACGTGTACCATCTTTGGGCGAGACTTCCTGCCTCCGCGAATCTGATAGGTAAGGTCTGATTGACGGTCCAACACAATGTAAGGCCCGTCACACGAGCTCTGCAACTTTGGTGACTGTCCCTTCTTCCACTGAAGATTATGTAGCCAAACTTTGTAACCATCCTTGAAGCTCATCTCATTTGCCTTGGCATCATACTTGCACTTCATCAATTCTCCTGAAAACTTAAGGGCTCCTCGCGCTTGATGTACATAAGTCAGCCTTTACTGAAGATGCTTCCCATAGCTGGAAGTTTCTGTAGGCAGCTGTTCACCAGGTGGTCTTCCTATTAACAAGTCAAGGGCAAATGTAACTCATGCCCCAGCATGAGTTTTGCAGGGGTGTCACCAGCAGACTTAAGGCATGCAGACCGATATGCCATCAGCAACACAGGTAATTTCTGGTCCCATTCCATTTGTTCCTCTATGCAGTACTTGGCCAGTTCTTGTCCCAGGGTCCAGTTGAATTTCTCCACCATCCCATCTGACTGTGGCCTTAGGGGGGGTTGTCCTGGTCTTCTTGATCCCCAGTAGCTTGCAGCACCCACGGAACACAGCAGACTCGAAGTTTCTACCCTGGTCTGAATGTAACTCTTGTGACGTCACGAAACGACAGAAAAACTGGTCAACCAAAACCTGAGCAACAGTTGTGGCCTCTTGATCTGGAATGACATAGGCTTCTGGGCACTTTGTGAAGTAATCCATGGTGACACATATATATCGGTTTCCTCTTTCAGCGAGTGGCAGAGGTACAACAATATCCACCACGACTCTTTCCGTCAGTGCATCCACTTGGTACAGCTGAAGAGGGACGCAACCACATTTCTTGGGTCCCTTCTTGGCACAGCATACATCACAGGCCCGACACCACTCTTCAACGTCCTGATGCATGCCAGTCCAGCAGAACCTCTGTCACAGCAGACTTAGAGTTTTTTCACTCCCAGGTGCCCACTAGTGATCTGGTTATGGGACTCATTCAAGATCTCGGACTTCATATTCTTTGGAACCACCACTTGCCAATACTTGCTGTGGCCCTCGGGTGTCTCCCACTAATGCTCCAGTAGTCCCTTGTTCAAATGAAGAAGATCCCATTGACTCTAATAGCTCTTCATCACAGGGCTGAACTTGGAAACCTCTTCCCAAGCTGGTCGCACTGTATTACCCTGCAGCCACTCTAGCACTCGTTGTAAATCTGCATCACCCATCTGCATCCTCTCCAGGTCTTCTTCAGCTGACATTGTCCCTGTCGTTACAGTATGGCGGCATTTCTTACTAAGATTCCCATTCCTACTACACTGCTTGCCGTATGTTTTTTCGTCTTCTCGCACAGTATCAATCAAGGTTCTCTTGTATTTCATCAATGGTCTGGCTTCTTGTGAGAAACTGGCTGGTTGTAGTCTCTTGTCACCTTCTCGTCTTTTGAGCCTTCTTCTTGCTGTCCTCATTTGGACAATCATAACTCAAGTGTCCCACCTCACCACATATCCAACACCCACCTGTTGCAATCATGGGTTTCCTTGCACTGTTGCGTTCTTGCTCATTCCTCCATTTGTAACAATCCACCTTCTTGTGTCCTGGCTTCTCGCAGAACCAGCAACATCCTCCAGTCTTCTCCTGTTCCCTCTTTCACTTGTGTCAGTCCTCTTGCCTATGTCCTGGCTTTTCACAGTTCTGGCCCATTCATTCAAATTTTTCCTCTTCACGTACCTAACCATTTCTTGCCTTGAATCCCATAATACGACCTGCCTGAAAAGTGGACACACTGGACATGATGTATGACTCAAATTCTAGAGCCCTGGCTAGTGCTTCTTGCATGCTTCTGGGTTGTGTCTGCTTTACGTGCACATTCAGCTCTGCAATATCAAGAGCATCGATGAACTGATCCCTCAGAAGAATAGCCAACACGTTAGGTGCTGTGGGTACGCCTTGTATGCCATACTCTCCAGGTCATGGGCAAACTGCTAAAGGGATTCGCTTCGAGCCCGTACAAGGGTCCAGAATCTTGCCCTGTAACCCTAAGTATGGTACATGGTCTCACATCTGCACTCCAGTACTTCTACTAAGGACTGATAACTGTTCCTCTCCTCTACTGACATCTGGCCCAGAATTTCCATTGTGGCGCATTTGAGGCTAGTAGCCAGCTGCACTGCCCTCTGCCTATCCTCCCAAACATTCTGATCAGCAAGTAGCTCAAACTTTGCACGGTAAGGTTCCCAAGATACTCTGCCATCAAATTCCTGAGGTTTCTTTTTAGCTGGACCCCCATTATAGTCATGCACTTCTTTGGTTTGGGGTCTAAAAACTGGGGCATCATAATTAAGTCCAGGACTTTAAACTTCCGCAGTCTGATTATTCAACCCTTTAATGCTGCCTTTAGATGCTTGGCATTCATCAAGATCCACCATACATTCTTTTCTCCCTGTACATTAACCCGACGTTCAGCAATGCAATATTTCTCTGCAGTCTCAATTTTCTCAGTAATCATCTTCAAATGGTCGATTACATGCTTGAACTGGTTAGCTACATGCTGTCTACACTCCATCACTACTCCTTCACTAATCTTCAGCTGGCTGTCTACGTACTGTCTGCACTTCATCACATTATTGCTCACCTTATACTTCTGCTGCTGTAGCTCAGCGTATACGTCCTCCTTCTGCTGTTGTTGTTCTTCTTCCTTTATTTCCTCCATGAGAACATCTAGCTGCCCTTGCATCCTTGATTGCAACTCCCTCTGTTGTTCCTGTAATGCCTCTCGAAGTTCATACCACTCTTTCTGTTCTTCGCTTTGTCCTTGTAATTGTTCACTTTATTCTTGTAATTGTTCTTTGAGTTCTTTCTGTTCTTCATTCTGTGCCTGCAGTTGTCCTTCGAGTTCACTTTTTCCTTTGTTCTTTGTCTATCATTGTTCTTTGAGTTCTTTCTGTCCTTGTTCTGTGCCTGTAATGTTCATTGAGTTCTTTCTGTCCTTTGTTCAGTGCCTCTGATAGCTTCATACTTGCACGCAATGACACCTCGCCCTGCTTAGCCTGGCTTCTCGTCTGTACACCTTCTAACGCCGTATCAAAGGTTAGACTCACTGATGCATTTTCCTAAAGATCCCACACTCCTGACACCACTGTTACATCCTCGGTCCCACACTGCCATAGGCTCCAACAGCAGTACTTCAGTATAAGAATGATGATGCCCAATGAGTTGTTCTTCTTATGGTCAGCCTTTCGGTGTACAGCACACAAGATCATCTCAGGCGTTGTAAATAAACAGTGGCTTCTTAAGTTCACTGTCTTTATTCACCAAATGATTACACTTAATGCTTCCTTGCCACACTTCATTGCTTTTACAAGTACCAGAGCTATTCAGTATTCACTAACTGCACTGATATGAACTGACACAGAATTAAACTCAAACCGAACTCAGACCTCCACTAGTCCTTTCCCCATCCTTACATAAGCTCCCTGTATACTAGACGTATTATCTACTACATTCATGGGAAAGCAACAGTTGCCAGCTCAGAGACATTCATAATATCCAGAGTTATCTTACATTACATAACACTAAATGTTTCAGCATACAAACTGAGATAAAATTACATGATTTAACCAACAATCATAAACACAACATTAGAGAGAAAAAGAGCAAAAAATTCAAATACAGCTTACAAAATACCTCCGCTCACAAATAACAGGTTAACTGGCAATAGACTGGTAGAGAGGGGCGCTCATCATCCACCCACTTGGTGCACCGATACCCTGTTTTGGGAGGTAGCTTTACAATGAATGGCAAGCCAAATGATTTCCTGTAAATGAGGAAAGCATTTACAACGCTGGGTGGTAACCTTATAACCAACCAACACGTGTTCCCTATGTTAAAACAAGTGGGTTGGCGGAGGGTTAGTGCCCCTCCCCGGAAAACAACTAACTAAAAATACGAACAAGAAGCCTCGGAACAGGACTGACCAAAAGGTGACGACTAAGGAACGAACAAAGGACTTGTTACGGATAGCTACATGGAATGTAAGGGGTGCAAATGATGAGGTGAAAGAAAGTGAGATTGTACAGGTGATGAGGGTGCGAAAGTGGATGTATGTGGATTAACGGAAATTAAATGGTGAGGTGAGAGTGTGAGAGAATGGGAGGATGGATGAGGTATATGCGCAGGAGTAGGTGAGAATGAGAGGGCAAAAGAAGGAGTGTGTATTGTTGTGAGCAACAAATGGAAGGAGAATATAAGACAGTATGGGTGGGTAAGAGTAAAAGTTGGGCTACAAATGTGGGTGATTGTGTGCGTGTATGCACCAACACAAGATCGTGCAAGCAGAGTGAGAGAAGAGTTCTGGACAAATGTGGAAGTCTGCTTGGAAATGTTTGAAAGGAATGGGATAGTGTTTTTGATTTGATATATGATAGGAAAAGTAGGGAATGTGAAGGTGGATGGAGTAATTGGTGAGTGGGGTGTGCCCGCAGAGATGGATGAGAATGACGGTGCTTTAGTGGACATTTGTGCCGGGAGGGGGTTGGTGATACTTAATACCCTCATCAGGCACAAAATGATCCATAGGTATACGTGGCCAGTGATGAGAAGGGTGGATGGTGAACTGAAGGAACGGAAGGCAAGGATTGATCATGTGTGTGGATGAATGGATGAGAAGGTGTGTGATGGATGCAAGAGTATATAGAGACTGGGAAAGTGGACTTTCGGACCACCATTTTGTGGTGGTCAGGATCAAAGTCCAAACAAAATGGAAAAATAAAAGAAGGGATGGACAGGAGGAAGTAGTTCTTACAAGGATGGTAGAAAAGTTACAAGAGAATGGAAAAAAGGCAGGATATAAGAGGGAAGTGGAGGAAAGATTGGGTAAATATAGATTGGAGCAGATGGGGGACGTGGAAGTTGTGTTCAAGATATTCACAGACGAAATCTGTGCAGCATGTGAGGTGGTGTGTGGGGTGAGAAGAAGACGAAAGGGGATGCAGGGAACAGCATGGTGGAATGAAGAGGTGCGAGAGGTGTGGCACAAAAGAAGAAAGCATATAGTGAGTGGATTAAAAACAGGGGTGTTGAAGAAGTTGAGAGACTAAAGAGAGAGTTATGTGTAGAGAGGAAGAGAGAGAGGTGAAAAGATTGGTAAGAGAGCGTGTGAAGAGAGTGGATGAGGAATTTGGAAGGATTTTGAGTGTAAATTGGAGGGAATGTAAGAAAATGTTCTGGAAAGAGGTAAAGAGAGACAGGGTGCCAAAGAGGTTACTTGGGGAGTGAAAGATAAAAATGGAACAATGCTAGTGGAGAAGGGAGAAAAAGTGAACAGATGGAGAGAACACTTTAATGAAATTTTGAACATAGGGAATGAAAGTAATGCAAGTATAAGTGGCTGGGGAATGGCTGGGAGAAGGAGGAATGCTAGAAGAGAGGAAGAAATCAGTAGGATGGAAGTTGTAGAAGCAATGAAGAAAGTTAAAATGGGGAAAGCCCCAGGAATTGATGAAGCATGTGGTGAAATGCTGAAGCCTGGGGGAGAGATACTAACAATGGATGCGGAAATTTAAAGGCATCTTTCCTATCACAACCTTTTTTCTGATCGTCAGTACGAGCTCCGTCAGGGACGCTCCACTGGCGAATTTCTCACCTACCTTTCAGACTCCTGGTCATCCTCCATTCGGGACTTTGGCGAAAGCTTTGCCATTGCACTTGACATCTCAAAGGCTTTAGATCGAGTCTGGCATAAATCTTTAATTTCCAAATTGCCCTCCTACATTTTCTATCCTTCTATCTGTGCCTTCATCGCTAGCTTCCTTTCAGGTCGTTCTATAGCCGCTGTTGTAGACGACCATCGTTCTTCTCCTAGATCTATCAACAGTGGTGTTCCTCAGGGCTCTGTCCTATCACCAACTCTCTTCCTTTTATTCATCAATGATCTTCTAAGCTGTACATCTAACCCTATCCACTCATACGCTGATGATTTCACCCTTCACCTTTCCATTCGGTTCTCGCAACGCCCATCTCAACAGTTACTTCAACAAACAAGGGATGAGGCAATGGCACACCTAATGTCTGACTTGGTTTGTATCTCTGACTGGGGTAAAAATAAATGGTTGTTTTTAATCCATCTAAGACTCAGTTCTTACACCTATCAACCCAACAAAATCTTCCACAGGTATACCCACTAATGTTTAATAATATTCAGCTTAATCCTGCATCATCCTTGAACATGCTTGGGGTTTCATTTACTCGAGACTTATCTTGGAAAGATCATATTACATCTCTTGTAAAATCTGCTTCCAAGAGATTGGGTGTGCTAAGCTGACTCCGCTCTTTCTTTACCCCTGCACAATTGTTGACTCTATACAGGGGTTTTATCCGCCCCTGTGTGGAGTACAACTCTCATGTGTGGGAAGGCCCCCCACATACAGCTCTTCTCAATAGGGTGGAGTCAAAGGCTTTTCTTCTCATTAACTCTCCTCCTCTTACTGACTCCCTTCAACCTCTGTCTCTTCACCGCACTGTTGCATCTTTATCTCTTTTCTATCGCTACTTTAATGGTCACTGCTCCTCTGAACTGTCTGCTTGCATTCCTCCACCTCTACGACGGGCGCATAGCACCCGTCTGGCAGCAAACTCTCATCCCTTTTCTGTCCAACTCTCTAATGCAAGAGTTAACCGTTACTCCCAGTCTTTCATTTATGCAACAGGTCAACTCTGGAACTGTCTCCCTCTGTCTGTATTTCCTGCTGCCTATGATCTCCAGTCTTTCAAACGCAGTGTGTCCAGGCATCTCAAAATGATCGGATCTTGAATTTGGCTCTCTATTGTATTTTGTTTTTCTCTTGGAGGGAGCTGTTACTGCGGGCTCATGGCCTTTGGTTCCTTCTTCCTTGCATAAAAAAAAAGATTGGCCTGGGAGGAAGGTAGAGTCCCGGAGGATTGGAAGTCAGGTATAATTATTCCCCTGTAAAAAGGAAAAGGGGGAAAAAGAAGTTTGTGGTAATCACAAGGACATTTGCATTCTTAATATAATAGGAAAAGTATATATATGGTAGGATACTTATTGACAGAGCTAGAAAATAACAGAGAGATTACTTGGAAAAGAACAGGGAGGGTTTAGGAAGGGAAGAGGTTGTGTAGATCAGATATTCATTCTAAGATCTTTAGTGGAAAAGTTTCTAGAGAAGGGAAAGAAGTTGTTTGCAGCCTTCATGGATGAAAACATATGACAGGGTGGATAGACAAGGATGGAGTAGACGGGAAGTTGTTGAAGGCCATGAAGAGTATGTATGAGGGTGCTAAGGCTGCAGTGCATGTGCATGGTGAACTGAGTGATTTTTTCTTTTTTAAGGTTTGATTGAAACAAGGATGTGTCATGTCTCCATGGGTATTCAGTCTGTATAAAGATGGGGTTATAAAAGAGAAACAAGGTAGGGCAGTGGATCTTGGAACTGCCCTAGTGAGAGAGGGCAGTGTTTGGAAACTCCCTATACTGTTGTTTGCAGATGATACTGTGTTGTTAAGAAAAGGCGAAGGGGAGCTGCAAGGCTTGGTGGATGAGTTTGGGAGAGTGTGTAAGAAACGGAATCTAAAGGTGAATTTAGGGAAGAGTAAAGTGATGGTCTTCGAGAGAAATGAAGTCAGTGAAGGTACAATGAGATTGGATAGGGAGGAAATGGAGAATGTGAATGCGTTTAAGTACTTGGGTAGTGTGATGAGCAAGGATGGAAGTTTATAGGGTGAAGTACTTGAAAGGGTGCAGCAGGGAAGAAAGGTTGCTGGTTCCTTGAAAGCTGTAACAAGAAACAGGGAAGTGAGCATGGAAGTGAAAAAGCTACTACATGACAGTATTGTAATACCAACTCTGATCTGTGGAAGTGAAACTTGGACGTTGTTGGAGGGACAGAAGTCAAGAGTGAGAGCAGTGGAAATGATTTATTTGAGAGAAGCATCTGAGCTCACATGGAGAGACAGGCTGACAAATGAGGAAATGAAGGAATGTTGTGCTGTGGATGTGGATGTGATAGGAAGTGTTAGGAGAAACACATTAAGGTGGTTTGGCCATATGGAGAGGATGGAGAGAGAGACTGACGAGGAGAATGTATGTGAGTGAGGTGGAGGAGGGGAGAGGGTGGGGGTGGCCGAGGATGAGATGGAGGGATGGAGTGGAGAGGTATATGAGGGAGGGGGGTGTGAGCTGGGAGCAGGGCAGTGAAATGGCAGGGGACAGAGTGACATGGAGGCGATTTGTTTGTGGCCACCCCTTTCGGGATTAAAGCGTCTAGCAATATATATATATATATATATATATATATATATATATATATATATATATATTTATATATATATATATATATATATATATACAGTATTTACAGTATTAACTCAGACTGTCTCACTTGTTAAGCAAAGACCTTGAAAACAGACTCCAAGTTAGCAATCTTGGCTTGCATTCTTTCCATAACCAAAAGTAGTATAGCAAATATGATAGAGAAATTTACAAAGATGACTGGAGATGGGCTGTACACATAATATGGGTTGAACAGAATCCTACTGCATTCCTGTCAGAGTTGTTTTGTTTGATATAACAGCTGCATTGTTTCAAATTTGGTTGAGGTGAACTTAATGGGTGTACTCATATTTAAGTTCGCCCTATGTAATGGCTGGAAGTACTTAGGTGTGTGACTGAGAACAGCATTGTGGTTCTTAGTTGAAGAGTCAACAGTTTAGGTGTCAGGACGGCACAGTAATCCGGTGATATGTATGAACCAGATGCTGATGTATGGGCTGGAGGTGTGTTTGGCAAGTCACTCAAACTGATGTACTATGACGAGTAGAAAAAGTGTGAAGGTCCAATGTGTTAAAGATGGATGTGTTTACCGGGAGCAACTGTGAAGCTGCAATGATGATGGATTTCGTGATTCCTTATGATAGCCATTTCACAAGGGATTGTCTCAGCTGGCTGAAACATGAAGATGTACGCAGGACAGATGTGAAATCGATGCAGTGATGTTCAATATTTGTGTTCAATTGTTGTTTCACATGTGAAAGTGACAGCGTCCTGTTTCTTGCAGAAGATGATGGCTTCTATTTTGGTGCTGATGGTGACTAATGAGTCATCTCTTTTAGAAGGAAAAGGGCATATATGATAGACGGTGAAAAAAATAATCTGTTATGAATAGTACATGAAATACTGTACTATCAATGCTCGTGTGTGTGTGCTGCTTCTTTGTATGGATAATATAACATCAGATTTCTTTCCTCAAACATTGGCTTCAAACCAAGCTTATATATCACTTGTCTGGTTATTTAATGGAGATTGTGAATGGAGAGTAAATTAATGGTAATCCTTACGTTATCAGCATTAGTAATTCCTTTCATGAAAGATGACAATGCCTTCTACTATTCTTTAACTGAAGTATTATGTTAGTATGTTTCGTGATCATTCAGAGGTGTTGGAAAAGTGTATTTTTTCCCTCTAGTGAATTTACTTTCAGCACAATACCCTGAGTAGATTTCTCTGCCTTCCATAGGTTCTTTACAGTTGTCATCATTACAGTGTTCTTTGTATCAGCTAGCTTAGGTTGATATGAGAGAGTACATGCAGTCTTCTTAAATTTGTATTTCCTCAAGATCATTTTCTGTAGCCAATCCAAAAATGATGACAATAATTGCTCCACCTAAATCGAACAAGCCACATTTGTTAGTTGTATTTATTATGGTGTTTGTGTCCCTAATTGTGTCACTCCCACCTGTTGGATGTCCTGGATCATGGTGAGCCCAATGTTCTTAGCCTGTTCTAGCTTCCACTCAGCTACCTTAATTCAGATACCTCCTGTGTGGGACTATCATGTGAGGAAAGACATCTTAATACTGATTCTAGAATCCTAAGTGGTCCTGATATTTTCTGCAACATGACCGGTAGGTTTTTCAGTACGTCCAAACTCATTTTGTTACTTATTATGTCTTGCACAACAGCTGTCGAGGCAGTTGGTGTGATCAGGCACCCTTGTTTGACTACATGTTGACAGTGTACTGTAAGTGTGGTGATCATCTTGATATCACCAGGAACATCATGATTAGTGGAATAATCTGCCTGATCTTAACCTACCGAGAGAATAATATGTTAGTTGGTTAATCCACTGCTGTTAGCACGTCATGCTAAGGGAGATGATAATGATGATGAACATATCCGTTATCTCGACCTGTTCAAGGCTTGTAAAAGAAGTCTAAATCGATTCCTAGAGCCTGTAAATGCCTTGTTATGGTAAAAGCCGGATTGGTTGCACCTATGCATGTCTGTTTCGTATGCAACCGCAATTTATTCCGTGTTAATTTTTTCCGGTTTATATTCTTCATATGTACTAGGCTGTTTAGTTGTATCCGATGTTTTATACCTCCAAGCTAAATTTCCTGAGATCCTTTCTAAGTTATCAGTATGAATTTTTTTTTTCATCATCACTTGATACTGACTCAGTCACTTCTTTATTGGCTGTTTTCTTCATGACTTTGTACTGGCCTTCAAATTTCAGTGACAGTTTCTTGTGTCTAGTAAGAATGATGCCATAGACAATATCACCCATCTTAATATTTGATTCTTTTGCCTTGTTATTAAATGATTCGGTCATTTCTTCCTTGGACATCGTTAAGTATTTCTTTAATTTTGTGTCTGTTTCTTGAAATTCATGTAAGCGAAGTTTAGGATAATCATCATAACTGAATATAGGTTTTTGTTTGCCTTCCCGTATCTCGTATGGAAGACGTTTGTCGTCCCATGAATAATGAAATGTGGTGCGTCTCCTATAGACTTACTAATTGTACAATTATATGATGCTTCCACTCGGGGAACCCAATCATCCCGGTTTGCATAATTCTCATTGAGAATGTGACATAATACAGCTAATACTTTTATGTTCCTTTTCTCCACCAATCCATTGGAAACTGGATCGTAGACTGACATTAACTTTCTTTATATTGTATTGTTTACATATTTTTTGCAAAAATTCAAGAGTTAAATTCACCACCATTGTCACGTATTAGCACCTTCGGTTTGGTGAACCTACAGCTAACACACTGCTATTACCCACATGATTTTTTGCTGTTTTATTGTTACTTGGAACCAAAATCACATATCGTGAGAAATGATCAGTGACAACAAAAAGATACTGACTGTGACTGGTAGTTAGGGGTAGCTTAAGTAACTCAGCCGCAACAACTTCCCTTGGTTGGTCAGGCACAAGATAATTTCCTATAGGTGCAGGTGTTAACATGAAACCTTTGTTTCTTGCACATGACGTACATATGTCAATGTGATTGTTAATGTCTTTGTTTAACAACTGCCAATAATATGATGTCCAGGCCTATCTTACTGTCCTACTTTTGCCAGGAAGCCCTGCATGTAGACTATTATGTATCATCTTCGGAATATGAGCTATCATTATTAGGTATAACTAACTGCCTAATATTTCTTCTATGATTTGGGTGTCCAGGATGAACCCTAGATAAGGTATTGCCTGCTACTGTGAATGTTTAAGTGGTACATGTAACTTGGGTAACGGTATCTTGTCCCCTGATTCGAGATATAATATTACTTTAGACCATCGTGGGTCTTGTCTTCGTAACTGTGAGATTTCTTCAATAATGAGGATTGTTTCACTAGTGATGGAGAGTGATTCCCTTAGACTTATTGTAGCGACATAAGTTGATGGACTTATTGTAGCAACATTCATTGACGGATTTCGTGATTAGGCATCTACTACCAAATTTACCTTACGTTTTATGTAGTGAATGTTTACATTGTAATTCCAGACTGTACATTTCCGTCGTACTCTCTTCCTAGAGAGGAGTTTTCCTTGGAACATGCCCAAGAGAGGCTTATGACTCATATCTAGGTGAGTTTCTTAACCATACATTAGAACATGAAATTTTTGTAGTGCAAATATTACCTCTAGGACTTCCACGTCTGCAGTATAATAATTTTTCTCTGCTCCTTCTGTTCTGTACTGGCAAATGCAATTGGCTGGTATTTTCCACCTTTATCCTGTTGCAGCAATACAGCATCTAAGCCTTTATGGGAGGCATCTGCGCAAATTGTGAATGATTTATTATATTTTGGGTATGCCAAGCAAGATGCACATGTACGTTTGTTTTTTAAATCCTTCAATGCTAACTTTTGTTGCCCTCCCCATTGAAATACAGCTTCTTTTTTCAGTAGGTAGAATAATGGTTCTGCTATACTGGAAAATCCCTGTATGAAAGATCTGTAATATCCTTCTAGTCTTAAAAACTGTCGTACTTCATCCACATCCGTGGGTTCAGGGAGATCCCTTACTGTTTTCTCTCTCTCTCTCTCTCTCTCTCTCATCTGAGGTGTGGATACCTTTTGCATCTAGCCAGTCACCTAAGAACTGATTTTCCTTCAAGCAAAATGTATTTAGATTGCTTAATCTTAAATTCAGCGTAGGCTAACTTCTTCAGGAGTTGGTCTAATTTCTGTAAATGCTCCTTTGTCATTTTTGTTGTAATTATGATGTCACCCAGATAAACAAAAATATCATTACATAGCATGCCGGATAACACATTATTCATTAACTGAAGGAATGTGCCTGGGGCTGTTGTCACTGGAGTAGTTACCCCAGTAGCGAATGGGTGAAATAGAAGATAAGATGATAATGAAGAGAGAGAAGCAAGCCGTTAAGAACATTAAATCTTTTCCCTTATCAGTTTTGCTGGCTCTAAAGGGGAACCCTAGTCCCCACGTTTATTTACCCAGCGGTCAACTTTTGCCTTCTCACCTGATAACACACCAGATGTTTTTCTCACAAATTACGCAGATTCCTCTTGTCCTTGAATTACTGGGTGTGACATAATGTGGGAGGAGCAAAGTAGGGATGTTTGCCAATTAGAAGCCTAAATGGCACTTTCGTCACGTTCTTGATGGCACACAATTGGTTCTGTGTGGAGTGTATGAGGCCCTCATTGGTAGCAGGTGCCTCTATTGTTTCTGTATGGACAGAGATTATTTTTAAGACAGCCTAGTGGTTAATTAGCTGAGAAAGGTGGAGTAAGTCTGCTTTATAAGGTCGAGGAAACTGTGAAGAGACACATTTTGTCTCATTTTTTGTACACACATTCCTGTACATTTTGTATAAACCTTTTGTACACGTTTTGTCATTTTACACATTTACTGTCACGTTACAATTTTGTCACATTGTGTTGCACTTTTCCCCAACACTACTCAATACGTGACTTTGATTACAAAACACACTGTTTGTGCACCATTTCCTATTTTTGGTTCACTCCTCCATTTACACTAGTGTGTGATTTTTATCTGGATTAAACCATCGAAGTCTCCACGTTTCCTCGAGCTTTGTGAGTACTTAGCCACCACTGAGTGTATTCTGGTTAGGTAAGATATAACTTGTTTTATATTTGTATTCTGAGGCCTATATGAATCCTCCCTTTTGTAAAACGAACCCTGGTGTCTTCTTTGGTTGTGTATGTTACAGTGTACAGTAAAGTTAAGTTAGTTTTCGTGCAAGCTTTACCTTATCCCTTTTGGTGCTTAATTAAGGGTTAAGAGTGCACCGTAATATACACCCCCATAACAGTTTGGTGACCTCGCCAGGATAGCTCTGTGACATAATATTGGCAACCTTGGCCACATACACAGTGCTTACTCCTACCTACGTAACTATAATCAGTAATCATGGCCCTAATAAGTGATAGTGATGTGAAAGCATTTTTG
Source organism: Coenobita brevimanus (assembly GCF_032717465.1). Classification (NCBI taxonomy): domain Eukaryota; kingdom Metazoa; phylum Arthropoda; class Malacostraca; order Decapoda; family Coenobitidae; genus Coenobita; species Coenobita brevimanus. Next base: position 24,951,676 of record NC_136984.1, read on the forward strand.
GATTCTGAGCCATCTCGAACCAGAGTGAAAACACTCACAAAAGACGAGCTCATATTGCTTGCCCAGGCTTTACAGTTGAGATTTCCTGCCTCAGTCACTAAGACTAAGTTACTTGATTTAATATTGGACACTATGTTTGAGCAAAGTGAGTCTCCTATAGCTAGTTCTGAGCCATTTGATACTGCAAAAGGTGTTGACCCTGAGCCTTTGGCATCAGAGATACCTGGCCCTAGTGATTTTTCTGCTCATGATGCTGGTGACAAAATGCAACTTGAGTTAGCCAGAATTAAGCTGAGGGAACTAAAAGTGCAAGCAATAATGAGAGAACAAGAATGGAATGCCAGAAAGAAGGAAATAGAATTACAGGCTCAAATGAGACAAAAGAAAATGGATCACAAATACAGACTGAAGCACCCTGGTTTACCTAGAGCTAGTAGTTCATCTGCCAAGGAATCTTTTGATGTTGCTAAGAACATTAAGCTAGTACCTCCCTTTAACTGGGCAAAAAAGGTATCACCAAGCCCAATATCCTCATCGGCATTGCCAGTGCCATTACTGTCAATGTTCTCATGGCTGGCTTTTGCCGTCATAGCTCTAGTTACAGCACATGCGGGAAACAATTTAGGACATGTATCTTCCAACTCTTTAGTCCTATCCTCACTCAGGGGAGTTTTTGACACACAGGGAACAGCACTCACCTGTCCTCCTGCCAAGTCATTACCCAAAAGGAAAGTTACCCCTTGTACAGGAAGCAGGTCAACAACACCCACACGCACTGAACCAGTAACTAACTCTGACTGGACCTTCACCTCAACTAGGGGAACAGATACTAACTCAGCTATACCCTGTAGCAAGACACATTCATTAGGGTCAGCTACATCAACAATCCCCTTCAACATTAGTGACTGTGAAGCTCCTGTGTCTCTAAGTATAGTGACTTCCTTACTACCTTTTCCATCAACTGAAACTAACCCCTTAGAAATAAAGTTAGCAAATAAATGACCTGGGAAGGAGTCACTTTGAGTACTGCTTGGGGGAGGACACTCTGATGGAGTCTTATTAACACTCTCACCTGAACCTGACGGCTGCACTGCCCCAGTCTTACTAGTGTCTAACAATGGCTCTACAGGAGTCTGTCTATCCATCTCTGACGGCTCCACTCTGGCCTTATCAACAATATGCACCTGCTGGGGTTGTGTCTGACTACCACTAACAATATCTGTGGGTGGCTGCTCTCTGTTGGTGTTAAAAGATCCCCAAGAATTTACCAATATAATAGGTTTTACAGAGGGATTTTTCCCGCGTTTTTTCCCGCATCAATCCTCCAAGTGCCCCATTTTCTGGCAATACTGGCAAAACATGACACTTTTTCTTGACCTTCTGACAACACTGTCCTCACTTACTTTCATAGAACTAACATGCTTGGGGGTTGCAGTGTTCCCACTTGTGTCACTTGACATTAACTTGCCTTTACCAGAAGAAGGGTTCACAAAAACTGGTTGGTTCACTCTCCTACCCTTAACAAATAACTGAGGCTTACGTTCATGCTTATGAATTATACTGTAGTTATATGCCACAACAGCAGCCTCAGCTAGGGTATCTAAATCTCTTTCCACTAGGTGTGTAGCCACATCCCTATCTATCTTATCAATGAAGTTCTCCAAGATCATTATTCTTTAACCCCTTTACCGCGGGGAGTCACTTTCATGACACTTGGGCGCAATGGATCATACTGCGGGGCATCACTTTTGCAATTCTGTTATTTTGAATTCTCCCGGCCTTTCAATTGGTGGCTTGTATCATCTATCAGTACTGCCAGTGTCCAACAATAGTCAGCACTGCTAATGTCATCTGTACTCCCATCCACTGTTGACAATATAGCTATTTATCCCCGTTCTTGGCTCCCCTCCCTACCTCCCCTCCATTACCCTCTCCTCTTGCCTGCCTGGCTGCGCTGCACTAAGCAAATCTTCCCCGGAATTTTTCACTGATTTCATCCATTGAAATAAGCCCTATGCCCTATTCTTATGCAAAATAATATATACCCAAAAAAAAAAAAAGGTAACTGATAGTGCCATACACCTGGAGTTGGCTAATTATCACCTGGCAACACCCCATGTGCACTTGTTCGCTAATTTTCCCTGGTAACTTCCCCTTTAAATATGCCGTGTAATCTATTCTCGTAATAAAAATATAAGAAAGGAAGAGAGAAGCCTAAGTGATATTTATATTCACCTGAAACTACCTAATTTCCTGCCAATCATTTCACAGCATATAAATTAGCAACTGTCACCTCGCTGATGTTGTCAACCCTTGGCGGCCCCATATCCACTTCGTCATTTAGTTCAGTGTTGTTTCTTGAGATGAGAGCACGTAGCACTCGCGCCCCTCCATTTTTGCCGCTTCTAGAGGGCCCTGTTACCTCTACCCCTACTAAACCTCGTATGGGAAGGGGTAAAGGACTAAATGACTCTTTTGCGGAGCATGAACTGGCTTATTTATCCATGATAATGATGGACAGTGACTACAATCTTTCTGGTGAATCGTGTGATGAGCCTGTGGAGGAAATGGTGATAAATTACGACTGCTTCAGTGTCCCAAGTTCATCCTGGCTCCAAGGGAAAGGAGCCTGGAAGTGACAGTGTAGAACACAGTGTAAATAAAAGAGAAATGTAAAATAATTACTAATATAAGAATATGAGTACAAATACTTGGAGTAATGACAGTCAAAGCTTTGCTCTCTATGCTAGTTTACTGAACGAGAAAGTTAATGCCTGGAGTAAAAATAAACTACTATTACTGAAGGAAACTTATGGATAAATACTGTACATATATCTATATATATATATCTATATATCTATATCTATATATATATATATATATATATATATATATATATATATATATATATATAAAGTGTAATAAAGTAATAGGAATATAAAGTGTGAGTGTGTTTATGAATAATAAATGACAGAATACCAGCGGGGAATAAGCCCAAGTGGGAAGCCCGTACACGCTCGTAATTTTCATTGCTTTCACAGTGTTTCTTTTTTGGTGTATGGATTCCAAACTACTTGAAAATCATAGAATAGTGTTTCTAGTGATAATATCAGGCTGTAGTAATCATATTACGGGGTGTCGGGAAGTGTAAAGTGGAGAATTCGTTACCCAACTTCAGTAGTCTCCACAAGTCCTACGGTACTCGACGAAGGCTCAACAAACATCCCAGGAGAAAGCTGGAGATATGTGCCAAAAGGACATAATTATAATATTCTAGGACTAATAACTGATGTTTGGCAAATATTTTTAAAAAGTCAGTTGGGGCGTGAATACCCTCGCGGGACGCGCAAGGAGGGCAAAAACATGCCTGCGCTTAAGGGGTTAAGTTTACAGAAATCATCAACATTGTTAGAATGCAACCATTGATCAAATAAGTAGTGAGTACTTTAGCATATTCCACATGAGTCTGATCGTTCTGTTTAAAGGTGGATCTAAATTTAAGCCTATATGCCTCTGGCACGAGTTCATATGCTTTGAGAATGGCATCTTTTAAACAATCATAGTTAGCACTTTGATCAACAGATAAAGAAATATAAGCCTCTTGAGCCTTTCCTTTCAAAACACTCTGCAGCAGTACTGTCCGAGAGTCTTTTGGCCACAAGAGATGACCTGCCACCTTTTCAAACATTTGGAAATACTTGGTGACATCTTGCTCATTAAATGACTCAGAGGTTGATGATTCTTCCCAGACTGATGCAATTGCAAAGTTAGCTGATATCAAAGATCTTATCCAGAGATTGCCACTTTAATTGACTCAGCAGTTAGGGAAGATGAATGTGAGTCTGAACTGACTGAGTGTTATTATTTAAGGTCAAATAACGTGTTAATGAGAAGATGGAGACCTCCTAGTGTTGCCCTATAGGCAAAATATTATGTCCATTGCTCATGACCCTTCTTTAGCAGGTCACTTAGGGGTGAGGAAGACTCTCTCCCGCATCTGGCAGCATTTTTACTGGCCTGGAATTCGTCGAGATGTCTCCCGGTTCTGTAGGTCATATCACACCTGTCAGCTAGTCAGTGAGGGCATTAAGCCAATCCCTGCAGCTCCTTTGACTCTTCTACCTGTGTTTGAGGTCTCATTCATTAGAGTCCTTGTGGACATTGTTGGCCCTTTGCCTAAGACCTCTTCAGGCCACCAGTACATCCTCACAATGTTAGACATGGCAACTAGATATCCTGGAGCCATTCCCTTGAGAAATATTTCTGCTAAATTGGTTGTAAAGGAGATGCTGACCTTCTTTACCCGTTTTGGTCTCTCTAAGAAAGTGCAGTCGGATCAAGGCAGTAATTTTAATTCCAAACTGTGAGACAAACCCTTAAGGAGGTAGGAATCTCACAGATCACTTCCTCAGCATATCATCCTCAGAGACCGCCTTGGAGAGAGCTCCAACATACTTGACCTCTTCCTCACAACTAATCCTTCTGCTTACTCTGTTAATCTTTTCTCTCCGTTGGGCTCCTCCGATCACAACCTTATAACCTTAACCTGTCCTATCACTCCGGTACGGCCTGTGGACCCTCCAGGGAAACGTCGTTTGTGGCATTTTGGAGCTGCGGACTGGGAGGCCCTCAGGCAGTACTTCTTTGATTTTCCCTGGAATGATTATTGCTTCCATGACCGTGAGCCATCTGAGTGTGCCTTGCGCATTACGGAGGTTATTCTCTCGGGCATGGAAGCATACATTCCTTTCTCATATCCTTTGACTAACGCAAGAAAGCCTTGGTTTAATCACGCTTGTTCTAATGCTGTCCACAACAAGGAGAAGGCCTACAAAAGGTACCGGAGACAACCCACCCCTGAATCACATAATCTTTATGTTTCTGCCCGGAATGGTGCTAAGTCTGTTCTTCGCTCTACTAAAAATAATTTCATCCGTACTAAATGCTCTCAACTCTCCAACTCGAATTCTTCCCGCTCCTTCTGGCACCTTGCCAAAAATCTTTCTAACAACTTTACCTCATCATCCTTCCCTCCTCTTTTCTACTCTGATGGTTCTGTAGCTATTTCTTCTACTGATAAAGCAGATCTCTTCGCACAGACTTTCTCCTCCAATTCCACCTTAGACGATTCCGGTGCTGTTCCTCCATCACTTCCCCCCTCTGACTTCCTCATGGCTGACATTAAAATTTCTTCAGTTGATGTATTTTCTGCCATCACTGGCCTCAGTACTAACAAGGCACATGGGCCTGATGGGGTCCCTCCTGTTGTTCTCAAGAACTATGCTTCTGTGCTTACACCCTGCCTAGGCAAACTATTTCGCCTTTGTTTGTCAACTTGTACCTTTCCTTCTTGCTGGAAGTTTGCTCTCATTCAGCCAGTCCCAAAGAAGAGTGACCACTCCCAACCCTCCAACTATCGTCCAATTGCTTTAACGTCCTGTATTTCAAAAGTTTTCAAGTCTGTTGTTAATAGAAAAATTTTAAGGCATCTTTCCTATCACAACCTTCTTTCCGATCGTCAGTATGGGTTCCGTCAGGGATGCTCCACTGGCGATCTTCTCACCTACCTTTCAGACTCCTGGTCATCCTCCTTTCGGGACTTTGGCGAAAGCTTTGCCATTGCACTTGACATCTCTAAGGCTTTCGATCGAGTCTGGCATAAATGTTTAATTTCCAAACTGCCCTCCTACGGTTTCTATCCTTCTATCTGTGCCTTCATCGCTAGCTTCCTTTCTGGTCGTTCTATAGCCGCTGTTGTAGACGGCCATCGTTCTTCTCCTAGATCTATCAACAGTGGTGTTCCTCAGGGCTCTGTCCTATCACCAACTCTCTTCCTTTTATTCATCAATGATCTTCTAAGCTGTACATCTAACCCTATCCACTCATACGCTGATGACTCCACCCTTCACCTTTCCATTCGGTTCCCGCAACGCCCATCTCAACAGTTACTTCAAGAAACAAGGGATGAGGCTATGGCACACCTAATGTCTGACTTGGTTTGTATCTCTGACTGGGGTAAAAATAATATGGTTGTCTTTAATGCATCTAAGACTCAGTTCTCACACCTATCAACCCGACAAAATCTTCCACAGGTATACTCACTAATGTTTAATAATATTCAGCTTAATCCTGCATCATCCTTGAACATGCTTGGGGTTTCATTTACTCGAGACTTATCTTGGAAAGATCATATTACATCTCTTGTAAAATCTGCTTCCAAGAGATTGGGTGTGCTAAGCCGACTCAGCTCTTTCTTTACCCCGGCACAGTTGTTGACTCTATACAGGGGTTTTATCCGCCCCTGTGTGGAGTACAACTCTCATGTGTGGGGAGGCTCCCCACATACAGCTCTTCTCAATAGGGTGGAGTCAAAGGCTTTTCGTCTCATTAACTCTCCTCCTCTTACTGACTCCCTTCAACCTCTGTCTCTTCGCCGCACTGTTGCATCTTTATCTCTTTTCTATCGCTACTTTAATGGTCACTGCTCCTCTGAACTGTCTGCTTGCATTCCTCCACCCCTACGACGGGCGCGTAGCACCCGTCTGGCAGCAAACTCTCATCCCTTTTCTGTCCAACTCTCTAATGCAAGAGTTAACCGTTACTCCCAGTCTTTCATTTATGCAACAGGTCAGCTCTGAAACTGTCTCCCTCTGTCTGTATTTCCTGCTGCCTATGATCTCCAGTCTTTCAAACGTAGTGTGTCCAGGCATCTCAAAATGATTGGATCTTGAATTTGGCTCTCTATTGTATTTTGTTTTTCTCTTGGAGGGAACTGTTACTGCGGGCTCATGGCCTTTGGTTCCTTCTTCCTCACATAAAAAAAAAAAAATTAGAGAGGTATCACCCAACTTTGAAGAGTATGCTCAGAAAACTTTGTGTTGATGAAAAGGAATGGGACAAGTGTTTGCCTTTCCTACCAGAGAGGCACTGAGCGAGTCCTTGGGCTACTCCCCAATTCAGTTAATCTTTGGCCATGAAGTAAGAGGTCCTCTTAAATTCCTCAAAGAACAATGGGTCCAGGATGATGGCCAAATTAACTTGCTAGACTATGTGTCAAAATTTAAAGAAAGACTGGCCTATAGTATGGAAGTAGCTGGGGCACACTTGGAGTCCTCTCAGGACAAGATGAAGAGGTGGTATGACCACACTAAGAAAGTTAGGCATAGATGTTTCACCCAGGCAATCAAGTTCTTGTCTTGCTTCCCATTCATGGTCAGCCTCTGCAGGCAAGTTTTGCAGGCCCTTATCTAGTGGAAAAGAGGGTAGGTGAAGTAAATTATGTCAGCTTAACCCCAGACTGGAGGAAGGAACAAAGATTGTGCCATATGAATATGTTGATGGAATACCACAGGTGAGACATGGACTCCCCTAGTGTTGCATGCATGGTGTCGGCTGTTGAGTTTGCGGACCCCCCTAGTGCTGCATGCATGGTGTCGGCAGTCGAGTTGGTGGAGGACGAGGGCTGCCCTTTGACTTTGGAGCAGATGACCAGTTGGAGAGAAAACCAAGAAGCTTGGAGTACACTGACTGATAAACTCTCCCACTTGACTGAAGAATGGTGTGCTGAGCTTGTTGCCCTTCTCAAGAAGTTCCCTGATGTCTTCCGGGACACCCCAGGACAGAGGGAAGTGGCACAGCACGATGTGGACATTGGAGATGCCAGCCCTGTAAAGCAGTCCCCCTACCGGGCTAGTCCTCAGAAGCAGACCATCATTCGAGAGGAGCTGAACTACATGTTGCAGCAGGGGTTAATATAGTCCTGTCAAAGTGAGTGGTGCTCCCCGATCACAGTGGTTCCAAAACCTGATGGGTCACATCGCTTTTGTATTGATTATCGTAAAGTCAGCTCCCTTACCAAGACTGATACTTACCCACTTCCTAGAGTAGATGATTGTGTGGATGCGGTAGGCAGTGCTAAGTTTATCACAAAATTAGATTTAATGAAGGGATATTGGCAAGTTCCACTCACAGAAAGGGCCCAAGAAATTTCCTGTTTTGTGGGTGGTGGCAGGACTTACAAATGTAAGGTCATGCCCTATGGTATGAAGAATGCTCCTGCCACCTTCCAAAGGCTGATGAATGATCTCACCAAGGATGTTGAGAATTCTGTTGCTTACATTGATGATGTTATTTTTAGCAACACCTGGGAACAACATTTGAGCCAGCTAGATGCCTCTCTTCAGAGACTGTCTTATGCTAATTTAGTGCTTAATTTAGCCAAATGTGAATTTGTGAGGGCTTGAGTGCAGTACCTTGGTTATGTGGTCGGTTTAGGCCAAGTGAGTCTACCTGATGTTAAAGTTCAGGCCATAGTCAATTCCCCCCAACCCAAAAATAAGAGAGAGTTGCAACGATTCTTGGATATGGTAGGGTACTACAGACCTTTTGTCCTGAACTTCTCTGATCTTGTAGCTCCCCTCACTGATTTGTTAAGAAAAGGAGTCAAGTATGAGTGGAAGCCAGAATGTGAGGAAGCCTATTCTAAAGTCAAAGCCATCCTGTCAAGTCACCCAGTGCTTCAAGCTCCCAATTTTGATAAACCCTTTAAATTAGCTGTTTATGCCAGTGGCCTAGGGGCCGGCGCAGTTTTGCTTCAGGATAATGATGAAGGCTTTGAGATGCCTGTGTGCTATTTTAGCAAAAAGTTCAATAAGGCCCCGATAAATTATTCAACTATTGAGAAAGAACTCATTGCACGCATACTTGCCCTTCAACACTTCTCTGTATATGTTGGTCCAGGGTCAGGTGATGTTGTTGTGTACACCAATCACCACCCTCTGGAATTTTTGTCCCGATTTAAGGACAAAAATCATAGATTGACCCGCTGGTCCCAATTTTTGCAAGAATACTTCTTTGATGTAAGACATGTAAAAGGTGTTAGAAATGTTTTAGCAGATTACCTGTCCTGAACTTGATTGTACAGTATCGAGAAATTTCCCCTTGGGAAATTTCTTCTCTCAGGAACGAATGTGTCACTGGCATAATTACCCCAGTAGTGAATGGGTGAAATAGAAGATAAGATGATAATGAAGAGAGAGAAGCAAGCCGTTAAGAACATTAAATCTTTTCTCTTATCAGTTTTGCTGGCTCTAAAGGGGAACCCTAGTCCCCACGTTTATTTACCCAGCGGTCAACTTTTGCCTTCTCACCTGATAACACACCAGATGTTTTTCTCACAAATTACGCAGATTCCTCTTGTCCTTGAATTACTGGGTGTGACATAATGTGGGAGGAGCAAAGTAGGGATGTTTGCCAATTAGAAGCCTAAATGGCACTTTCGTCACGTTCTTGATGGCACGCAATTGGTTCTGTGTGGAGTGTAAGAGGCCCTCATTAGTAGCAGGTGCCTCTATTGTTTCTGTATGGACAGAGATTATTTTTAAGACAGCCTAGTGGTTAATTAGCTGAGAAAGGTGGAGTAAGTCTGCTTTATAAGGTCGAGGAAACTGTGAAGGGTCACATTTTGTCTCATTTTTTGTACACACATTCCTGTACATTTTGTCTCATTTCGTATAAACCTTTTGTACACGTTTTGTCATTTTACACATTTACTGTCACGTTACAATTTTGTCACATTGTGTTGCACTTTTCCCCAACACTACTCAATACGTGACTGTGATTACAAAACACACAGTTTGTGCACCATTTCCTATTTTTGGTTCACTCCTCCATTTACACTAGTGTTTGATTGATATCTGGATTTAACCTTCGAATTCTCCACGTTTCCTCGAGCTTTGTGAGTACTTAGCCAACACTGAGTGTATTCTGGTTAGGTAAGAAATAACTTGTTTTATATTTGTATTCTGAGGCCTATATGAATCCTCCCTTTTGTAAAACGAACCCTGGTTTCATCTTTGGTTGTGTATGTTATAGTGTACAGGAAAGTTAAGTTAGTTTTCTTGCAAGCATTACCTTATCTCTTTTGGTGCTTAATTAAGGGTTAAGAGTGCGCTGTAATATTTATTTATTTATTTTTTTATGTGAGGAAGAAGGAACCAAAGGCAACGAGCCGCCAAAACTGTTCCTTCCAAGAGAGAAACAAAATATAAGAGAGAGCCAAAGTCCAGATCCGATCATTTCCAGATGCCTGGACACACTGCGTTTGAAAAACTGGAGATCATAGGCAGCAGGAAATACAGACAGAGGGAGACAGTTCCAGAGTTGACCTGTTGCATAAGTGAAGGACTGGGAGTAACGGTTAACTCTTGCATTAGAGAGTTGAACAGAAAAGGGATGAGAGTTTGCTGCTAGACGGGTGCTACGCGCCCATCGTAGGGGTGGAGGAATGCATGCAGACAGTTCAGAGGAGCAATGACCATTGAAGTTGCGATAGAAAAGAGATAAAGATGCAACATTGCGGTGAAGAGATAAAGGTTGAAGGGAGTCAGTAAGAGGAGGAGAGTTAATGAGGCGAAAAGCCTTTGACTCCACCCTATTGAGAAGAGCTGTATGTGGGGAGCCTCCCCACACATGAGAGCTGTACTCTACACAGGGGCGGATAAAATCCCTGTATAGAGTCAACTATTGTGCAGGGGTAAAGAAGGAACTGAGTCGGCTTAGCACACCCAATCTCTTGGAAGCAGATTTTACAAGACAAGTCCCGAGTAAATGAAACCCCAAGCATGTTCAAAGGTGATGCGGGATTAAGCTGAATATTATCAATCATTAGTGGATATACCTGTGGAAGATTTTGTCGGGTTGATAGGTGCAAAAACTGAGTCTTTGATGCATTAAAAACAACCATATTATTTTTACCCCAGTTAGAGATACGAGCCAAGTCAGACATTAGGTGTGCCATAGCCTCATCCCTTGTTTGTTGAAATAACTGCTGAGATGGATGTTGTGGGAATCGAATGGAAAGGTGAAGGGTGGAGTCATCAGTGTATGAGTGGATAGGGTTAGATGTACAGCTTAGAAGATCATTGATGAATAAAAGGAAGAGAGTTGGTGATAGGACAGAGCCCTGAGGAGCACCACTGTTAATAGATCTAGGAGAAGAACGATGGCCGTCTACAGCAGCGGCTATAGAACGACCAGAAAGGAACCTAGAGATGAAGGCACAGATAGAAGGATAGAAACCGTAAGAGGGCAGTTTGGAAATTAAAGATTTATGCCAGACTCGATCGAAAGCCTTAGAGATGTCAAGTGCAATGGCAAAGCTTTCGCCAAAGTCCCGAAAGGAGGATGACCAGGAGTCTGAAAGGTAGGTGAGAAGATCGCCAGTGGAGCGTCCCTGACGGAACCCATACTGACGATCAGAAAGAAGGTTGTGATAGGAAAGATGCTTTAAAATTTTTCTATTAAGAACAGACTCGAAAACTTTTGAGACACAGGATGTTAAAGCAATTGGACGATAGTTAGAGGGTTGGGAATTGTCACCCTTCTTTGAGACTGGCTGAATGAGAGCAAACTTCCAGCAAGAAGGAAAGGTACAAGTTGACAGACAAAGGCGAAAGAGTTTGCCTAGGCAGGGTGTAAGCACAGAAGCACAGTTCTTGAGAACAACAGGAGGGACTCCATCAGGCCCATATGCCTTATTAGTATTGAGGCCTGTGACAGCAGAAAATACATCGGCTGAAGAAATTTTAATGTCAGCCATGAAGAAGTCAGAGGGGGGAAGCGATGGATGAACAGCACCGGAATCGTCTAAGGTGGAATTGGAAGAGAAAGTCTGAGTGAAGAGATCTGCTTTATCAGTAGAAGAAATAGCTACAGAGCCATCAGAGTAGAAAAGAGGAGGGAAGGATGATGAGGTAAAGTTGTTAGAAAGGTTTTTGGCAAGGTGCCAGAAGGAGCAGGAAGAATTCAAGTTAGAGAGTTGAGAGCATTTAGTACGGATGAAATTATTTTTAGCAGAGCGAAGAACAGACTTAGCACGATTCCGGGCAGAAACGTGTAAAAAATGTGATTCAGGGGTGGGTTGGCTCTGGTACCTTTTATAGGCCCTCTCCTTGTTGCGGACAGCATTAGAACAAGCGTGATTAAACCAAGGCTTTCGTGCATTAGCCAAAGGATATGAGAAAGGAATGTATGCTTCCATGCCAGAGAGAATAACCTCTGTAATGCACAAGGCACACCCAGATGGCTCCCGGCCATGGAAGCAATAATCATTCTAGGGAAAATCAAAGAAATACTGCCTGAGGGCCTCCCAATCCGCAGCTCCAAAGTACCACAGATGACGTTTCTTTGGAGGGTCCGCAGGCCGTACTGGAGCGATAGGACAGGTTAAGGTGATAAGGTTGTGATCGGAGGAGCCCAACGGAGAGAAAAGATTAACAGTGTAAGCAGAAGGATTAGTTGTAAGGAAGAGGTCAAGTATGTTGGAACTCTCTCCAAGGCGGTCAGGGATATGGGTAGGGTGCTGTACAAGCTGCTCTACGTCATTAAGGATAGAAAAGGTGTAGGCTTGTTCACCAGGTGGATCAGTGAAAGGAGAGGAGAGCCAAAGATGGTGGTGAACATTGAAATCTAGAATGGAGATTTCAGAGAAAGGAGAAATGGATAGAATATGTTCCATCGTAGAAGTAAGATAGTCAAAGAATTTTTGATAGTCAGTAGAATTAGGAGATAAGTAAACAGCACAGATATATTTAGTCAGAGAATGACAGGAAAGCCGAAGCCAGAGTGTAGAGAATTCGGAAGAATCAAGTTCAGGAACACGAGAGCAAGATAAGTTTTTGTGTATATATACAGAGCACAGAGCAGCCACATTTGGCTTTGAAATGAGTATGGAGAAAGTAGGAGGATACAGAAAAGGGTCTGCTGTCAGTTGCCTCAGACAGCTGAGTCTCAGTCAGAAACAGAAGGTGAGGTTTAGAGAAGGAGAGGTGGTGCTCAACAGAGCGAAAGTTAGAGGAAAGGCCACGAATGTTGCAGAAATGAAGAAGAAGAGAGTCAGACAGTGGTTCCAGGCATCTTGAGTCGTCACCGGGAGAGGCGCAGAAGGTGGGGGCATTTATGGTCCCCCCCCTGGGGACTCCGAGGCTATGTTATTCGATGCCATTTTTTCTTTTTAAATTTTGAAAAGGAAGTGTGGTGTGTACTGTGCATGTAGTTTGGTGTTGATAGTTAGAGAAACTTGTACTGGAGAGCATGCTGGCCTACCCTCTGTGTTACTGAGACACTGAAAAAGTTCAGCAAAGGGGTATGGTCGGGACCTAGTCCCGACTGCTGATGAAACGGGAGAAACAGCTCTCCCTGTCATCAGCTTTTCATCCACCTTGGGAGTACTGCCTTGCTCAACTGGTGCTACAGTCTACTCCATAATACTGTACGAAGTCCCATTGACGTCCTTCAGTACTGAAAATCACCATTATTTGTAGAGAATGCTGAGTATTTGCGTGATTCTTCATCTAACTCAATTTGGCAATAGCAACTGAGTAAATCAGTTGTTGAAAAGACATTATTTTCTGGCTTAATATCATGTAAGACATCACTTAAAGCCTTTTACACACACAGATACAAAGTCTTGAGACAGTCAAGCGACTATGTATCTCGACTGTTGCTAGACAATCCAGATACAGACAGGCGACAGTCCAGAGACACTTTGGAGACAAGGCAACTTTGTCTCTGGATTGTCAAGAGACTGTTGCGATATGGTCGCTAGACATTTCTGCTACTTTCTCGCTGGTCTGTTGCTAGACAATCGAGAGACAGTCCATACGGTCTCTCTCTCTCTCTCTCTCTCTATATATATATATATATATATATATATATATATATATATATATATATATATATGTATGTAATATACATATAATTGCCAAAACCAACAGTGGAATCACCCAATCCATCCAACATCCAATCCTTCTTTGCCCCATGAGGAACGTAGGAACCCGGGACTAGGCAAGTTGGTTCTGACATATAAGATGAGTGACCAGCCTCACTCATCCGTGAGTGGCTCAATGCGATTGGAGTGCCGTAATTATCCACTAAATCACCAGGCACCAAAATTTGGTTATATGGTTACCACCCAGCATAGTAAATGGTTTCCTGCTGTACAGGAAACCATTTGGCTTGTCACTCAGTGTTGAGTCACCCACAGGCAGAAGTAAGGACAGAAGAGGGAGGGTAAAGTCACCCGTAGGCAGAAGGACGAGGAAGCAATGAAAGAAAGAAAGACAGAAGAGGATGGAAGGAAAGAAGGATGTTGGAGAGGAAAGAGCAGACACCCAAGAGCAGCACTACATCGAGTGAGTAGATGGCGAGCACCCCCACCTACCACTAGTGGAATCACTAAAGCTAATAATTATATCATGATTGAACCATATACGTACACATAATTTTTTAGCGATGTTTGTAAAACGTGTAAATATACCATAATTATTATTAGGACAGACCCATATACATACAGTATAATCTAGTTGGAGAAGAACAAGGGGGATTTAGGAAGGGAAAAGGGTGTGTAGATCAGATATTTGTTCTAAGATGTTTAGTGGAGAAGTATCTAGAGAAGGGAAGGAAAGTGTACGCTGCCTTCATGGACTTGGAGAAAGCTTATGACAGAATAGATAGGAAAGGTATGTGGAAGGTATTAAGAATATATGGAGTGGAGGGGAAATTGTTGAGTGCTGTTAAGAGTATGTACGAGGGAGCTAGGGCTACGGTGCGAGTGGATGGTGAGCTGAGTGAGTTCTTTGATCTCAATGTGGGACTGAAACAGGGGTGTGTAATGTCTCCATGGCTGTTTAATATATACATGGATGGGGTCGTAAAGGAGGTACAAGGTAGGGCAGTGGATGTGGGGGTGGCCCTAATGAATGAGGGTGAGATTTGGAAGCTTCCGGTGTTGCTGTTTGCTGATGATACAGTATTGTTGAGTGAAGATGAATGGGAGTTGCAAGGTTTGGTGAATGAATTTGGGACAGTGTGTAGGAGGAGGAAGCTGAAAGTTAATGTAAACAAAAGTAAAGTTATGGTGTTTGAGAGGAATGAAGTCACAGAGTGTGCAGTGAGGTTGGATGGTGAGGATATGGAGAATGTGAGTGCATTCAAGTACTTGGGTAGTGTGATGAGTAAGGATGGAACTTTGGGGGATGAAGTACGTGAAAGGGTACAACAGGGAAGGAAGGTTGTTGGCACACTGAAAGCAGTGATGAGAAATAGGGAGGTGAGTATGGAAGTTAAGAAGTCTCTGCATGATGGTATTGTGATCCCTACCCTGACGTATGGAAGCGAGGCGTGGACCTTGCAAGAGGGGAACAAGTCAAGAGTGAGAGCAGTGGAAATGAGTTACTTGAGAGGAGCATGTGGAGTGACATGGAGGGACAGGTTGACGAATGAAGAAGTGAAGGAACGTTGTGGGGTAGATGTGGATGTGGTTGAAAAGATTAGGAGAAATACACTGAGGTGGTTTGGACATGTGGAGAGGATGGAGAGTGAAAGACTGACTACGAGGGTGTATGTGGGTGAGGTGGAGGGAGGGAGAGGGAGGGGTAGACCGAGGATGAGGTGGAGGGATGGAGTTGAGAGGTATATGAGGGAGGGGGGGGTGAGTTGGTGGGAGGGGAGTCAAATGGTGGGTGACAGAGTGACTTGGAGGCGTTTTGTCTGCGGCCACCCTTTGCGGGATTAGGGCGTCGGGCTATAGGTAGATAGAGATAGATAGATAATCTTTCAACGATGATGTATAACTTTTATGCAAAATTAGAGTATATAAATATACTCTATAATTATTTAGGATATAACCATATACATAAAATTATTCAATGTACTTACAACAGTTATGCATAAATAATGTTAAAAAATGTGAATACTGACGCCTCACAGCAGGAGGCGTGCATTTGTAAATGCGAACCTTAAAAAAAAAAAAAAAAAAAAAAAGTCATCCGTTGCCAAGTGCCTCCGCACCGAGCAACTTGTATCTTGTCTGCCATATCTGGTGGGCGACAAGATACAACCGAACTCTTGTCTCTGGACTGTCGCGTGACTGTCCAGCGACAGATTTAGATTTTCCTGAGACAGTCGCGCAACAGTCTAGCGACATTGTCGTGCGACCTTTGCTGGATAAAGTATCTTGGTGTGTACGTGACCCAGAGACAGTGTCTAGCGACTGTTGCGAAACAAATTTAGATTTTTCTGAAAAAGGTGCAAGACAGTGCAGAGACCATGTTGCGTGACTTTGTATCTTGATGTGTACGAGGCTTAACAATGACATAGGAAAACGGTCAGGAATGGTTTCTTGATTACTGTAAATTTGCCATAATGAACAATTCCTCGCATTTCCCCATGTTGTTTAGTTACAAACAAAATTGTTAAATTCCATGGGGACACTGAAGGTTCAGTGATAGCCAAACTTAACATTTCATGCACATATTGTTTTGCAAAAGCACGTTGTGAATGTGCAACTCTGTAATCTTGCATGTAAATAGGTTGTATATCATGGTTTACATTCTTATGGTGTTGTATTAAATTAGTACAGCCTGTTTTTACACCCGGTAAAGCGACAGTCTGTCGATTTTTCTGTAGTAAATCCAGTAGATAATTTTCTAACTGAGAATCCTTGGAGCAAATCAAAATAATGCTCTTTTACGCACTCTTTGTCTGACGAGTTTAGGCCACTTTGCTTTACGCTCCAGCTACTGTCACTTCGTGTATAGGAGCTGGGCTAGTCTCTAAGTTGCATATACAAGTTCCTTTCTTAACCTTCACATCTCCATTCATGCAGTTAACTAAAAAGACAATAGTCTCACCCTTACCATTTACCCGAGATAGAGTGCTTTCTGTCTAAAGACCATTTATTCTATGAGTCTCTTCTAATACAAAAACATTACCATTTCTCAATTTACTCTTTATTGTGACTTTCACAAAATTTCTTCGTGGTATAGGTACATTATGGTTAATGCTAGCTGGGTGAATGAGTGAGTCACTGTTAATTTGTGGGCAGTTGGTGCGTGATGTGACCTTGACTGAGAGAGACGAGAGGTAGTGAGGGAGGACTGGTCTAGGCGCCCGTTTTCTACGAGAAACTGCAAGTCAGACTCTACTTTTGTTGTTTTAATTGCTCTTATAACTTTAGATTTTCTATAATTTGGGGGCTTAATATCCGGAGATGAAATTTTCTCTATGAACTCATTATCTTAGCCAATTCAGTTGAAATGTGGCATAAACATTGTATTTTGTGTGATCATTGTATTTAAGTCAAGAAACATATTTGCTCTAAATGATATTTTTTTTTACTACGTTGAAGGTACTGGTGCATGATTTGGTGGTCTCCGTGAATTGGATGTCTGACTCAATGACACCCGGTACCAATTACTGATATTTCATTACCTCCATAGTGCATAAATATAAGTCAGAATCTTCGAATAACGTCACTTTCCTTATATGTCTAAAAATTCTTTCTAACTCATACTGTGTTACTAAACTCCCTGGTGAGCCTGAATCCAAAAATAATGAAATCTCATCTTCACAGACAGTAGAAACCAAAATGTTTTCCTTTCCAAAAATACTTCCTATGATTACTCCAGCTTTATTTGGATGTTTTATGTATGGCTGTCTTTTATGCTGGTGTGACCTTCCCCCAACTTGTGAACAGATACTGATTTCTCCACTGTTTTACAGTCTGAGGTCCAGTGACCGACACTTTTGTGTCACGTACAGTATGGTTCAAACCCTTTTCCTTTGTTTCTGCTCTCATTACTTTTGATGTAACATTCAGATTTAGTGTGACCTGGATTTGCACAATAATATCATTGTGTATCTTTTAAATTCGACCTTCGAAGGGATTTACCGTTTTTTAGTCTTTCTGCAGGCCGATGTCTACTTGGACTATGGCCAGAGTTTTGTACCAGCTTGTTGCCCGGTGTGTAGGAACGCGCCCTTGAGCTCACTTGACTGTGTGTTTGTACACTGATCTAGATTTTCTCTGGTCCTTACCTGAACTTGATTTATTTACCCCTGCAACAGTCTCTGGTAATTTCATCCCTATCTTGTTGCCGTTTTATGTGTCAGTCACATCGGCTTTACTGCAAGTTTATTCCACCTCATAAATGAAATCGAGACAGCACATCCCAGGATTGTACAGTATTGTTTTTGCGAGTTTTAGTACTCTTCCTGGCAATTTACATAGAGCAGCTGCACAACCAATGATGTTAACGGCATGCATTGGTGGTACATTATCTGAGACCCAATTTGAGTTTTCTAGGCTAGCTAACAGGGTTCTCTTAATTGTGGAAATGTTTGTTGTTATTTCATTCAGATCTGAGCTAGAGTGTGTTTGCCTTTGTAGGTCCACAATTTTATGTTATTCTGGGACTATACCATCCAGAAAATTCCTGCCCCCAGAGAACTTCCTGACGAATTTTATTTTAAATTCCCTGTATGTTAAGCTGGCAAGAGCTTGTCAGATCTGACCAAATTGCTAGCTAGGCAACGTTCTTGATTTATTCTGGCTGAGTAAAACAGATATCTTTTCCTTCTCATTTGTGATGTTTTTTCCGACGAAATATTGCTGACAGTCATCTATCACTGCTTGAATATCGATTCTGAAATCTTTCTCAGTACCTGAAAAGTTTCTGAAATTTTTATCTTAATGGTACACATGCACTGGCACCAGATTAGTACAGGAATTTTGTGTAGAAGGTACCACACTGCTGTTTGCTCTGTCTGTGTTAGCCATCTTTACTGGATTTTCCTTGCAATAGTCATTTATGGGTAGTTTGTATGTTTTTTCCTGACTTGAGTACTATAATGATCTATGTTGTCAAGATTATAATAAGTGTTTGGTAAATTTATATTAATTTCACTGCCTACATCTGAAAACAATGACCAGTTATCATAATTTTATTCCAGTGTAAATTATCTCTGTTGTTCTTTATCTTCTTTATCTTGTGCGTTTTCTGTTTCTTGAGTTTGGTTTTCTACTTGTTCTTGCATGTCTGATAGTGTTTGTTTATGTTTTCGTTTTCATTTTTTGGTACTTGTGTAGGGGTCTTAGGCACTGCTAATGCTGTTTCTTCTCTCAGTAATTTTAGGGGCTTGAAATCATAATGTTTTCTACCCACCAAACTGCATTTCACATTTCTCTTGATTGCTCAAATAAATAAATAAATAAAATTTTAGAGCAAGTATATGTAAGTGAAGATTGTGTAATTGTCTCTCACTGTTTAGTTGACAATATTTAAGTTATATATATATATATATATATATATATATATATATATATATATATATATATATATATATATATATATATATATATATATATAACACTGGTTTGTTAATGCAATAACTTGATTATACTATTGAGAAAAACTTTTCATTGTTAGCATATTATTGGTAGTTATATATGCATAAGCTAGGTATTTATGCAAGTGATGAAGCTATAAAAAAATAATAAAACCTTGGGCACAATAAATGTTCAACTCACTGAAGAGTAGTGAAGATAGGGGACGGAGGTAGCGGTAGTGAGGTGTGGCTGAAGGGAGTTGTTGATGTTCAGGATTGTCGACCTAGCTCAAACGCCAGCATCGCCTGGTCATCACTGCCTTCCTTCCTAGTGGATTTGTTGGCGATGGTGGTGATGGGGAAAAGTGGTGGAGATTGTGGTGGAGGGTGGGTGACTTATGTAGTATACTGTTCTTAGCAAATTAGGACACTGCTGCAGGTCGCTGATTCCCCCTCATCAAGACAATGCATTTATTCTTGCTTGTTCTCCTTCCTCACTTTATTCTCGGTCCTTTCTTCTTGTGATTTACTGGTTGATCGCTGAAGACTGCCGCTACATGTGGGTGATTATAGAAGATTGTAAAGTTGTCTCATAGACATGTTACTTGGAAACTGCTGATGCTTGTCGTAGCTGCTTAAAGTCTTATAAATCATAGAGTATCACTATAGATGAGTAGTTTTGAGAGATGATTGTTGCTTGTTGTTTCTCCGTTTTACAGCTATGTTTACCGCTGTATACCGTTGTAATCGTACTGTATGTTTATTCTTTTACTGATTCCATACTCTTTCTTCATTCACCACTTTTTTACTCTTCCTTTTTACCGCTTGCCACCAATGTAACTGGACATAGCCGAGGTGTTAATTAGATAGAGAAAGATTGTAGGTGTATCGTTGATATATCGCAGAACGCTCCAGTTATCAGTGTTAATAGTGCTGCCCTTGTAGATAATCATAGCTCATGAAGTGGAGATTAACGTGGGAGGCTGTTGATAAAATCGTGAGACGTTAGAAAGCTAGTTGCGGGGTAGGTGCCACTTTGTTTCACTGGCCTCTCAGTCTGTCTTGCAACGTTGATGAGGTGAGTTATAGGCTTTCTTGGGTTATGGAGTTTATTGTACAGTCATATCGAAATGTGACTAACAGTGTAACGTAACATGATGGCAAACCTCCTAGCTTACCCTATCTCCTGCCTTCTGCCCTTAATCGTTCTCTCGGGATCAGTCACTGTGCCCTCCGAAATCCTAGTATGTATATGGTTCGTTGGGGATGTATTGTCTGGTTGATTTCCATGGGTAGTTTTCATGACGTCAGTTAACTGGTTCATGCTGGTAAACCTGTTCGTATCATGAAGTTCTTGTATTGTTTGAACTGTAAAGAGATTGTCTGAGATACATTATGTATTAAGACATTCTTCATGGTCTGGGGCAAGAGGATTGTTGATATACATCATGTGGATTGCCATTTCTTGTGAGAAGCTGTGTATGTCTCCAGCAGGCACTACATACTGCATGTTGTGATAAGAGATATACAGTATACTAGTGCTTATAATTATTATAAATATATAACTATGACATATTATTACCTATACCCTTACTCTATTTCTTCTAATATATATGAGGTAGGTATGATCCACGAAGAAAGTAAAGAAAAATACGAAGAACGCCTGTCAGCTTCATGGGGGTCATAAAGGTAGATAATTCACTTAATCGAATTCCTAATCTTCCTCTCAAAATCGACGCAACAATCGAAGTCACATCCACGTCCCTAAAAAACCCTGGCAGGGTGAACATTGTCAAGGGGAAACAAACATTATCCAAGAATCTGACCAGCCAAAAAAGCAAACTCAGGTTGGTCCAGTTTCAGTCTAGATGTGCTAACCAATACACACCCGGCTGCCCTAAACTAGAGACAGAAAGGCAGGGTAATTCATGTATAACGCTCCATTTCCACTCCGTCGGGTGATTTCTCGTGTGTTGTGGGGACGGCTCAGTGTTATCTTTACCTACCCTGCATCATTTATTCATTTCCTAATCCCACTGCCACAACCACGCCCTCACCAGCCGACTGAGCCGTCCTCGCAACACACAAGATACTGCCACGTGAGTTTTTAGTGAAGCGCTATTTATGGGCCACCCTGTACACAGAGTGTGGACGAGAGAGAGAGAGAGAGAGAGAGAGAGAGAGAGAGAGAGAGAGAGGGAGCGAGTGAAAGAGAGAGAGAGAGAGAGAGAGAGAGAGAGAGAGAGAGAGAGAGAGAGAGAGAGAGGGAGCGAGAGAGAGAGAGAGAGAGAGGTCGCTGACAATTATTAGAAGACATAATTACTGCGAGAATTAGGTTAGGTTATTATACGTTTGGTTAGTTTTGGTTAAGTTAGGAGAGTTTCAGTTGGGTTGTTAGGTCATTTGGGGCTTGGTTAAGAAAGTTAGCTGAGGTTTGGTTAGGTTGGGATAGTTTCGATTAGGTTAGGTTAGGCTATGTTAGGCTTGGTTAGGTTAATTTCAGGCAGGTCAGGATAGGTTAAGTCAGGTCAGGTTATTTTGGTTAGATGAAGCATCGTGCCCGGTCCTCCCTCTATCGTGTCTTATGCGTACTGATACAAAGGGATCACTGAGCACTGGCGAGACCTGAGAACATGACATCTATATCAAATAAATCTTACACTCAGCATTCTATACCTGTAGCCATTTGACCATAACATTCCCAAGGACATTCACGGCCATATCGTTAACATATGAGACAGGATGCCCCTTTTTCGTTTTTTTTTTTTTCTTGCCATTTCCAGAAGATTTTATTTAGTTTCAGATGACTTTTTGACCTGCAAAACCTAAATATATATATTGTTACATAGCCTATGATTTCATCATCCCCTGTATAATTCTAACTTATGATACAGTTTTGTTCATGACTGCATCCTTTGTATGATCCTAATATACAGTATGCTGCATGTTGGTTCACGATTCACCACGTGGCTTCCACAGTGACCAGGCTTGCCTGTTCTACCTCACTCTCCCCTTTTCCCCTTATAGTAGAGTAAGTCGTTCTTTCTGTTGTTCAGTGCAGGATTGTCAACTCTTTGTCCCCTATGCCTTCATCTGCGCGTCCTTCTTACAAGTTGAATCAAGCTCTGCCGGCCCCCTATATAATGAGCTCAGTCTCTGCATTAGTTGCCACTTAGATCTACTCCTCATTCTGTTCACATGTCTGTCCTCCCCTGTACAGTATATTATTATTTTTGTGAGTGTTCAGGAAGTTTCCAGCCATCTAGCTGCTGTATAATTTGAGTATAAGTGTTATTACCATTTTTCTTGTACTGTATAGCCTAAGGCGTTAATTAGTAAGCCTGGTAAAGTTTTTATGATTCATATTGGTTCCATGCTGCCAGCCAGTATTGGTAATATTTTGTATCTGTAATAATATTTTATCTTGCTTTAACTGAGCATTATCCGGTTTTCTCATTTTATCAGGGCTGTCTTAGATAAATTTGCTCTTGCTAATTTCATGTTAATAGAGGCTATTGCAGTTAACCATATATGTAACCTGTTTTGCCATTACATTATCCTTATGAGTCCTGAATGTTTAGTTGTTAGTTTGAGCACTGAACTTTAACTTGTAATTTTACCTAAGTCTTTTGTTTTGAACCTGGAACTTTGCGGGACAGTAGTGATTTTAGTATTCTCACTTGAAGTGTTCATTATCTTTCTCTGTTCCGTAACATTAATTTGGCGACCTCTTATCAGGATATTCAGGATATTATCATAAGGATATTGCTTGATATTTTGTGACTGTGATTTATTCATGATGTCTACTATTACTACTCTTGAAGAAGCCAAAGATTTTTTGTCAAATGTGCAAACAGTGTGTGATGTAGAAAACAGAACAAAGAATGAACTTAAGCTTATTGCTCAAATTTGGGAATTGCTGTTCACTCTCATCATTCTAAAGATCAAATTGTTGGCATGATTAATAAAAGCTTGTTTAATGTAACTCCTCCAGATGAGCACGCACAGATTGAAATAGCTAAGTTTCAGCTAGCCCTGCAGGAGGCTCGTGCTAAGGACGCAGAGTTTCAGGCTTGTGCTAAGGAGGCTGAGTTTCAGGCACGTGCTAAGGAGGCTGAATCACAGGCTCGTATTCAGGAGGCACAGGCACAGGCTCAGGCACAAATTGAACTTGCTGGGATTCAGGCAGACCATGAGTATCGCATGAAACAAGGTGGAACTGGATCATCTAGCTCTGATGATTTTGATGTGGCTAAAAATGTTAAACTTGTCCCTCCTTTTAATGAATCTGATTTAACAAAGTATTTTCAGTTGTTTGAGAGGGTAGCTACAGGTTTTAATTGGCCCAAAAAGTATTGGCCAGTACTCCTTCAGAGTGTTCTCACCGGTAAAGCTCAAGTAACTTATGCATCTTTGCCTCAGGATCAATCTGATAATTATGATGTAGTTAAGAGCTTGATTCTTAAGGCCTATGAGCTTGTTCCTGAAGCCTATACAGTAAAATTTAGGACAACTTATAAGCAAGATAAGCAATCCCATGTTGAGTATGCAAAAATCAAAGAAGATCTGTTAGAGTAGTGGTTAAATTCTAAGAATGTATATTCTGATTTTGATAAATTTAAGCAGATGATTTTGCTGGAGGACTTCAAAAGGTGAATTAATAAAGATGTAAGCCTATATCTTGATGAAAAAAGAATAGATAATTTGTCTCATGCTGCAGTTTTAGCTGATGAATATGTTCTCACTCACAAGAGATATTCTAAAGAAAAAAAGAAAGCTGAGAGTAAGTATGTTGCCTCTACTCAGAGTACAGGTAACAGGAAAGAGAATAAAGATGATGTTTTTCAGGAAGTTAATACCAGCTTCACCTCTAGATTTCAGAAAAGTAAATGTACTTACTGTAGTAAGCTTAGTCATACTACGGAGAAATGTTTCAGGAGACAGCATGATGTGAACAAAAAGGAGTCTTTAAATATTCAGTCAATTGGTCTAGTGTCCACCCTTGAGAGTTCCCAGAATTCTTTAACCGAGTTAACTGAACCTGCTTTGAGGGGTAAATTAAATTCTCATGATGAAGCTCCTCTTTTGAGCAGTAACGTGGGTGACACTCTCAAGAGTCCATGTGCTAATTTCCTGTCTGATGGTTTTGTCAGTCCTCTGGACAATAATGACAGGAAATCAGTTAAAATATATCTTGATACAGGTGATTGCCAATCCCTTATGCTGATCAGTGTTCTAGGCTCTAATGTTAATTCCTCTGATGAAACTGTAATCTTACAAGGTGTAGGGAATAATTACTTCTCTGTTCCTCTGTGCAGAGTGAATTTAGAGTCTGGTTTTGTTAATGGTTCCGTTATGGTTGGGTTGGTTGAGACATTTCCAATGTCAGGTGTAACTTTCTTACTTGGAAATGATATTGGTGGAAGTCAAGTGTGTCCAGCTCCTCAGTTGTCTAGTGAACCAGTGACTGCGACCCAGGATTGTGATGTCCCTGATGTGTTCTCTGCATGTGCTGTCAATAGGGCTAAGTCTAAAGTTACTGGTAACTTAGAGGATAATGATGATGATGATGTTATCCTAGCTGACACTTTTCTTGCTATTTTGGACCACTCACCAGATGAGGCAGTACCCCGTAGTGTTGATAATTTGTCTCGTCAAGAGTTGGTTGAGTTGCAGGTTGCTGACCCTGTGTTGAAAGGTCTAGCTAACTCTGCTTGCAGTGAGGAAGAGTCAGTTGGTGCTTCTACTTGTTATTATATAAAGTCAGGAGTACTTATGAGGAAGTGGAGACCCCCAACAGCATCAGCCGACTATGAATGGGAGGTTGTACATCAAGTTGTCATGCCTCGTGTTTGTAGGCAGGATATCATTAGAGTTGCTCATGATTCCAGTTTGGCAGGACACCTTGGAGTGAGGAAGACTGTGGCACGGATTTGGAAACACTTCTACTGGCCAGGTATCTTCAGAGATGTTTCCTGGTATTGTAAGTCTTGTCACACCTGTCAAGTTGTGGGGAAGTGTAATCAGACCGAAAAGATTGCACCTCTAGCTCCCATTCCTCCTTTTGAGGTGCCATTCACCCGTGTGTTGGTGGATATTGTGGGCCCTCTTCCTAAGACTTCTTCAGGATTTTCTTATGTGTTGACCCTGATTGATATGGCTACTCGTTTTCCTGAAGCCATTCCACTTAGAAATATCTCAGCAAAGAACGTGGTTAAGGAAATGCTAGGGTTCTTCACCAAGTTTGGTCTACCCAAGGAGGTACAGTCAGACCGGGGAAGTAATTTCATGTCAAATGTTTTCAAGCAGTCTCTGAAAGAGTTGGGCATCACCCAGATCATGTCTTCAGCTTACCATCCCCAGACCCAAGGAGCGTTGGAGAGATATCATCAAACACTCAGATCAATGCTCAGGAAATACTGTTTGGAACATCAGAAAGATTGGGATAAAGGTCTTCCATTCGTTGTATTTGCCTCCAGAGAATCTCCAAATGAATCACTGGGCTTCTCACCCTTTGAACTACTGTTTGGCCATGAAGTAAGAGGACCCCTTAAGCTACTCAAGGAATGCTGGCTGTCGGAGGAAGATGACGTCAACCTGCTGGAGTATGTGATGAAGTTCAAAGAACGGCTGTCCTCTGCTTTACAGCTGGCGAGAGAGAATTTAGGAGCTGCTCAGGAGAAGATGAAGACTTGGTATGATAAGTCCAGGTTACGCCACTTTTAGCCAGGAGATCAGGTTTTGATTCTGCTACCAGTGCATGGGCAACGTCTTCAAGCCAAGTTTAGTGGTCCTTATTTCGTGGAGAAGAAGCTCAGTGATGTCACCTATGTCATCGCCACACCAGATCGTAGAAAGAACAAGCAACTTTGTCACATCAACATGCTAAAGTTATATCACAGCCGGGACGAAAATAACCCAGTCTGCACTGTAGCTGTTCCACTCGAGTCTGCAAGTGAAGCTCTCCCATTCAGTATGAGCCTGAATGATAGTTTGGGGAAGAATCCTGATATCATGAATGATCTCCAGACTAAGCTTTCTCATCTAGCTCCCGAGGAAAGGCAGGAGTTTTCGGCATTACTCCAGGAGTACCCGCAAGTGTTCCGTGCCACTCCAGGAAGAACCACTGTGTTGATGCATGATGTCGATGTTGGAGACGCAAAGCCAATTAAACTGCCTCCTTACCATGTGAACCCAGTGAAAGTTCCTCTCATCCAGAAGGAGCTTGACTACCTGTTGGACCACAAGATGATTGAGCCCTGTCAGAGTGAATGGAGTTCTCCTGTCACTCTAGTCCCTAAGCCAGGTGGGTCTCAGCGGCTTTGCATCGACTACAGACGTGTTAATCAGACAACCAAAACAGACACTTACCCTCTCCCTTGCGTGGAAGATCGGAAAGGCTAGGTACATAAGCAAGTTTGATTTGTTAAAGGGATACTGGCAAGTACCTATGACTGAACGTGCTAGGGAGATCTCATGTTTTGTAACACTAGGAAAGACTTTTGCATGTTCTGTAATGCCATAGGGTATGAAGAATGCACCAGCCACTTTTCTGAAGCTCATGAATATTGTAACAGAGGGTTTGGCAGGGTGTGTTGTTTATATTGATGATGTATTAATCTTCAGTGACAACTGGAAAGATCACCTATGCTATGTCAGTAATTTTCTTGAGCGTTTGGTTCAGGCTAATCTTGTAGCTAATTTATCAAAGTGTGAGTTTGGTCAAGCTAACGTTCAGTACCTTGGGTACGTAATTGTTGATGGACATGTTGCACCACCAGGAGCTAAGGTGCAGGTTATAAGTGATCTTCCCAGACCTAAAAGTAGGAAAGAGCTACAAAGACTTTTGGGAATGGTAGGTTATTACAGGAGATTTGTTCTTAACTTTTCAATTCTTGTATCACCACTTATGGACCTACTGAAAAAGGGAGTTAAATTTGTCTGGACCGATAAATGTGAATCCTCTTTCAGTAAACTTAAAGCTATCCTATTAAGTCAGCCAGTGCTCGCTACTCCAAATTATGCTAAGCCTTTTAAGATGGCTGTTGACGCAAGTGATACAGGAGCTGGGGCTGTTTTGCTGCAAGAGGATGATCAGGGTATTGAACACCCTGTATCTTATTACAGTAAGAAATTCACTCCACCTCAAAAGAACTGCTCAACTATTGAGAAAGAGCTTTTGGCCTTGATTTTGGGTTTACAGCATTTTTCATTTTATATGTGTTCTGGTTTTGACCCCATAGTCATTTATACCGATCATAAGCCACTGAAATTCCTTAGTAAGTTTAAAGATAAAAATCAGAGATTGACAAGATGGAGTCTACTGCTTCAGGAGTATTCATTAGACACACAACATGTCAAGGGGAAAGAAAATGTTATTGCAGATTGCTTATCTAGACTTTAGACAGATTGTTTTAGAGTAATAAGAAATTTCCTTTGTAAATTTCTTTTTCTTTGTGGGGAGGTGTTACACATCCTATGATTTCATCATCCCTTGTATAATTCTAACTTATGATACAGTTTTGTTCATGATTGCATCATCCTTTGTATGATCCTAATGTACAGTATGCTGCATGTTTGTTCACGATTCGCCACGTGGCTTCCATAGTGACCACGCTTGCCTGTTCTACCTCACTCCCCCCTTTTCCCCTTATAGTAGAGTAAGTCGTTCTTTCTGTTGTTCAGTGCAGGATTGTCAACTCTTTGTCCCCTATGCCTTCATTTGCACGTCCTTCTTACAAGTTGAATCAAGCTCTGCCAGCCCCCTATATAATGAGCTCAATCTCCACATTAGTTGCCACTTAGATCTACTCCTCATTCTGTTCACATGTCTGTCCTCCCCTGTACAGTATATTATTATTTTTGTGAGTGCTCGGGAAGTCTCCAGCCATTTAGCTGCTGTATAATTTGAGTATAAGTGTTATTACCATTTTTCTTGTACTGTATAGCCTAAGGCGTTAATTCGTAAGTCTGGTAAATTTTTATGATTCATATTGGTTCCATGCTGTCAGCCAGTGTTAGTAATATTTTGTATCTGTAATAATATTTTATCTTGCTTTAACTGAGCATTATCCGGTTTTCTCATTTTATCAGGGCTGTCTTAGATAAATTTGCTCTTGCTAATTTCATGTTAATAGAGGCTATTGCACTGAACCATATATGTAACCTGTTTTGCCATTACATTATCCTTATGAGTCCTGAATGTTTAGTTGTTAGTTTGAGCATTAAACTTTAACTTGTAATTTTACCTAAGTCTTTTGTTTTGAACCTGGAACTTTGCGGGACAGTAGTGATTTTAGTATTCTCACTTGAAGTGTTCATTATCTCTCTCTTCCGTAACAATATATATATATATATATATATATATATATATATATATATATATATATATATATATATATATATATATATATATATATATATATATATATATATATATATATATATATATATATATATATATATGCGTGCTCGAACGGGCGTGCTATCCAAATAATTTTCATAAGAGTTTAAGTCAATGAGGGAAATAATACGCACATGAACATTGCAATAAGATTATATTTGATAAAGCACATAGGGACCCTCCAGGCAAAACAACAGAAGAATGCAGCAGCCACACACACAAATTCAAGGTGATAATCAACAGACTATTATATTTTACCTTATCTGTGCCCTTGACCAGAAATTTATCACAGATTTGGTTCATCTTTTTCCTTCAATGTAATTTCGGATGTTTTTACTTGATTCCTTTTAATATCTAAGCGATTTTGTTATCTTTGGAGAAGCCATTCGTAGTGAAGGGATTGTATTCAGTCTTCTTAGCCCCTTCATAATGTTATTTCTCCCCTTACGATGAATAAAATTATATAAAAATTGGGAAGATACGTTTAGAAATATGGGACGCCATTCGAATGCGGGACGTGATTAGTTACTTCTGGCTGGGAAATAACACGGAGGAGCTGATAAAAATTAACAGATTTGTGTAGTGTGTGCAGGAGGTTCTGCATCCTTATCCTCATCATCATTATCATATTATTATTATTATTATTATTATTAGCAGTAGTAGTAGTAGTAGTAGTATGATTATTATTCTTGTTGTTGTTATTATTATTGGTATTATTACTGAACCTTCCTTCTTTCGTACATTTCAGTTGACTAACATACAATAAATTCTGGCGAATCGTCATCATCAATATCACCCTAACTCCTTTCTTCCGTCGGAATGAAACGGTGAGTTAGGATCTAATAATAAGCAAAGAGGAGGCACGGAAGTAGGAAAATTACTTAAATTATTCTTCTAGAGAAGCAAAAAAGAAAAAAAAAGTTGGTTATAATATCAAAGAATAATTGTGTATACAAACAACTATCCTAATACCTCACCCACTTCACAAAGGATGTCATCCATATTTCCTCTTGCTCTCTCCACATGATTTTATATCCATTTTGGAGAGACTGTTCAAACGGAAGGAGAGTTAAAGCCTATCATTCACTAACTCCTTCCTTAAGACACGTCCTTCCCAAATTAAGTAAAATCGTCCGGAGGTGTCAAGAATAAAATATGACCCAGTGGTAGTGAAGGGGAAGGGGTGCATGTGCAGGGGACTATGTTGAATCCAGTTGGTCTTCCACGGAGTGACGATTTTCAGCACCTTGCATCCGGACGTACTGTGTGTGTGTGTGTGTGTGTGTGTGTGTGTGTGTGTGTGTGTGTGTATGTATCCTTGCCACCTTCAAACAATCTCCTCAACTCAGAATAAACCATCACTTATGTCAGGGTTAAACAAGTACTCCATAAACCCCGTCACAACCTAAGTCAACCTCAGCTGAATAAAATCGTTTGAAGGCAACGAGAATACACAGCAAAATACGTCATCGGACTGAAGGTGTTACTCTTGTCCTTAATTATTCCAGTCCATTGATGCAGGCTGTGAAAAGATCCAACTGATCCTGGAAAAATAATGATAAAAAATATATACTATAAATAATGTGGTTAATAATGAAGCTTACACTGTGGCTGTTTCTCTCATCCCTCTAACTAGAAAAGCCTCGCAGTGTATTGATTACCCTTTGGTGCTCTTGGTCTTGAAAGAAACAAGAATGGCTGAAGACGATCCTATAGAAATTATTTCAAGACTTTGGCTGTGTATTCGCAAAGAATCTTAAGGTATTTATTTGAAAACCTTGACTGAAGAGTCTATCCGAATATGATTCAGATTCCTAGATCACATCGCCCAGCATCCAGTTAGACACAGGGAAAGATTGTTGGAGCCGCCCTGTGGACTCCAGTCTGCCACCGCTAGACGGGTTTGGCAATTATGAGCAATTCAGTGCAAATACAGGAAAGGGGGATTATAATAAATTTCTTTGGAAAATTTAGAGAAAATATGCAGCATCAACGTGGGCGCAGTTTTCACCCATTACGAGCTACAGTGAACAGCGTTACTATTAATGTAATAAACTTTTTTTTTTCAGCCAGGCTCCAATACTCAACCGTCAGGGAAATGAAAATTAATGAAAATAAAATAAAATAAAAACCATAATGATAATTGAAACCCACGTCAAACACCTTCCTCTTCGAAAAATCCATTCTGAGGTTGGTAAGGCTGTCTAGACCTGGCAAGAAGAGCATATAATATACGTTATTAGACTGAAGTAATTAGGTTAGCATGTTTGGCTGGATATATAAAGTATCTGGCTCTCCAGACATCACCATTAACATCGCTTCTATAAATGTTTCAAATATTTTTTTTTCTTTTATTTACACGATGTTTTGCAGGTCGGGAGAATTTCCGAACTAAGGAAGGTTAGATATATTCTTCATTAACTCCAACACCATTATAGTTCTTTCACCTTAACATGGCCCAGATATTGGTCCTTTTGCAGCTTATTGCACGTAGCTCAGTGGCAGAAAAAGAAAATGCTATGGCCAGGCATTCTTTCCATAGCATTTCTTAATGGCTGACATCATGTTCCGTTGATAATCCATTGTTGTAAATCAATACTCAGGCTGAAGGGATGGTAATTTTAAGCCATGTTAATGTAAAAAGAGTATAGAGGTAAAATAAAGTCACCTGAGAGCAGAAAAAAAATAAGTTTATTTTTTTTCTTACCTCAGGGGATAAATATAGTGAATGTGATGACATTTTCTCCAGTACAATACATTTTTTTTAGTAATTATCTGTAGCTAAAGAAAATTATATTCTGTTAAGGAAAGAAAATCAAAGAGACGGGGTTAAAGTATGGATTACTGTAGCGCACAAAAGAATATAAAAAAATATACAGATAGAGCTAATTATAACCACTCCGTCCACTTTGATGGTGACACAACTTTCCTAAATTGAAAAAAAAAAAAAAGTCGGGATGAAAAATGAAATAGTCACAGAGTAAAAATAGTCATGGGGAATTGAAATGGGATGAAAAATTAGTTGGTTAAAAAAATGGTCATGACATAAACAAATAATTATGGGGTTAAAAATAGTCACTGGGTAAACATATAGGGTTATGGGATTAAAAAAAAAAAAAATACAGTAGTCATGGAATTAAAAAAAAAAAAAAAAAAAGTAGTCTTGGGTAAAGCAAATAAAATAGTCATGAGGTAAAGAAAACAGTCATGGGCTGGAAAAAAAAAAAAAAAAAAAACATAATTCTAGGGTACAGTATATAATATTGAATAAAAACCGTCCACCCAGCAGACAGACAGAACCTAGAGGTCTTACCCGGTCCAGGTTGACGGCAAAACATCTGTACCAGGGAAAGTGGTTCATCCTGTTATAGCCAATATCGGCGTACTCGTCCAGAGTTAAGCACCCTTCCTGGAACTCTGGTTAAGGAACATTACGGAACATTATCTGGCTGGACTTTGAAGAGACCTGAGAGGCTGTGGAGGACTGCGGAGGGAGATTGTGGTGATTGTGGTGGTGGATGATGGTGATGATAGTAGGGGTGATGGTTTGTGGTGCTGATGAAAGGTGGTGGTGGTGGTGGTGGTTTTTGGTGTTGGGTGGAAGTTAGTGGTGGCGGAAATCAATGGTGGGAGTGAGTAACGGTGAAACTTGGTGGTGGTGGAAGTTAGTGGTGGTGGAAGTTGGTGGTGGTCGGTGGTGGAAGTTAGTGGTGGTGGAAGTTAGTGGTGGTGGAAGTTAGTGGTGGATCTTCAACTCTTTAGGAATGGTTGTGTGGGGATGGTGTTGGTGACAGTAATGGAGGGGGAGATGGTGGTGGTGATTGCGATGGAGGGAGCATGGTGGTGGTGAGAGTAATGGAGGAGGGATGGAGGTGGTGATTGTGATGGAGAGGGGATGGTGGTGGTGACAGTAATGGAGGGGAAGATGGTGGTGGTGACAGTGATGGAGGGGGAGATGGTGATGGTGACAGTGATGGAGGGGGAGATGGTGGTGGTGACAGTGATGGAGGGGGAGATGGTGGTGGTGACGGTGATGTAGGGGGAGATGGTGGTGGTGACAGTGATGCAGGGGGAGATGGTGGTGATGACAGTGATGCAGGGAGAGATGGTGGTGGTGACAGTGATGCAGGGGGAGATGGTGGTGGTGACAGTGATGTAGGGGGAGATGGTGGTGGTGACAGTGATGCAGGGGGAGATGGTGGTGGTGAAGGGAGAGGGGATAATTGTGCAAGGTGGAGGGGAGAAGGTGGTGGTGACAATGAAGGAAAGGGAGATGGTGATGGTGATACTGATGCAGAGGGAGAATGCTATGGAGGAGTGATGGTGGTGTAAGGGGAAGGAGGTGAAGGGGTTAGTGAGGAAGTGTGAGAGATGTGGTGATGTGGGAGATGTGGTGGAGATTTACTCGTGTGGTGTAGTGATTGTGTGTTTGGTGGGGGTCATGTGGGGGTTTAGGTAGTGATTGAGGTGAAGTGTAGATGGTAGTGGTAGTTAAAGTAAAACTAATACTTATAATTATAATATTAATATCAACAACAACAACAACAATTATCTTTATTATCATCATCATCATCATCATCATCGTCATCATCATCATCATCATTATCATCCGGACCTCCTGTCACACCCTAGGGCAGGATGAGGAGTAGCAACGTCGAGAAAGCCCAAGTTTGCTCAGTTCAACGGGCCACACTTCCATTCACTCATCATTCAAGCCCTCGGAATCCTGGCTCTACCTGATACATCAAAAAATTTTCACCACATTCTGTAGCTTCACATAAACATATCCGATAGAGTCAGTCCGAACGCTGTCACGTTAAAAAGGGTGCGAAATCCCTGCTCATGCACTTCTCACAACATATATCGAGCCAGCTCGCTCGATCTCTTGTCAGTTCCCTAGCCTCACTGACATCCATACATCTCTTCCTCACACACTCATCCGCCATATCCCTCCACCTTCTCCTTGGCCTACCTCGCCTCCTCCCTCCTTCAAATTCACTCAGATATACCTTTTTCACTACTCTATTGTTATTCATTCTCTCCACATGACCATACCATGTCAGCACACTCTCTTCGAATCTGGTGTCCACAGGCTTCCTCACTCGCGCATCTTTCACGAATCACTTTATTTCGTATCTTATCCACTCTCTGTACTCCACATACATTCCTCAGCAGTCCCATCTCCACTGCTCTCACTCTTGACTCTTCATTTCATGCCACACCATAGTCACACACCCATATGTTAAAGTTGGAATTAACACTCCCTCATGTAATCCTCGCGCAGCTGCAACACTCAAGTCTCTGTTTCTTTTCAAGACCTTCATAGCACCAGCTACTTTCCTTCCTTGTGTTACTCAATTTTCCACTTCTTTTGCACATTTTCCTCTCTTTTCTACCACTGTACCCAGGTACTTGAACTCTCTCACCAATTCCAGTCACTGTATCATCACACTGGAAGTCACCTTCCCTCTGGATTACCATCACTTTCATTTTTTCTAAATTTACTCTCAAGGCACGACGCTCACAGACTTCAGCAAAACTTTGCACTAGTCGACCAAGTTCTTCGTCGGCATTTGCAAGTAGCACTGCATCATCAGCATTCAACAAACTTGAGATATTCCATCCATCACCATTCATTACCAACGCCATCCCTCTCTCCATTACTCGTGTTTTTACTTCTCTCATTACCTCATCCATATACAGTACACACACACACACACACACACACACACACACACACACACACATATATATATATATATATATATATATATATATATATATATATATATATATATATACACACATATTGAACAACCATGGAGACATCACACAACCTTGTTGCACGCCCACACTGATCGTGAGCCATGCACTTAGATGCCCATTTACCCTTACACTTGTCTCACTACCATCATAAAAACTCTTGCTGGCTCCTAGCAGCTTGCCATCTACACTGTACATGCGCAAAACCTTCCACAATCCTTCTCTGTCTGCTTTGCCGTTTGTTTTTTCTAGATCCATAAATGCCATAAACACATTATAGTCTTTCTCACAAGCCCTCTCCACTGTCTGTCTCTCTGCAAATATTTGATCCACAATAATCATAATAATAATAATAATAATAATAATAATAATAAAATAATAATAATAATAATAATAATAATAACAATAGTAATAATAATAATAATAATAATAATAATAATAAGAAGAAGAAATATATTATGTCTCTTGTCTTGGGGATATACAGGGTGATCCACATGTGTATCATAATCCTCGTGTGATGTGGTGACGGCTCAGTCTGCTGGTGAGGGGAACAGTGACTTTGGTTCCTCTGTGAAATTATTAAAAATGATGCAATTCATGAACGTA
Source organism: Coenobita brevimanus (assembly GCF_032717465.1). NCBI lineage: Eukaryota > Metazoa > Arthropoda > Malacostraca > Decapoda > Coenobitidae > Coenobita > Coenobita brevimanus. The sequence continues at coordinate 24,986,615 of NC_136984.1, forward strand.
AAAAAAAAAAAAAAGATAATATGAATCACAATAGGCGTAATGGGAAGTAAAAAATGAAATCTGATAATTACTGCATGGTAACACCGACTGACACGTCCCCGGAGCAGCCGAGAAATGAATGGGCAATATTTGGACAACCCTGCATGAGAGTTTGTGATGAGGGTGGCGATCTAATTTATTAATCAACCTTTCTCCTGAATGATGGATTTTATTTTTATTCCTGTTGAGAGAGAGAGAGAGAGAGAGAGAGAGAGAGAGAGAGAGAGAGAGAGAGTATGTGGTCATAATATCTTCCTCTACCACTGAAGTATTGGAGATAAGTTGAAAAAAAAAAAAACTGTTACGGTGGCCGAACGAGAGAGAGAGAGAGAGAGAGAGGAGCAGAAGAGAGAACTAGCTTACCAGCCAGGGTTGATGGGAAGTCCTCTACATTAGAATTGATGTTGAAGATCTCATTGCATTCAGAAACATAACCAGGCACGGTTTGGTAGGTCTGGTTGTCCATCTCACCGTGGAGTGTACTCATGATCTGTGGAAGTAGTTATATAGAATCTTAAGTATTTGGCCATAAGGATGCGTCCTGACTGCCAGCGGGCAGGAGGGCTGAAGCGTTTGAATGTCTGCACTCGAGGTGAGTAGGCGGGTGTTGCCATGGCAGCAACATCACGTCACCCTTGGCAACTGCAGGCAGCAAGATCCTTGTTGCTAACAAAAAAAAAAACAAAAAAAAAGGAATTCCTAAGAACATCACAGTTGCTGGATAACAGTATGCTGGGGTACATACTACTTCCTGAAAGACAAATCATACCCTCGACAGGGTTTAAACAACAAAAACATGTTTAATTACCACCTATCGAGATAGTCAGATGAGTATGAGTTTGCACTTGAAATGACAAAAATTACTGTGTTTTTCATAACGCAGTAGAGATCACTAAATCTGCATGCATCCTACAGTACAACATGATTACTGAAGAAGGAGAACGTTGCAATAGCTAGTCCCGTGGGTGATGTGAAATAAAATCCTGGTAATGTGTGATTTTCCAATGCAACAGAGAAAACGTATACAATAATGAAAAAAATATAGCAGACGTTTGCTGAGCACTTCTTTTTCGATGGAGGCTCAGTACCTTAGCTAAAGCACATAAGTTTTGCTTAACTACCCATAAGTCGAGCGTTGGAGTGGCCATACCATTTTACTGATACAATTTTCAGCCTAATATCATCATTATCTCTCACAGTAACTATAGTGTAAATTTTGATTTGCCTTGTAATAGAAATTCATCGACCAAAAGGCTATTACCAAATGAGTTTGTATGTATATCTAAATAATCTGACAAGACACATCTTTTTTTCCCTCCAGTCCTCTTCCACAGCTGTGCAATGTCACGGGGTTTTTAAAATAAATGCAAATATTATTTAAGTGATAATAATGTTCAATAATATTGCAGAGCAGGGACAATGATTGTCTTGCTACATCAAGCAATGATTATTTACGCTGGCTTACTTCGCCGATTTTCTCAGAACGAGAATTTATAAACTTTCTCAACAGTACACAGCAGAGACTAATTACTCACAAATGCTGATTATTAGTACTGTTAGCCTCTGGAGAAAGTTACTTCACCCCTAACAATAACTAATACTAATAATAGTATCAGGTTCTTGCTGATGCTTAACTCCTAGGAGGCACAACGGATTTTAAGCTTAATACACAAGACTAGCCTAAGTACCAGTTATGAATGGCAAACGTTTATGCAAGCTAGGAGCTATGAGAGAAATAAGCTTAATTGCGGAGAAATGAAACAAGATTTTTAATTACATTAAGCTCAAGAAAAAGAACTGTTAAATTTATTGATTACAAAAATAAATTTAACATTGCACTTCAAATGAATTCAAATAAAGAGATCGTACTCACTCACTCACTCACGAGCTAAATTCTTACGCCTAGGAAAAACACCTTAACTAAACTTTTAAGACTAGGAAAACGAAAAGAAATACTGGTCAATGAATGCTGTGTATCACCCAAAGAAGGGTGGGAGCACTGGAGAACTGTAGTCTAGTGGAGCTTGGGTGCTAGCTGACCTCTCCTCTCACACTTCTGGAGCACAGAACATCTCTCCGTAAAAGCAAACTATGGACTGCCTATTCAAACGATGCGTGTGGTAGAACGCACAGGCCACTGGAAGAAGGCGTGGCTAACGGTTGAGGCAAGCAGGAGTGAACAATAAAGAAACAATAGTATCGCTCAGTAGAGCACTTAGTGACGTGCATTAGATCAGTCACTTTTGAAACACTGACGAATGTTTTGAAAAATATACCATGGAAATGGAGAGAGAAACGGTTAACTGAGTGATACACAGTGAGTTTTCCACTAATAGTTCGTGTTTCTCACAAAAGGGAAATGTCGCAAATTTGATTCGTGACATTACGCCCCATCAAAATCAAATCTTTTTTCCTTCAGAAAAAAGATTTCAATATGCATACATATAAATCCTAGCTCAGTCACACAAGATTCACACTGTGGTGTGTGTGCTATCCTGTTACAGGAGAAAGTCGCAGTCGCCAGCGAGCGAAAAAACCTTGTATTTAATTTAACAGAAGCAAGCTTGAGGGAAAAAACTCCGTGACGACAGTGAAAATCCTGTACTCAGGTCAAACTGAGCGAAAAGTCGCTACATTTACACTGACAACTAATTGTTGTGTAGCGTGATGTATGTAATACATGGTGTAGGTGTGACAGTTGTAGTGTAACTTTATCTACATGTAAAATGACACAGTAAATAATAATATGGCGATGACGAAGGCAGAGGAGAAGAGGTGGCAGCGTGCGGCAGACGATCAGTTGGCCCGCACAGCAATACTGCTACACCCATTGCTGTACCTGCAAAATCAATTGAGGTGGAGCATCAAAAATGTCAATGAGACAAAAATTTTATTATAATTACTCTCTCTGCCTAGCAGTCAGTGCTATGACGTACATTCGAGGTCGCCATTATCCCCCTTAACCTACAGTACTTATATTAATATCGGGGAGCTGAGAATCCTTGTGCAAACTCGAGTCTTCCATAGCCTCGAGTCGCCTCTGCGGAGTTCTCACTTCCCCCTTAACCTACGGTACATAATATGTATGTACAGGCCCTGGACATACTGTGTCCTGTGGGGCCAATGGGTGAGACGTCAGGTCTGCACACACTTCACCACTACCCTGTCTCTCAACTGACTCAGAGATTACAGGTGTGGTTACGAACAGCACAGGAAGGACATGTCCCTGATTAGTGGTGTTACTTTGACACACACTGCAGGAACGGACAAAACTATCTATGTCTCGTCCCATCCCTGGCCAGAAAAAGTCTGCTCGGATACGGCCCTGGGTCTTCCTTTTGCCCATGTGACCTCCTGAGGCTGAACAATGACCCCATTGTAGCACTGCTTGGCGGTACTTGGTGGGAACGACAAATTGCAGTTGAACCTCGCCCTCAGGTGTTCGTGACTCATGGTAGAGCCGTCCTTGTTTATGAAGGAACTTGGCTCGACCTCCCCGTGAATACTTAATCACTCAACCCTTTTGTCTGTTTCGCACGGCAGCGAGTGTCGGGTCAGAATGTTGTTCTTGTACAACAAGTTGGCTACACATCAGATCTTGCGGCGATTCAATGATCACTGGGGTGACACAGTCTGGAGCCTCAGCCATGGCTCGTGTTACCGCAGCAGCCGAAGTCTGAGTAGCGTCATGTTCGGTGCAACTATCCTTGACACCGGAAATGTTTCCTACTATGAGGTCAAATAAAGGTTCTGGCATGACAACTGCGAATGTCGTACCAGTATATAATGGAGATGCCACCTGGATACATGCCTCAGGGAACAATCTCACTGATCCATCAATAAAAATTTGCATGGATCTGTCGACCTGTGTACTGCTCGGGCCGAACTAAACTCTGCTTGACAGAGCAACCTGAGGAACCATTATCTCTCAGGACCTTCACAGGAATGTCTCCCACAATCCCTGGCTGAACAAGGAAGGTACTGTCACCTGTGGGAGGGCCTGTGGAGGAAGCAGCTAGCCACTCATGAGGCTGCTGAATTGATGCGGCAAACATTGTGCCTTGAGAATTATATTGGGAAGATGGAACATTGGCCATCTGTGGAGGGGGGTTCACTGTCACTGTGGGACTAGTGAGCTGTGGGGGAGTACCCATACTGGTAGGGACGTGACCACCGTGCTGCTGCTGTGGAATGAAGGCTGCGTTCGCTTCCTGCCTTTTTTGAGCTGGTGGTGAAAAAGTTTGTCCCGACGGTCAGTTACGTGGCTGATACTGCTGTTGGTTAGGGTACTTGTTGTACCTCTTCCACTCAGGTTTCTGAGTGTTTTGCCCCTGGTCCTTCCACTGCGGTTTTGGACCTTGGCCATTTTTCTGAGAATGGCCTTGTTGCTGAGGTTCAGTCTGAGACGCCTTCCCAGACTTGGCAGTATCTTTTCTGCTCCAGGTGTTTTGCTTATGAGTTTGATACCCGTATGAAGTAAAATACGCGTCAGCCTTTTCTGCCATTTGGCTGGCATCTTTCACCTGGCAGATCTTAAGCTGTGCTATGAGCTCAGCAGGCCACGACCTCTCTAGCTGTGTACGCAGCATGAGGTCAATTATCCCCTCACGCGTGGGAGGAGTTTCATCTTTCTCCATCCACTGATTTAAGTAAGCAGTGAGACGATCGAGGAACTGAACAGCTGTCTCCTTGTCTTGGAGACGAGCTCGCATGAACTGAACTTTGGCGTCGTCTACTGTGAGACCATATGCCTTAATGAGTGCAGCTTTCATCATCTCATATGTGAGATTGTCTCCACGAATTCTGTGGAGAATATCGAGGGCAGGGCCCTCAAATAAACTAAGAAATTGGAGCCGCTTAGCTGCCTCATCCAGTTGATACATGTCTGCCATGCCCTCAAAACGAGCTATGTACGGGTCGATTCGCTCGCCTTCCTTGTATGAAGGAAGCTTGATGCTTGGGGTCGCCAGGACATGTGCAGGGAGAACGCTCGTGGAGCTTGGACCTGTAGGACTACATATTATATTTACAAATCATGATAGATAGATAGATAAATAGATAGATAGACAGCCCTCTGCGAACCTGGGAAAAGGAAATGAGGTTTGCAAGTTACACTGAGGAAAAAGCTAACGACAGCAGCCAGTAAGGAGACGATGCAGTTAGCTGTCAGCAGTCCTCTCGTGAACAAAGACCTAGTGACCACACGCACATATACACACATATTCACACACAGGCTTCTTAAAACTTTCCATCCACGAGGAATACACGTGATACGTCTCCTGTTTCACCAGAATTTAGGAAAGAAAGCTTAGAAGGAGACAGGCCTCAGAGGAGACAGGTCACGGGGAGAAGGGCTTGGCAATTTGAGAGAGAGAGACAGATAGCGAGACAGGGACATAGCTACCTGGGACTTATACTTCGTTCCATGTGAGAGACTTGTTAATATTTCCAAGACAAATAAAAATAGTCCCATACTATTCTTTACCTCTCCTGTCACTACATGACAAATGGGAAGCTACTACAAGATATAAAAACCGCTCGTCCATAAATCTAAAATATATATATAACTCAACCACAAGGAACCTACACAGTCTTTTATGACACAAAGTCATTTATTACAGACCAACTGCACCAGATGTGTCTGAAGCCAAGGAATCTCACTTGAGCTTTAACACTTCAAGTTCATGTTTTTCGCGTGCTTCTCGCTCGGCACGTTCGGGTTTTCGTTCTCTCTCGCGTTCCTCATGCTGTTCTTGCTCATGTTCTAAGTCGAGTTCGCGCTGTTTTCGCTCGTGTTCGTGCTCCTTTTCGCTTTCCTCACGCTGTTCTCGCTCGTATTCGTGCTGAATCTTATGCTCTTCACGGACATTGTTCTCGCGATGCTGCTCCTGATTATGGCGTGAGAGTATGTACTCTTTAATTTCAGATGGGTCCTTAAGACCCATTTCTTTGGCTTCCTGTAAAAATACAGTGGTAGCCATGATGCTAATTTACTAAGCAAACCGAAACTGAGTACTGACTGCTTCGCAACGAATGCTAATAACACAAGTAAAGAATACAGACACAAGCTAGTGGTGACCAGTCTTATCTAGTTAACTGGAAAAGAATAAAGCAAAAATGCAAATAACTGAGAAGACTCAATAATTAACACAATGGGTACGGCGGCTAACCAGGAGCGAATAAAATCGTCTAGCGTTACCAAAAATAAAGTACTAAATAGAGTTAAGTACTCTATGGATTAATAAAGCAAAAATTCACTTGCTAAATTAACGGTAAACACCAGTAAACTTGTGCCTATAAACTTTAATGAAAAATAACTAAATATGAACGAGTGAGTATTATCTCGTGAATAGCTTTAGAGCTAGGAGTTAATATCCTGGAATGAGGTCGCCAATTGTCACGAGGTTTTTAAAATAAATGCAAATATTATTTAAATGATAATAATGTTCAATAGTATTGCAGAGCAGGGACAATGATTGTCTTGCTACATCAAGCAATGATTATTTACGCTGGCTTACTTCGCTGATTTTCTCAGAACGAGAATTTATAAACTTTTGCAACAGTACACAGCAGAGACTAATTACTCACAAATGCTGATTATTAGTACTGTTAGCCTCTGGAGAAAGTTACTTCACCCCTAACAATAACTAATACTAATAATAGTATCAGGTTCTTGCTGATGCTTAACTCCTAGGAGGCACAACGGATTTTAAGCTTAATACACAAGACTGGCCTAAGTACCAGTTATGAATGGCAAACCTTTATGCAAGCTACGAGCTATAAGAGAAATAAGCTTAATTGCGGAGAAATGAAACAAGAGTTTACATTACATTAAGCTCAAGAAAAGAACTGTTAAATTTATTGATTACAAAAATAAATTTAACATTACACTTCAAATGAATTCATATAAAGAGATCGTACTCACTCACTCACTCACAAGCTAAATTCTTACGCCTAGGAAAAACACCTTAACTAAACTCTTAAGACTAGGAAAACGAAAAGAAATACTGGTCAATGAATGCTGTGTATCACCCAAAGAAGGTTGGGAGCACTGGAGAACTGTAGTCTAGTGGAGCTTGGGTGCTAGCTGACCTCTCCTCTCACACTTCTGGAGCACAGAACCTCTCTCCGTCAAAGCAAACACTGGACTGCCTATTCAAACGATGCATGTGGTAGAATGCACAGGCCACCGGAAGAAGGCGTGGCTAACGGTTGAGGCAAGCAGGAGTGAACAATAAAGAAACAATAGTATCGCTCAGTAGAGCACTTAGTGACGTGCATTAGATCAGTCACTTTTGAAACACTGACGAATGTTTTGAAAAATATACCACGGAAATGGAGAGAGAAACGGTTAACTGAGCGATACACAGTGAGTTTTCCACTAATAGTTCGTGTTTCTCACAAAAGGGAAATGTCGCGAATTTGATTTGTGACATTACGCCCCATCAAAATCAAATCTTTTTTCCTTCAGAAAAAAGATTTCAATATGCATACATATAAATCCTAGCTCAGTCACACAAGATTCACACTGTGGTGTGTGTGCTATCCTGCTACAGGAGAAAGTCGCAGTCGCCAGTGAGTGAAAAAACCTTGTATTTAAGTTAATAGAAGCAAGCTTGAGGGAAAAAACTCCGTGACGACAGTGAAAATCCTGTACTCAGGTCAAACTGAGCGAAAAGTCGCTACATTTACACTGACAACTAATTGTTGTGTAGCGTGATCTATGTAATACATGGTGTAGGTGTGACAGTTGTAGTGTAACTGTACCTACTTGTAAAATGACGCAGTAAATAATAATATGGCGACGATGAAGGCAGAGGAGAAGAGGTGGCAGCGTGCGGCAGACAATCAGTTAGCCCGCACAGCAAAACTGCTACACCCATTGCTGTACCTGCAAAATCAATTGAGGTGGAGCATCAAAAATGTCAATGAGACAAAAATTTTATTATAATTACTCTCTCTGCCTAGCAGTCAGTGCTACGACGTACATTCGAGGTCGCCATTATCCCCCTTAACCTACAGTACTTATATTAATATCGGGGAGCTGAGAATCCTTGTGCAAACTCGGGTCTTCCATAGCCTCGAGTCGCCTCTGCGGAGTTCTCTCTCGAACTTCCCCCTTAACCTACAGTGCTTATATTAGTATCGAGGAGCTGAGAATCCTTGTGCAAACTCAGGTGTTCCATAGCCTTGTGTCGCCTCTGCGGAGTTCTCTCTCGAACTTCCCCCTTAACCTACGGTACATAATATGTATGTACAGGCCCTGGACATACTGTGTCCTGTGGAGCCAATGGGCGAGACATCAGGTCTGCACCCACTTCACCACTACCCTGTCTCTCAACTGACTCAGAGATTACAGGTGTGGTTACGAACGGCACAGGAAGTACATGTCCCTGATTTGTGGTGTTACTTTGGCACACTGCAGGAACGGAAAAAACTATCTATGTCTCGTCCCATCCCTGGCCAGAAAAAGTCAGCTCGGATACGGCCCTGGGTCTTCCTTTTGCCCATGTGACCTCCTGAGGCTGAACAATGACCCCATTGTAACACTGCTTGGCGGTACTTGGCAGGCACGACAAACTGCAGTCGAACCTCGCCCTCGGGTGTTCGTGACTCATGGTAGAGCCGTCCTTGTTTACGAAGGAACTTGGCTCGACCTCCCCGTGAATACTTAATCACTCGACCCTTTTGTTTGTTTCGCACGGCAGCGAGTGTCGGGTCAGAATGTTGTTCTTGTACAACAAGTTGGCTACACATCAGATCTTGCGGAGATTCAATGATCACTGGGGTGACACAGTCTGGAGCCTCAGCCATGGCTCCTGTTACTGCAGCAGCCGAAGTCTGAGTAGCGTCATGTTCGGTGCAACTATCCTTGACACCGGAAATGTTTCCTACTATGAGGTCAAATAAAGGTTCTGGCATGACAACTGCGAGTGTCGTACCAGTATAAATTGGAGTTGCCACCTGGATACATGCCTCAGGGAACAATCTCACTGATCCATCAATAAGGTTTGCATGGATCTGTCGACCTGTGTACTGCTCAGGCCGAACTAAACTCTGCTTGACAGAGCAACTTGAGGAACCATTATCTCTCAGGACCTTCACAGGAATGTCTCCCATAAACCCTTGCTGAACAAGGAAGGTACTGTCACCTGTGGGAGGGCCTGTGGAGGAAGCAGCTAGCCACTCATGAGGCTGCTGAACTGATACGGCAAACATTGTGCCTTGAGAATTATATTGGGAAGATGGAACATTGGACATCTGTGGAGGGGGATTCACTGTCATTGTGGGACTAGTGAACTGTGGGGGAGTACCCATACTGGTAGGGACGTGACCACCGTGCTGCTGCTGAGGAATGAAGGCTGCGTTCGCTTCCTGCCTCTTTTGAGCTGGTGGTGAAAAAGTTTGTCCCGACGGTCAGTTACGTGGCTGATACTGCTGCTGGTTAGGGTACTTGTTGTACCTCTTCCACTCAGGTTTCTGAGTGTTTTGTCCCTGGTCCTTCCACTGCAGTTTTGGACCTTGGCCATTATTCTAAGAATGGCCTTGTTGCTGGGGTTCAGTCTGAGACGACTTCCCAGACTTGGCAGCATCTTTTCTGCTCCAGGTGTTTTGCTTACGAGTTTGATACCCGTATGCAGTAAAATACACGTCAGCCTTTTCTGCCATTTGGCTGGCATCTTTCACCTAGCAGATCTTAAGCTGTGCTATGAGCTCAGCAGGCCACGACCTCTCTAGCTGTGTATGCAGCATGAGGTCAATTATCCCCTCACGCATGGAAGGAGTTTCATCTTTCTCCATCCACTGATTTAAGTAAGCAGTGAGACGATCGAGGAACTGAACAGCTGTCTCCTTGTCTTCGAGATGAGCTCGCATGAACTGAACTTTGGCGTCGTCTACTGTGAGACCATACGCCTTAATGAGTGCAGCTTTCATCATCTCATATGTGAGATTGTCTCCACGAATTCTGTGGAGAATATCGAGGGCAGGGCCCTCAAATAAACTAAGAAATTGGAGCTGCTTAGCTGCCTCATCCAGTTGATACATGTCTGCCATGTCCTCAAAACGAGCTATGTACGGCTTGATTCGCTCGCCTTCCTTGTATGAAGGAAGCTTGATGCGTGGGGTCGCCAGGACATGTGCAGGGAGAACGCTCGTGGAGCTTGGACCAACTGCACCAGATGTGTCTGAAGCCAAGGAATCTCACTTGAGCTTCAGCACTTCAAGTTCATGTTTTTCGCGTGCTTCTCGCTCGGCATGTTCGTGTTCTCATTCTCTCTCGCGTTCCTTACGCTGTTCTCGCTCATGTTCTAAGTCGAGTTCGCGCTGTTTTCGCTCGTGTTCGCGCTCCTTTTCACTTTCCTCACGCTGTTCTCGCTCGTATTCGTGCTGAATCTTACGCTCTTCATGGGCATTGTTCTCGCGCTGCTGCTCCTGATTATGGCGTGAGAGTATGTACTCTTTAATTTCAGTTGGGTCCTTAAGACCCATTTCTTTGGCTTCCTGTAAAAATACAGTGGTAGCCATGACGCTAATTTACTAAGCAAACCGAAACTGAGTACTTACTGCTTCGCAACAAATGCTAATAACACAAGTAAAGAATACAGACACAAGCTAGTGGTGACCAGTCTTATCTAGTTAACTGGAGAAGAATAAAGCAAAAATGCAAATAACTGAGAAGACTCAATAATTAACACAATGGGTACGGCGGCTACCCAGGAGCGAATAAAATCATCTAGCGTTACCAAAAATAAAGTACTAAATAGAGTTAAGTACTCTATGGATTAATAAAGCAAAAATTCACTTGCTAAATTAACGGTAAACACCAGTAAACTTGTGCCTATAAACTTTAATGAAAAATAACTAAATATGAACGAGTGAGTATTATCTCGTGAATAGCTTTAGAGCTAGGAGTTAATATCCTGGAATGAGGTCGCCAATTGTCACGAGGTTTTTAAAATAAATGCAAATATTATTTAACTGATAATAATGTTCAGTAGTATTGCAGAGCAGGGACAATGATTGTCTTGCTACATCAAGCAATGATTATTTACGCTGGCTTACTTCGCCGATTTTCTCAGAACGAGAATTTATAAACTTTCGCAACAGTACACAGCAGAGACTAATTACTCACAAATGCTGATTATTAGTACTGTTAGCCTCTGGAGAAAGTTACTTCACCCCTAACAATAACTAATACTAATAATAGTATCAGGTTCTTGCTGATGCTTAACTCCTAAGAGGCACAACGGATTTTAAGCTTAATACACAAGACTGGCCTAAGTACCAGTTATGAATGGCAAACGTTTATGCAAGCTAGGAGCTATAAGAGAAATAAGCTTAATTGCGGAGAAATGAAACAAGAGTTTACATTACATTAAGCTCAAGAAAAAGAACTGTTAAATTTATTGATTACAAAAATAAATTTAACATTACACTTCAAATGAATTCAAATAAAGAGATCGTACTCACTCACTCACTCACAAGCTAAATTCTTACTCCTAGGAAAAACACCTTAACCAAAGTCTTCAGACTATGAAAACGAAAAGAAATACTGGTCAATGAATGCTGTGTATCACCCAAAGAAGGGTGGGAGCACTGGAGAACTGTAGTCTAGTGGAGCTTGGGTGCTAGCTGACCTCTCCTCTCACACTTCTGGAGCACAGAACCTCTCTCCGTCAAAGCAAACACTTGACTGCCTATTCAAACGATGCGTGTGGTAGAATGCACTGGCCACTGGAAGAAGGCGTGGCTAACGGTTGAGGCAAGAAGAGGCGAACAATAAAGAAACAATAGTATCGCTCAGTAGAGCACTTAGTGACGTGCATTAGATCGGTCACTTTTGAAACAGTGACGAATGTTTTGAAAAATATACCACCGAAATGGAGAGAGAAATGGTTAACTGAGCGATACACAGTGAGTTTTCCACTAATAGTTCGTGTTTCTCACAAAAGGGAAATGTCGCGAATTTGATTCGTGACATGCAATAAATGCTCTGTCGCTGTGCATCATATGGCATGTCTCCCATACAGATGGTGTTAGTGAAATCTTAATATTAAGCTGCTCTGTATCCATCCTGCCCAGTTGGGTTCAAGTTAACTGTCAACTCTTTACATCCGAACTTGCACCGGCTCTCACTGGTGAGTGCTCGCAACCACTGGCAGTGCAGCCAGCATGTCCTTATTCTTCTGGTACACTTAGTCATCCAGTCATATTGGAGAGAGTTCAGTGAGAAATAATTTGGCACCATCGCATCTTCCCTTGGGAGTATCTGAGAGTATATGGGTGATCAAACCATTAAATCATCAGAAAAACCTTGTTTTTGACATTAACCAACCTGTGCCTAACAAGCTTAGGCCTAACCTAATGTTAACCAACTATAATACTGTTAAGAAGCTGGATTGCTAGTTAGGTAGTCTGGAGAGTTTTCCGTATATCTCACATTTTTTTCGTGACGTGTCAGAGTTGCCAGTTGGCCTGCTATTGTGAGCATAGTTATTTTGTAAGTTGTATATTAAATTTGTGCTCTTTTTGTCTAATGTTTTATTTATGTGATTTTTATATTAAGTACTTTTATCTCAGTTTGTATGCTAAATAATTTAGAGTGTTATCCAGTGTAAGAGAACTCTGGCATGTTTTGGATGTCTCTAAGCTGGTAACTGTTGTAACCGTTGCTCCCTCGACAATCCGCAAGAACTTTGTATAAATAATAGATCACTCTAGAATATAGGAAGCTTTGATAAGGATAGGGAAGAGACTAGAGCAGCTTCAGTCAGTTTCAGTTCAGACTGAATGTAGTTCAGTGTCAATGCAGTTAGTGAATAGTGTCTATCTCGGGTACTTGTGAAAACAGTGAAGTGTAGTTGGAAATTAAGTGTAATTATTTGGAAAATAAATACAGTGAATCTAAGAAGCCAGTGTTTATTTGCTACGCCTCAGCTAATCTCTGTGATGCACACCGAAAGGCTGACCGTAAGAACAGCTCACCAGGCAACGTCCCTCCTATACTGAACTACTGGTGTTGAAGCCTGTGGCAGTGTTGGACGGGGACGTAACAATACCTTATTTTGGTTGGAAGGACGACGATGGTGCGACGTTGCTGATTATTTTCTTCAGGCGTTCAATCTGACATTGCTAATATGACTGGATAACAAAGTGTACCCAGAGAAAAAGAATTGTGTGCAGCCACATGTATTAGTTACTGTAGTTTAAAACCTCCTGCCTCAATCCACTCTGGCTCGCATCTGCCTGCTCTCTCTCATTCTGGATGCATCCTAACATAGACACCTCCCCATAGACCAAAAGGGCAATATATAAAGAAGGTAAGAAGAGGTGTTAGTAAGCTTACTAACCGCACGAGAATACCGCCCATAGAATTATGCAGATATTATTTTTTCCCATCTCCTTTCATAATCAGACTGGGGTGACTATCTCATTATGATACTACTAGAGGCCACTTGGTTAAAAAAAAAATGCATAAATAAATAAATAATTCACTGGTCAACATCAAATTTATTGTCTAAGTTGTTTTAGCTGATTTACGACAATTTTGATGTGCTGCATCCAAAAATCACATTGGTTTTGCTCAATCAGGTCAACTTTTTGAGCTATGGCCACATGTTGTTTTTTACGTTTTTGTTTACAGGTACGGGTATTTTCGCTTTATGTGATGCAAAATTCTTTTTTATTTCTTGAAACAACGAACTCTGAAGAGTTTACTTGCGCTAATTTATGACTAATTGGTATTTTTATTTTACAGGTGAATGAAATGGCTTCGACCAGATGATCTTGCAAAAATAAGCCCAACGTATTCTGCTACATCTGCGGCGAATACACCATTGTTCCTAACAGGAATCCAGTCACAAGTTTCATAAAGCGTGCTTACCATGCTTATTTTGGTATTAAACTTGGTGACCAGGATAAAGCTTGGGCGCCACACATGGTATGGAAGACATGCACCGAGTATCTGCGTCAGTGGACCAAGGTCAAGAAGAGTTGTCTGAAGTTTGGAATTCCCATGGTTTGGAGGGAGCCGACAAACCATGGCACTGACTGCTACATCCACACTATTGATGTGACTGGGATCAACAGAAAGAACCGGAGCAGCCTCAAGTATCCTGATCTTCAATCAGCACGTCGTCCTGTAGCTCACTGTGATGAAATTCCAGTACCTGTCTTTGGAGAACTTCCTGACATTAGTGACGAAGATTCCTCCAGTGTTCAAGAAGATGAAGAAGAAGAAGAAGAAGTGGTTCTTGACGATGATGCTCCACATCCTTTTTCCCAAACGGAGCTAAATGATCTAGTTCGCAATCTCAGCTTGTCAAAGTCCTCTGCCGAACTGTTGGCATCCAGATTGAAGAAAAAAATTCTCCTCTCTGACAGTGCTCGCATCACCTTCTACCGCAACAGGCATCAAGAGTACCTCCGTTTTTTCTCTGAAGAGAAGGACTTGGTGTACTATACAGATATTGCACAGCTTCTGCACAAGCTTGGAGTGCCACAGTACGAACCCAAAGATTGGAGACTGTTCAATGACAGCAGAAAGCGATCGCTGAAATGTGTTCTGCTGCACAACAGCAACCAGTTTGCCTCTGTACCCCTCACTCACTCGACTACACTGAAGAAGAAGTATGAAGCGGTGAAGTATATGCTGGAGAAAATTCGTTATGATCGGCATAAGTGGTTTATTTGTGTTGACCTGAAGATGGTGAACTTTTTGTTGGGACAACAGTCCGGGTTCACCAAGTACCCATGCTTTCTGTGCATGTGGGATAGTAGGGACACTGCTCAGCATTACACGAAGAAGGACTGGCCTGTGCGGGAGGAATTGGTGCCTTGCAGAGCAAGGAACGTCATCAACAACCCTCTTGTGGACAGAGACAGGATACTCTTCCCACCGCTGCACATCAAGCTCGGCTTGATCAAGCAGTTCACCAAAGCTCTGGACAAGGATGGTGGCTGCTTCACTTACTTGTGCCAGGCTTTTCCAGGATTGACCATGGAGAAGTTGAAAGCTGGCATCTTTGACGGTCCTCAGATCCGTCAGCTTATCAGAGATCCAGAGTTTGAAAACTCAATGAACGAAGTGGAACTGGAAGCGTGGAAATCTTTAGTTCTGGTCGTGAAGAAATTTCTTGGCAACAACAAGGCCAGGAACTACGCAGAACTTGTCACCAATATGCTGACTGCTTTCAGAAACATCGGATGCAACATGAACATCAAAATGCATTACTTATTCTCACATATGGATCGGTTTCCAAAGAATCTGGGATCAATTTGCGAAGAGCAGGGGGAGAGATTCCATCAGAACATGAAAGAGATGGAGACCAGGTATCAGGGACGCTGGGATGCAGTCATGATGGCTGATTACTGTTGGACTCTGAAGAGAGACATCCCTGCCGCTGAGCATTCTAGGGGTTCGAATAAACGGAAGTTCAAGCCCTGAATTTTGAACAATGATGACGTAACATGCAATTTACATGTACTTACCTTTATCAATGTCTACTATTCAATTTACACTAATCGATGTTTGTAACATTTAATTAATAAATTGTGCTAGAAAACAATTTTTTTCTCTTAAAAACCTATTTCGGAGGAGAAATATTAACAAAAATCAACCGATAATGTTACAAAAATGTAATCGATTTAGTCAGAAGATTGGATTTTTTAAAAATCAACTTAGCACAAAAACCTGACCTGATCGAGAGAAACGGATGTCATTTTCGGATTCATCGGTGCAAAATTGTCCTAAATCAGTTGAAAAAACATAGACAAGTTACAAGAAAAAAAAAAAAAAATTGTAACCCAGTTATAATTAAGGTCCATTAGCTTACAGTTACAGTAGTTCTTTCAGGGTGGATTTGGGTGGAATATCTCTTCTCATTTTATACATAAGAATATAAGATCATAAGAAGAGAAGATAATTGCAGTTGGCCAGTTGGTTCATGCTAGGCAGCTTCTACATGAATGTGACTAAACTACTAGAATAAAACAGAGATAGCAGAGAAGAAGGCTCTCCCCTGCCCACCAAACCCTCCAGCTGAAACCGGCAGGAAAAGGTGAGAAAGAACACCACGCAGTATAGAAAATTGACTAGGAAATTTTATAATAAAGTGAAAAGGGAGGTTCATTCAGGTAGAATAAATCTGCTGATCACGAAGGCATAAAGATTTAACCCACTCAGATTCCACCCAACGAGCCTGACCTGACTGAAGCAAAGTAAATGTAACCTGACTTATTACAGATCCATATTCACCACCATGTTGCTATTTTTTTGTTTTAGTTTACGGTATGTCCGGTGCTGAAGAGGGATTTCTTCACGTGGTGGCACTGATATGACCAGGTGGTTCCACTGCATGATTATACAAACCTCCCTTAACTCACTCCTTATCCCCCAAAAGGAGGTTACTGGTTTGAAGAAGAAAGCTAACTTCAGTCTGAAGTCACTGGGTTCACATGTAGATGAGTCTGGGATTGCAACTATTACTATTACTACTACTGCTGCTGCTGCTGCTGCTACTACTACTACTATTACTACTACCACTACTACTACTACTACTACTACTGTATGTCCGCTGAGGGGATGCGGCGATATTCCCTCCATACTTAATATCATATTTTACAATAACTCAGTCACAACATTTGTTAACAGTTCTCATGGCTTAGACTTTGTTTCCTGATTATTCACTCAACTCTCAATGTGAAGCGTCTTATAACTGTAGAGAAGATAAAAGTATATACAGCCAGCCTTATATACAACGGAACTCCTTTAGTACAAAGACGATATGTGTAAATGTCTAGTGCAACAGTAAATATTACACAGAAATTCCAAAAAACAGTATGAACAAGGGTCGCAGAGAAATGCAATAGATAAATAAATAGTTAATAAATTAATTGATTAAAAATCGACAGTGGAGCATCTCTGACTGAATCCATACTGACGGTCAGAGAAATGTTTGCGAGTGGAAAGATGCTCCAGAATCACTGTATTTAAGATGGATTCAAAGGCTTTAGAAACTCAGAAGATGAGACTGTTTTGGTGATCTGACAGGTGGATGGATGGAAGAAATTCTCCTGGCAGTGCAACAGGTACGGTTAAATGCCGCCGGATTTCAGTGATTACGTTTCAAAACAAACAGGAAAGAGACACAATGATAAGACTAAAGTAAAAACTAAATAATATGATATTATTTAGTTATTATACATTAAGTAAAAAAAAAAGAAACAGGCCATACAATCGTTTGACACACGACAGCCGTAACCCAACGTAGAGACATGGTGAATGAGAACAGACTTAGAGAGAGAGAGAGAGAGAGAGAATGTGTGCTGTTATAGTGAAGGTAAATGTACAAAATAAGTCACATAACAACCTGGGAAAGTATATGCATAATTCCAGGTTGTCAAGCGTTTAACAGGTGTAATAATTAGGGTAAAGGCAAAACAAAGCTTGTGAATTATGTTACCTGACTACAATTGTCCAGCCGAGCCTGGCAAAAGTCCAACGTCCTTGGTTTGCTGCAATGAGTTAGCGCTGGGGAGAGGAAGGAAGTTATTGTGAGATTTTGTCACATGAATGAAGTGATGTGGTGGTAAATGTTGCGACACACCAGGATAACGCAGCATAACCGTCTCTCTCTCTCTCTCTCTCTCTCTCTCCCTCCTGTACCTATCTATATATATATATATATATATATATATATATATATATATATATATATATATTTATATTATACATATATATATATATTTATATTATACATATATATATATATATATATATATATATATATATATATATATATATATATATATATATATATATTATACATATTATATATATTATATATATATATATATTATAAATATATATATATATATATATTATATATATATATATATATATATATATATATATATATATATATATATATATATATATATATATATATATATATATATATATATATATATATATTGCAGAGACTGAAATCTTAATAAACAAAAATGATGGACAGAGTCAAAGAATAGCATATGAATCGATTAGAGAACTGAGTGGTAATGCAGGTAAACGCAAGGAAATACCAGTTAGAGACAGGGAAGGAAATTTATTGACCAAAGATGGAGATATTAAAAACAGATGGAAAGAGCATTTTGAGACAGTTCTTAATAGACCAATACCACCAGAAGAGGATATACCGTCTGCTCAGGAAGATTTAAATATAGAAACAGGAGAGTTGAGGCTTGCAGAAGTGGAGAAAGCAGTAAAACAGTTAAAGAATAATAAGGCACCAGGGGAGGATGGTTTATTTCCGGAAATGTTTAAAGTGGAGGGGGATAGATTAATAATGATCTTGACCAAGCTATTCAATAAGATATGGGTGACGGGGTTACTACCGTCAGTTTGGAAGAATGGTGTAATTGTTAAAGTTCCGAAGAAGGGAGACCTGAGTGAATGTGGTAATTGGAGGGGAATCTCATTGTCACCGATAGCTTTGAAAGTTTTCAGTAGAGTGTTGTTAAATAGGTTGGAGCCGGTGGTTGAGGGTATTCTGAGGGATGAACAGGCTGGTTTTAGAAAGGGACGTGGTTGCAATGATCAGATCTTTATAGTTAGGCATTTGATGCAGCAAGTTAATGAAATGAGAGTACCGTTAAGTCTTTGTTTTGTTGATTTTGAAAAGGCTTTTGATAGTGTTTCGAGAGAGACTATGGGGAAGATCATGAGACATTATGGAATACCAGAGGAGTTTGTGAGGGTCATTATGAACATGCATGAGGACACATTTTGTAAAGTGATGGTTGATGGTTGTCTGAGTGATTCGTTTGAAGTCAAGTCCGGAGTAATTCAAGGTGGTGTTCTATCGCCTTTACTATTTATATTGATCATTCATTACATTATGAAACGCGTTGAAACAGAAACCGGTGCAGGTATACTTTGGGGAGAGAACAGGAAACTTTTGGATTTAGATTATGCAGATGATATAGTTTTGATTTGTGATGGGCCAGAAGAGATGCAGAGAGTGTTGGACTGTTTGGTGAGTGAAGGTCGCAAGGTGGGTTTGGTTATTAATTGTGGAAAAACTGAAATAATCAATATGAATATGGAAAATGCGCAGGAATGTGTAATTGGAGGTATGGTTGTAAAGCAAGTTGATAGGTTTAAATATTTAGGTACTTATTTAGCCAAGGATGGTTCTTTGAACTTTGAATTCGAGGAAAGGTTAAAGAAGGCTAATCAGGCAATGGGAATGCTTAAAAAATATTTGGAATAATAACAATTTCTCTGTGCATACAAAAATCAAACTTTATAAGGTAATGGTTAGGAGTATCTTAATTTATGGACACGAGTCTTGGTACAGCACAGTGACTATGGAAAATAAATTCTTGGTGTTTGAAAATAAAGCACTTAGAAGAATATTAGGAGTTAAGTGGTGGGAAAGGATACCAAACAGTAGAATTAGAGAAATAACGGGAGTGCAGCCGATCGATGAATATGTTAGATTCTCACGATGGAAGTGGCTAGGACATGTGTATAGGAGACAGGGAATAGTACGAGGTACACCAGGGTGGGTGGCACTTGGTAGGAGAGGTAGAGGAAGGCCAAAAGAGACGTGGGTGAGGACAATGAGACGGGAAGCTGGAGATGAGTGTTGGGGAGATCTTGAGGAGTTAGCACAAGATAGGATGTGGTGGTGTGAGTTCATCGAGGCCCTATGCATCCCCGAGGGTGCCACAGGAAATGATTGATATATATATATATATATATATATATATATAAATATATATATATATATATATATATATATATATATATATATATATATATATATATATTATATGTTATATATATATATATATATATATATATATATATATATATATATATATATATATATATATATATATATATATATATATATATATATATATATATATATATATATATATATATATATATATATATATATATATATATATAAAGAACATTCAGCAGCTCTCCATCCACACCATACATCCGCAAAGCAATCCATAATCCCTCTCTATTCACTCTCTCATACACCTTTTTCGGATCCATAAATGGTATAGATGCTGTATCCTCCTTCACACTTGTATTCTCCATTTTCTCAGTGTAAATATTTGATTCACACATCCCCTACCACACTTGAGCCTGTATTAACGTTAGTTAAAGAAGTTCCCTAGCACCTTTTCCTTACCTGTTTATTTTTGCATTTAGTTCATTAACAAACCCGTGTGTGTTATTTGGGCCATCAATGTAGGCGTTTAAAAGAAAATACAGCATACAAGGCAGCAGTAAGGCTTAATAAGGAAATAAATCACTAAGGAAAAGGCATTAAGGAGCTTCCTTAGAAGCGAAGAATACGTGTCTTGTAAACAAACTTTTCTTCACTAACCAGACGTTCTGATATATTCCCCACCTTTTCTTTTATTATTCTTCCATATAAGATTCCTAAATACACTCACCAGACGAATTATACTATATTTTCATTTACACTCACCTCTTTCACCTTTATTTTTGTACAGGAACATAATTAAGGCATTCTTACACTCAATAATTTCTCTGTTACTAATTTCTAGTATAATCCCTAAGAAATATTTATATCACTCTCCCCGCTACACTCGGACCTGTGTTCTAAGGTAAGGAAGCTCACTTACATCCTTTCCTAAGTGATTTATTTTGTTTATTACACCTTTCTGTCCTTCTCTGTGTTGCATAAACTATTTCAGTATCGCCATAATCTGTATAAGTAACATATAAAAGGATAATAACCAGCCATATCAAAAATAGATCGCTAAGGAAAAGGTATTAGGGCTTCATTACCCGGTGAGAATAAAAGCACATAATTATCACATCAACACCTGCTGCATTTACGCTGTTTGATCTCATCACAGCATTAAAATAAACAAATAAATCCTACTCACCTAACTTCCAATCAAACAGGTCCCTGAGATTAAACCTGTATGGACTAACAATGCGACAGCCCATGATTGCCGTCTCGTTCGTTTGTTGAGAGGCTGCCATCATCATCATCATCATCATCACCAGAGTCAACAGTGCCTTCATGATGGACGATTAAGCAGCGACTTTTCAATCTGTTGAAGAGTTAGGTTAAGTTAGGTTAGTCAGGTCAGGTTAAGTTATTGTGGCTGGATTAGGTTAGTGTCGATAGGTTAGGTTAGGTTAGGTTATTTATGTTAGGTTTGTTAGGTTAGGTTTGGTTTGTTTAGGTTATTTATATTAGGTTATGTTAGGTTTGGTTAGTCACGTTAGGTTAGGTTAAGTTTGCTTAGGTTAGGGTAGTTAGGTTTGTTTTGTTAGGTTAGGTTACATTAGGTTAGGTTAAGTTGTTTAGGTTAGGTTAGGTTACGGTGTGCTTTATTAGATTAGTTAGTTAGGTTAGTGTTGTTACGTTACATTAGGTTAGTCTACTAAGAGTTTGTTAGATAGATTAGATTAGGTTAGAATAAGGCTTAATTTATTGCCTATCGAATACATGACAGCGTTTTCATTCTAAGGCAAGGAAGAAGGAAGCAATGGCTAGAAGCCCGCAAATTGTTCCCTCCAAGAAGAAATGAAAACAAAACTAGAGGCCCCCTCAGAGGGGGAATCACACCAGCCATGAGCCGGGACATATCTAGCACGGCTCGGAATATGACCTTGACTTTGACCTACTTTCACCAATTTCGAATTCGCAGGAGATTTTCATCCCTACTACAAACCTGTAAAATTTTGTAATAATATCTTGAGCGGCTGTGAAGTTATCGTGGTAACAGACACATAGATCTTCACCTACTTTCACCAATTTCGAACTTGTGATCGATTTTTTGCCTTACTACACTCATGCAAAATTTGTGATATCTTAGTCTGTTGTAAAGTTATCGTGCTAACAGAAACACAGACAGACAGACAGATTTAAAACAATACCAGCTTCGCTATTGCGGCTGGTAATAACAGACAGCCAAATTCAAAATCCATCATTTTGAGACAACTGGACACACTTTAAAAGACTGGACGTCATATATACAGTAGTAGGAAATACAGAGGAAGGCAGTCCCAGAGTTGATCTGTTGCATACATGAAAGACTGGGAGTAATGGTTAACTCTTGCATTAGAGAGTTAGAAATGGGATGACAATCTGTGCTAGACGGGTGCAATGCACATGCTGTAATGATGAAGGGATACAAGCAGACAGTCCAGGGAAGCAGTGACCATTGAAGTGGCAATAGAAATCATATAAAACTGATACAGTGCAACGAAGAGACAGAGGTTGAAGGGAGCCAGTACCAGGAGGAGAGGTAATGAAATGATAAGACCTTTACTTCACCTTGTCTTGAAGAACTGTATATAAGGGGCCTCTCCACACATGAGAGTTGTACTCTTCACAGGGTTGAGTAAAATCTATGAATAATGTCAACAGTTGCGCAGGAGTGAAGAAGGAACGGAGCCGGCTTAGCCCATCTAATCTCTTGGAAGCATGTTTTACATGAAATACCATAATCCAAGATAAATCCCGAGTGAATAAAACACCACATATGTTCAAAGATGATGCAGGATTGAGCTGGATATTGTTAAAGACTAGAGGATATTCCTATGGTAGATAATGACGGGTCGAAAGGTTTAGAACTGAGTTTCTGATGCATTAAAAGCAACAAAATTACTTTTGCCTCAATCAGAGATATGAACCAAGTCAGACATTGTGTGCCATAGCCTCATCCCTTGTCTGTTGAAGTAACTGCTGATGTAGCAGGAACCAGATGGAAAGGTGAAGAATGGATCATAAACGTGTGAGTGAGAAAAGTTAGATGCCAGTCTTAGAAAGTCACTGATGAATAGAAAGAAAAGAGTTAGTGATAGGATAGAGCCCTGAGGAACACCACCACTGATAGCCCTAGGAGATGATAGCAGCTATAGATCGACCAGAAAGGAAGCTAGAGACAACGGCACAGATAGAAGGATAGAAACCGTAAGAGATCAGTTTGGAAAGAAAAGATATATATCAGACTCGATCGAAAGCCTTAGAGATGTCACGTGCGATGGCAAACCTTTCTCCAAATTCCCGAAAGTAGGATGACCAGGAGTCTGAAAGGAAGGAGAGAAGATCGTCAGTGGAGCACTTATAGGAACCCATACTGATGATCGAAATGAAGTTTATGGTAGGAAATGCTCTTTATTTTTTATTTTATTTTAATTTTTTTGGTTAAAAATAGATTTTAAACATTTAGAAATACAAAATGCTAAAGCAACTGGGTGGCAGTTAGAAGGCTGGGAATGGTCACTCTTCTTTGGGACAAGCTGAATGAGAACAAACTACCAGAAATAAGGAAAGGTGAAAGTTGATAGACAAGGCCAAAAGAGTTTACTTTGGCAGGGTAAAAGCTCAGAAGCACAGTTCTTGAGGACAACAGGAGGGACCCGTTCAGGCCCATGTGCCATGTTAATATTGAGGCCTGTGACAGCAGAAAATACATTCAGTTGAAGACATTTTAATGTCAGCCATGAGGAAGTCAGAGAGGGGAAGGCATGAAGAAACAGCACCAGAATTGTCTAAGGTGCAATTTATGAAAGTCTGAGCCAAGAGTTCTGCTTTATCCGTAGAAGAAACAGCTACAGTCATCAGAGCAGAAGAAGAAGAGGGGATGATGAAGTAAAGTTGTTAGAAAGGTTTTTGACAAGGTGACAAAAGAAATTGTAAGAATCTGAATTGGAGAGTTTGGAGCATTTAGTACAAATGATTTTTTTTTTTTTTGGGGGGGGGGGAGGGGAGCGGTGAAGGACACACTTAGCACGATTTGGGACAGAAACTTAAAAGAGATGAGATTTAGGAGTGAGATGGCTCCGGTACATTTTGTAGGCCTTTTCCTTGTTGCAGACAGCATTACAAATGCGTGATTAAACCAAGGTGATTCTGCATTAACTGCAGGATAATGGCCAGGAATGTATGCTTCCATGCCCGAGAGAATAACATGCATAATGCACAAGGCACTCTCAGATGGCTGTTGGCCATGGAGGCAATTATCATTCCATGGAAAATCAAAGAAGTATTGCCTGAGGACCTCCCATTCAGCAGCTCAAAAGTGCCAAAGCCGCCCATTCTTGGGAAGGTCCACATGCCTTTCTGGAGCGATAGGAGATGTTAAGGCAATACGGTTGTGATCGGAGGAGCCCAGTAGAGAGAAAAGATTAACAGAATGAGCGAAGGATTAGTTGTAAGGAAAATGACAGGTATGTTGCAACTCTCCAAGGTTGTTAGGGATACAAGTAAGGTGCTGTACAAGCTGCTCAAGGTCATTAAAGAGAGGAAAGATGCTGGTTTGTTCACTAGGTGGATCAGTAAAAGAAGAGATAAACGTTGTTGGGAACATTGAATCACCTAGAATGGAGGTTTTAGAGAAAGAAATAATTCATATGATGTGTTCCATCTTAAAAGCAAGATGGTCAAAGAGGGTTCCTTAGTAGAATTTGGGCTAAGTAAAACAGCACAGATACATTTATGCATAATATAACAGGATAGCCGGGATTAGAGAGTAGAGAAATCAGAAGATTCAAGTCCAGGAACACGAGAGCATGAAATGTTGCTATCTATCTATTGCCAGACTCCAAAATCCTGTAAGGGGTGGCCACAAATAAATCGCCTCCTTGTAGCTCTGTTCCCTGCCATTTCATTGCCCTGCTCTCAGCTCACACCCCCTCTCTCATATACCTCTCACCTCCATCCCTCTATCTCATCCTTGGCCTCCCCCTCCTTCTTCCCCCCCTCCTTCTCCCCCCCTCAGCCTCACTCACATACACTCTCCTCGCCAGTCTCACTCTCCATCCTCTCCACATGGTCAAACCACCTCAGTGTATTTCTCCTAACGCTTCCTATCACATCCACATGCTGTGAACATATATAAAACAATCACCTGTGGCTTTTAAGTGAGCATAAAGTGGGAGGATACAGAGATGGGTATGCTATCAGTTGCCTCAGATAACTGAGTCTCAGTAAAGAAGAAAAGGTGAGGTTGAGAGGAAGAGAGGTGGTGCTCAACAGAGAAAATTAGAAGAATGGCCACGAATGTTAGAGATATGAAAAGGAAGTGAGTAGACAATGGTTCCAAGCATTTCTCTTGACTGTCGTCTGGTGAGATGCAGATGGTGGGGGCTTTTTTATAACCCAACCTCTCCTCTGCAGACTCTGAGGCTGAGTGTTGAGATGCCATTTTACTTGAAATTTAGAAAAGGAAGTGTAGTGAGTATTGCGTATGTAGTTTGTTGTTGACAGCTGGAGGATATTGTACAGGAGAATATGCTGACCTACTCACCATGTTACTGAAACACCGAAAAAGTTCAGCATATCCAGATGGCCAGATCCTAAGGGAAGAAAGGAGAGCTCCATCTCTCACTATCATTAGCTTTCCATCCACGTTCTTAATGTACCCAGTATATCGTATCGTATAACAGCTATGGTAAGAGCCATTTATGGGACGATCAGATATTAATGACCAACAACAGTAAGTCAAACTGCAATTCCCTTTTTTTTTTTTTTTTAATTCATTCTCCTTCAGTAATTTACTGCAAATATTCTTTGGTGCCATGAAGATTGTGGCAATGTTTACCATACTGGCCGAAAGATTTTGTTGCGGTGTGTATATCTATCTATCCATATAAACCCTTTTGTACACGATGACACGTTAGGCATCATTAGGATGTTGTTGCATAAATACGCATTGATGCGTTTGGCATCATAAAAGCTTAAAAACCTTTTGACAGGAAGTATGTTTTCGGCCAATCATCATCATTTTTGGACTCGTCAAAGCTTCTACACCGCTCATCAAAAGTAATGACTTGGCAACTGTGGGTACCAAGATGCGTGGCAGCAAGGACAGGTTAATTACTACCAAACTGGCTGTCAAGGGAGAAGGTAGTGCACAGCGGAGTCCCTTTAAATTTTTCTTTATCCCGTCCCGGCCATGCGTCATACTTCACTATACCAATAATGTTTGTGTCTACTTTTTGGGCACTATTGTGATTAGATTTGGCATTTGCAATAGGAAATTAGGTTTTTATGAATAATTCATGGTCATTATCAGTCGTTGGCCAAACGAAGATTGTGCTACCTCTTTTTTGCCGTGGCCCAACAACTGCATTGCCTCTACCCTGCACCCAATGTGACTATTCAACCATTGAACAATAGTAACAGTGAATTAGGTGAATATAGTGTGCAATGGCTAGTAAGCAAGGACATCGTGAAACATTCAGCAGCTTAGGGGGAGGCGGGAAACCGCCTTACGACACAGCATCGTCATAAACGGAATAATTGGCAAGGTGTTGCTGAAATCATTGTTTTAGGCTACGGTAATATATGGTGGATAGTGTTATTGTGCATTATATAGGAGTACAGTGAGACAAGTGTACATGATAAAATATTGGCTATAGTTGGACTCGCGTACGTTTGCGGCTGTGGTGTGGCCCGCACCTGTGTACAGTGTTGCCACGTTTTCTATACCGTTATCTCTCTCTCTCTCTCTCTCTCCTGGCGGGAAATGTGAGCCACCCTGAGTACTTTTGATTCTTTTATAAGTTATTTATAATTGTGCTTTCATTTGTTAATTTGGTTTTGTTATAATTAGTGATGCCGACAATGCATTCAATGCATGCCCCTCTCCTGCCTCTCTCTCTCTCTCTCTCTCACCGACTGGGTGTGGAAGTGTTGCCGCTCGTGAGTGAATAATGTTTTTTTTTTTTTACTTCGATATTGGCATATGCCTACTATTTTGTCCTACATATTAGCTTATGATTATAAATGTGATTATTCCTCACCCTTAAAATTATGGTAAAAGCCAGTAAATGTGAGCATTTTTCCCTAGCAACACCTGTACAAGCTATGGTTGGGTCTACGGAGGGGTACCGGTACGTACTTTATCTTAGGCCAGACTGGGTGTGTAAGTGTTGCCACTCACAAGAATTACATGAATTATTTCTTTTACTTTGGATATTGGCATATTTCTTCTTTTTTCAGGCTCATTATCTTATATCCATAACTGTGATATTATTAACCACCCTAAAACTACGCTAAAAACCATTAAAAGTGATTACAATTTCTTTTAGCAACACTGTACAATATGTATGCCATGTTTCTGTGTTACTGTATAAATATTTTATGCATAATAAGATTACTGTTGATTCATCCATCAAAATATACAAATGTAAGTTTTATTCATCTGAATTTATCGAATTTGTGATGCCTTGTACATAAATAGCTTCCGTTTCACATCGCAAGTTGGGGAAACGTGGCACCATTGTACACAGGTGCGGGCCACACCACAGCCGCAAACGTACGCAAGTCCTACTATAGGGCATGAGTCACATAGGCCTTACAGTCACGACATGCCATTGTCATGAGGGGATAAAATAAAGGTGTATTGGGATATTTCATTTTATTTTCATATACTGCAGTAAAATAGGAGTACAGTGCAACGAAAGCACGTGATAAAATTTTGGCTAGGGCATGAGTCATGTACGCCTTACAGCCTCGGCATGCTGTTGTCATGAGGGGATATAATAGAGGACGTTTAAAGGGATATTTCATTTCATTATATTGTTACATTTATTCCGTATGCTTCTTGTGTGAAATAAGGCATGAGTGTTATAGTGATATGTTTATCGTCTGCTTGTGTGGAAGAATGTAAACACTACACCCCGTGCTCGTCAGAAAATATTGTCTGTGATACCTTAGGTATTGCAGATATCACCTGCAGAGCACGTTCATGTACTGTTGTGGTGAAATATACTGTTTCTCATAAAATGATGCATTTGGTTACGTCTCATGTGAACAAAACACGTAAACAGTGCAGCATGTTCTTGTAAGGAAAGACATCATCTGCTACACCTTAGTGCACAGGTAAGGCTCACCTCCGTGACTTATGGAGGAAGTGCATGTACTTGTAATGGTGAATTGCACTGTGTTTCTTATAAATTGATGGATTTGGTTATGTGCAATGTGGAAAGGAAATGAAAGTGAACCAAGTGCTCATCAGTAAATATCGTATGCGATACCTTAGGTATTCCAGATGTGACCTACAGAGCACGTTCATGTACTGTATGGTGAAATGCAATGTGTTTCTCACAAAATGATGCATTTGGTTATGTCTCATGTGAACAAAACACATAAACGGTGCAGCATGGTCTCGTAAGGAAAGACATCGTCTGCTACACTACAGCGCACAGGTAAGTGCCACCTCCGTGACTTACGGAAGATGTGCATGTACTTGTAATGGTGAATTGTACTGTGTATCTCATAGAATGATAAATTTGTTTATGTATAATGTTGGGGCAATGTAGGATTGGATGATGATGATGATGACGATGTAATGTGAAAAGAAACTGAAAGTGAACCACGTGATCGTAACACATCGTCTCATACACCTGAGGTAGCACAAAGGTAGCGAAACTCAACGTGACTTACGGAACACGTGTATGTACATTATCAGTGGTGAAATATACTGTGTATCTCATAAACTGATAAATTTGTTGATATGTAATGTGAAAAGAAACTGAAAGTGAACCATGTGATCGTAACACAGAGTCTCGTACACCTGAGGTAGCACAAAGGTAGCGAAACCCAACGTGCCTTACCGGACACGTGTATGTATATGTTTCGTGGTGAAATATACTGCGTATCGCATAAAATGATAGATTTGTTTATGTGTAATGTGAAAAGAAAATGAAAGTGAACAACGTGATTACAGCAAAGAGTGCGTCTTGTACACCCGAGGTAGTACAAAGGTTGCGAAATGGAACTTGACATACGGAACACATGCATGTACTTTTATAAGTGGTGAAATATACTGTGTCTCATAAACTGATAAATTTGTTTATGTGTAATGTGAAAAGAAACTGAAAGTGAGCCATGTGATCGTAACAAGCTGAACGTCTCATACACATGAGGTAGAACAAAGGTAGCGAAACCCAACGAGACTTACGGAACACGTGCATGTACTTGTAGTGGTGATATATACTGTGATTCTCATAAAATGATGGATTTGGTTATGTCTCATATGAAAAAAAAAAAAAAAAGCGTAACCTGTGCACCATGTTCTCGTAACAAATTCTTGTGTGGATGACAAGTAGCGCTACCTTTGTGCTAAACCCTTGCGAGAACATGATGCACAGTTTACGCTTTTATTTCATATTAGATAACCAAATCCATCATTTGATGAGAAATACAGTATATATCGCCACTACAAGTACAAGCACGTGTTCCAAAAGTCACGTTTGGTTTCGCTACCTTTGGCTAACTCAGGTGTACAAGGCACTCTCTTTCTTACGAGCATGTTGTTCACTCTTTCATTTTCTTTTCACATTACACATAACCAAATATATCAATTTATAAGAAACACAGTACATTTCACCACTACAAGTACATGCACGTCTTCCGTTGGTCACGTAGGTGGCTCTTACCTGTGCACTAAGGTGTAGCAGACGATGTCTTTCCTTACAGAAACACGGTGCACAGTTACGGTTTTATTTCACATGAGACACAACCAAATCCATCATTTTATGAGAAATACAGTATACTTCACCACTACAAGTACATGCATGTGTTCCAAAACTCACGTTCGGTTTCGCTATCTCCATGTTAACTCAGGTTTACAAGTTTTCTCTTTCTTACGAGCATGTTGTTCACTCTTTCATTTTCTTTTCACATTACACATAACCAAATCTATCAATTTATAAGAAACACAGTACATTTCACGACTACAAGTACATGCACGACTTCCGTAGGTCACGTAGGTGGCTCTTACTTGTACGGTAAGTCAGGTGTAGGAGATGATGTTTTTCAAGGACATACACCTATATCATGAACCTTTGGGTTGTGCCAGTGTTGAGCAAAGTTCTTGCCTGGCTGTGAATTCAGTATCTTGACTCCTATACAATATCTTGACTCCTATGCAATATCTTGACTCCTTTTTTTCAGCTCACACCCCTAGCACAGCAATTTTTTTTTTTCCAGTTGGCTTGCACCGACAACAGGTCTTTTACAAAGATGAAATATGAGTTGGCACCAGAGGAGTGAACCAGGATCCTCGATGAGATAGAGTCATAGAGTGACAGCGAGAACGACTATTCTGGGGTGGTGGAGGTTGAGCTAACGCCATCCAGTCAGCAAGTGGAGCTGCCCCGTTGCCTTCCACCACAGCAGACAAAGCCACCATCAGCAGCATTCCCCACTGGTTAGCACTCCTCACTTCTAGGACCTGCCGGTCCCACCACTGTCTTCATCGGCTCTCAATTTCCAGGCCCCTCCGCCCCCTTGGGCGAGCCACTGTCACCAGAAGCCGGGCCGTCGTTTGTTGTCATGGCCCCTCCGCCTGCATCTGCTGTGAAGGATGCTACAATGACATCTTCGCCAGCCAGGCTGAGAAGAATGGTGTCCCCAGAGCCCTCAGTCTCGTCCGCGTCCTCGTCTGAGCCTTCTCTTCCGAGGCGAGGGCACTGTGGTCTGCTGCCTGGACACGGGGAATGTCCAAGGGGTCGGAGGGCAGGCCGACCAGCTGCCATTGCCACCACCGCCACTGAAGAGGATCCCGGGTGGAGCAGTGGCCTCTACACCGAACCAAGGGGCATTCACTGGCTCCCCAGGGATCAAGGTGGATATCCCAACTCCACTGCAGTTCTTCCAGCTCTTCTTCACAAGGGAGTTGTTGTCATCTCTCACCGTGGAAACCAACCTGTATGCCACATTTCTGGGGACTCGGCTGGTTGTCTGGTTCACCTGTAATGAAGAGGAGATGGCCAAGTTCCTGGAGTTATACCTGTTCATGGGGGTCGTGCACATACCAACCATCAAACATCACCGGAGGAGCACCGAGCAGCACGGCTACCCTAGATTCCAGTGGGCAATGAGTGGAAGGCACTTCAATGCCAACCTGAAGCATTTTCACGCCTTCAACTCGCTCGTCATACCCCGGGACAACCAAGATTGGCTCATCCACATTCACACAGTAATGGAGTATCTCTTTCAGCAGTTCCAGTCGATGTACCAACCCGAGGAGCAGCTCGGTCTCAACATGGGCTCTCTGGGATGGAAGGGTAGGCTTGCCTTCCATGTGTACAACCCCCAGGAGCCCACCAAGTATTCTATCAAGCTGTACATCATGGCTGAGTTGCCCTCGTGCTACATCTGGAACCTCAAAGTCTACATGGGGGTGCAGTGGACCCTCGAGAACACTGTGTGGGGCCTCATGGAACTGTTAAAGGACCAGGGCTATAAGTTATTCATGGACAACTACTACAATTGTGTAGCCCTGTGCAAACATCACTTCACCGCAGGCATTTACGTGTGTGGGACCCTACGGCTGCCTAGAGGAGCACCACGCCAGCTGCAGGCCATCGCCAGAGCTAAGAGCCTGCCTGAGGGGGGCATGGTGTACAGGCACGAGGACAATGCGCTAGTCCTGCCGTGGAAGGACAAGTGCATTGTGAACATGGTGTTCACCTTCCAAAGTGCAGATACCATTCCGAAGAGGGTTCGAGGGAAGGTGGGGGATAATGACAGGCGGACAACCTATGTGGAAAATGTCATTAACAAACCCTTTGTACAACAGGTATATGGGTGAGGTGGATCATTTCGATTAGATGGTCCAGCACTACCCCATCTAATGGCGAACCGTCAAATGGACGAAGAACATCATTTTCTACTTCATCCACATGGCACTGTTCAATGCATTTGCCTTGTACAAAAAGTACACACGCGACAGTAAGTCTCCTTGAATTTGTGGAGCAGATCGTCTATGATATCCTGCATTTCCATGAAGAGGACTGGCCTGTGTCTGGACACGTAATCCACCACGCCCCAGACCTACCTACCTGACGGCCAGCACCAGCAAAACCTGGCACCCAGCAGGCACCGGCACCAGCGCCAGGATGGGCCAAGCCACCACCAGCACTAGCAATGCCTGCAGGAGGACCACCACGGACCCCATCACCATCACAAGCACCGCCTGCAGCAGGCCCATCACATGTGCCATCACCACCATCAGCACCACCTGCAGGAGGTCCATCACGGGTGCCAGCACCGCCACCACCTCCAGTTGCTGGTCCGTCAGGAGAACCCACGTCTGGGTCTGCAGGTCCCACACGACAGGACCACAGAGCACGAGGGCATCAAAGCAAGTGTTGCCAGGTCATCGACGACGACATGAGGTTGGACCGCACTCCGGGCCACCACCGGGTGAGGATCCCCAACGGGAAGAGGCTCAGGTGTACCTTGTGCTTCAGGTTGGGAGTGAGGAAGGACACAAGGAACATGTGTCCTGTATGTGATGTGCTGCTTTGCACTGGTGATTGTTTCGAGCGGTACCATGCCAAGCGATACCTTCACTACTGGAGCTCACACACATACAGACACACACACACACACACACACACACACACACACACACACACACACAGTACAAAACTCCTCACCGCCAAATCCACCTAATCCTGCAGGAAGAGCATTGCCACTGGAGAAGAGAGTATTTTTTTTTTAATTCATCTATTTACCTATCTTTATGTCAGTATATTTACATATTGATATACATTGTTGTTTACATAAACACAAATGACAAGGAAATAGTTTCAGCTTCAGTTTCAGTTGCAAGCAATAGGTGTAGTGGTTATGCGTGGTTTCTGAGAGGAATAAAAACAAAACAGAAGTAATTTTATAATAGTTGTTGATAAAAAAAAAAAGTAGCTAGCAAGGATTAAAAATGTTTGTGAGCTATGGGAAAAATAACGTGAGCGCGGGTCATGGCAGTTCAGCTTGCGGGTTAGTACACCTTAGTTTTTTCCACTTTCTCAAAAACTATTAGGCCTATGATCACCGTTTTGTCTCAAATGAAAGTCAATGAAATTCTGCATAGGATGATAAAATAAAAACAAAACACCGCCAAGAAAAGTTTTTCGCTAGAGCTCCCCGAATAAAAAATCTGTTGTCTGTCGGAAATGGGTTTTACTTTTTCGTTTATTACTAGAACACCATACCTCGTATCAAACCGGGACCTCAACCATTCGAAAGCTAATAAAATTCTCTCTCGACTGATGTATAATATGTAGAGATTCATTAGTAAACATTTGAGTTATGATGTTGGGAAGTGAGATTTATGTTCCCGAATGTTTATTCACCCCCCTCCCAAAAGTAAGTATAGAGTGTTTTATTTTTTTGCTTATCGTGTAAAACGAACATCGACCAATAGAAATATGTGGGTTTTGTGGTAAAATAAATATGTTTGGGTGGTGAAAATAAGCCAAGAATACACTTTTTTGAAGTGCACAGTGGGCGCCAGCAGGAGAAAGACGATGTGCTATGAAACACAAAACTTACCAAAGCTTTTTGTGCGTCAAAGGGTAAATATATATATATATATATATATATATATATATATATATATATATATATATATATATATATATATATATATATATATATATACACACACGAGGTGCTACCCAAAAGTTACAGTAATACGAATATTGTAGGAAAATAAGTTACCTTACCTCCTAGTTCTCACTTTTGCCTTCGAAGTAGACCCCTTGAGCATGTATACAGTGGTCCCAGCGTTTTTTCCACGAGTCCATGCATCCCTGGAAGTCTTCAGGCACGATGGTCTCCAGCACCTCCTGCGATTCTGTCTGGATCTCCTCAATTGAGTTAAATTGACGCCGTTTCAATCGTATTTTCAGTTTGGGAAACAGGAAAAAGTCACAAAGGGCAAGGTCAGGCAAATAGGGTGGGTGGGGAATGACAACCGTTTTAGTGGAAGCCATGGACTTCTGGACAACAATTGATGTGTGGGTGGGGGCATTATGATGCAGGATTCAGTCCCTGTTATTCCACTGTTATGGACGTTTGCAGCGGATGTTCTCCATCAGACGCTGCAAAACTTCACAGTAAAACTTTCTGTTGACAGATTGACTGAGTGGGATGAATTCCTTGGGAACAAGCCCTTGGATATCGAAGAAAACGATCAACATCAACTTAACACTGCTGCACCATTCGTCCGCCATTCCAAAATCTCCAGACCACCTACACACCGCATTACGATAGTAAGCGTAGCTCAACAACACGTCTGCTCACAGACACGGCCGGGGCCACACTGACTTATACAAACAAATAGAAAGCCTGTACATATTTGAATGAGCGAAGTACCTCGTCCAACAGCACATCATCGACTGAAAGTGCCCAATACCTTACTATATTACACAGTTGAACTCATCTGCTGGTGACTGACAGGTGAGACACATGGTTTAATGTAGGGGACATCAGTACAAGAAATAGATCAGTGAGAAGCAGGAACTATTTCATGTATGTAAACTGTCAACTCCAATTAAACACTAAAATATATACATATATACAGCTGATAAAACCATGACCATAAAACAAAGATGCCACATCACCCTAATTAATCCGATCTCCTTCAAAAAAGCCATCAATTTATCAGTCATAACAATATCCCCAACGCCTAGAATGGTGGAAAGGATGAAGAGGACGTTTGCTGCACTGCAGTAATTTATAAGTGAAACACATTCACGAATAAATCACCGACAGTGCAGGTGTCACAGAGCACTGAAAATCGCCTCTAAATATATGGCAACAAATGATTGATAACTGTGGACTTTATCCACAGTCTCGCCAATATATCTATCTATCTATCTATCTACATATATATATATATATATATATATATATATATATATATATATATATACACTTTTTCAAGGCGAATGAGGCATTCACAGCATCCCAATTGCCGAGTTGTGGCTTGCACGTTGGATTATTTAGCCTCGTCCATTGACTTTGCCACATGAGATTTATTGATTTCTTTCCAAAGGAGATACTCGACCGTAGATTACGAGGAACATCCCAAGCCCTCTCGAGTTCCACGGCCGACTTACCCAGTAAGTCATCCTGCTCATTGCCTTATACACGACATTGACCAGGCACCCAGATCAGCGTGAAGGACTAGTTACTTGAATGTATTTTATTAATGATACGGCCCTGGATCTCATAAATCCGTAGTGCAAGAAGCATTTGCCTGAAGGACTGACTTTAAGAGTGAAAATATGGCAATTGAGTCATGTCTAGAGGTTAAAAATAATCTATGGCTTTGTCTAGAGCAAAAAGTTCGGAGGAAAACACAGATGTATGAGTCAGCAGCCGAAACCTGGGGACACATTCAGTCGACCACACACTAACACCCACACATTCACTCGACCTGGAACCATCAGTGTTCAATTGGTGGGACTCCAAATGACCAACAATGGTGTTATGAAATAAATGGTGGACCTCCACCTCCGGCTCCTTGGTCTTCAGTGCTGAGAGCCATGATGCATCAACAGTGAAGTTTGGTGACCCCCAGACTATTTTTTAGACACCAATATATCACAGTTGCAGAGGTCCAGACCAAGCTCCTGAGTCAGTAAGTGGAGGCGAACGGCAAGTGGCCGTCGGACTCCCCTCACAAGATGGTGGGGATGACAAAGAGAGACACAGGCCTCATTGCTGATATCACTTTTCCTGGTGGTCCAGACACCATAAGATAAATTAGTTAGTCTCAGCGGATATGTAAGGTAGGTAATTCGCAAAAAATTTATTCTGCAACACATCCAGCCTCCTCAAAATGGCATCAGATGCTGACCTATACACCTGTGAGCCATAGTCTTGCTTAGATCTAATATGGGATTTATACACCATTAATAAAGAATTCCTATCGGCACCCCAAGTTGTACCCACTTGGTATTTAAGGGCCTTTATCGACTTATCACAATGTGCAGGCATATTATTAACATGAAATTTAATAGTCAATTGATGATCAAAATGGAGGCCCCCAAACTTAGAATTTTGAAAAGGTACCGCCTGATTACCCAAAGTGAAACAAGCATGTGATGTGGTGTGTGGGATGAAGAGAAGACAGAGGGGGATGCAAGGAACAGCGTGGTGGAATGAAGAGGTGAGACAGGCTGTGGCACAAAAGAAGAAAGCATACAATGAATGGATGAGAAATAGGGGCATGGAAGAAGTTGAAAGGCGGAAGAGAGAGTTATATGTAGAAAGAAAGAGAGAGGTAAAAAGATTAGTAAGAGAGAGCAAGAAGAGAGTGGATGAGGAATTTGGAAGGAATTTGAGTGTAAAGTGGAGGGACTGTAAGAAAATGTTCTGGAAAGAGGTGAAGAAAGTAAGACAGGGTGGAAGTGAAGTTAGCAGGGGAATGAAAGATAAAAATGATAGATCACTAGTGGAGAAGGGAGAAAAAGTGAGCAGATGGAGAGAACACTGTAAGGAAATGTTGAACATAGAGGATGGAAGTAATGCGAGTATAAGTGGCTGGGGAATGGCTGTGAGAAGGAGGGAGGTGAGAAGACAGGAGGAAATCAGTAGGATAGCAGTTGTGGAAGCAATGAAGAAAGTTAAATTGGGGAAACCCGAGGAATTGATGAAGTGTGTGGTGAAAAGTTGAAGCATGGAGGAGAGATAGTAGTAGAATGGATGTGGAAGATGTGCAGATTGGCCTGGGAGGAAGGTAGAGTTCCGGAGGATTGGAAGTCAGTTATAATTATTCCCTTGTACAAAGGAAAAGGGGAAAAAGAAGTGTGTGGTAGTCATAGGGGCATTTGTCTTAGTATAAAGAGAAAAGTGTATGGTAAGATACTTATTGACAGAGTTAGGGAAATAACAGAGGAATTAGTTGGAGAAGAACAAGGAGGCTTTAGGAAGGGAAGAGGTTGTGTAGATCAGATATTCATTCTTAGATCTTTAGTGGAAAAGTTTCTAGAGAAGGGAAAGAACTTGTATGCGGCTTTCATGGATTTGGAGAAAACATATGACAGGTTAGATAGACAAGGATTGTGGAAAGTATTAAGAATATATGGAGTAGATGGGAAGTTGTTGAATGCTGTGAAGAGTATGTATGATGGTGCTAAGGCTGCAGTGCGTGTAGATGGTGAACTGAGTGAATTTTTCTCTTTGAAGGTTGGGTTGAAACAGGGATGTGTCATGTCTTCATGGTTGTTCAATCTGTACATGGATGGGGTAATAAAAGAGGTACAAGGTAGGATAGTGGATGTTTGAGTGGCCCTGATGAGAAAGGGTAATGTTTGGAAACTCCCTGTACTGTTGTTTGCAGATGATACTGTGTTGTTCAGTGAAGACGAAAGGGAGCTGTAAGGCTTGGTGGATGGGTTTGGGAGAGTGTATAAGAAACGGAATCTAAAGATGGATGTAGGGAAGAGTAAAGTGATGGTCTTTGAGAGAGGTGAAGTCAGTGAATGTACAGCAAGGTCTGATGATTTGAATACAAGAAACGTGTCGTCAAAATATCCTCGATAAAATAAAGCCTTAAAAGTAAAAGTGTGATGAGTAAGGATGGAAGTCGGTTAAGTGCTTGAAAGGGTACAGCAGGGAAGAAAGGTTGCTGGTTCCTTAAAAGCAGTGATAAGTAACAGGGAAGTGAGCATGGAAGTGAAAAAGTTACTACATGACAGTATTGTGATACCAACTCTAACGTATGGAATGAAGCTTGGACGTTGTTGGAAGGGCACAAGTCAAGAGTGAGAGCAGTGGAAATGAGTTATTTAAGAGAAGCCTGTGGAGTCACATGGATAGACAGGGTGACAAATGAGGATATAAAAGAGCGTTGTGGCGTGGATGTGGATGTGATAGGAAGCGTTAAGAGGAATACACTGAGATGGTTTGGCCATGTGGAGAGGATGGAGGGTGAAAGACTGACGAAGAGAGTGTATGTGGGTGAGGTGGAAGGGGGGAGAGGGAGGGGGAGGCCGAGGATGAGATGGAGGGATGGGGTGGAGAGGTATATGAGAGAGAGGGATGAGTTGGGAGCAGGGCAGTGAAATGGCTGTGGACAGGGCGACGTGGAGGCGATTTGTTTGTGGCCACCCCGAACTTGATTGAGGCGTCTGGCAATAGATAGATAGAAACACAAATCTGGTACGTTGAGAGTGGTAAAAACTACAGCGGCAAACTTAGGGATGGAAAACTTAAATCCCCACTGCAAGGCCCATTGGTGGACGGAGTCAATAGCTGCTTGAACCCGCCCAGCCGAAAATTGTGCATTACGGGAAGAGTGCCATATTGCACAATCATCAGGATTGAGTGAGTACGCTAAAGCTTAGAAACTGTCCTTAATTTTATGGTGATTAGATTCACTGACATGCTGACGAGTTCCTGAGTGAAGTGGTCTTGAGACATAATAGCCTGTTTTAACCAATATACCTAAATGTTCAAAATTCGTAGTTCTAACATGCCTCATTGTCTTCTCTATATATGTAGCTTTAGAGCCAGCACACATATATGGATGAATTATCCAAAAGGCAAGTTCTCCAGGGATTCTGTCTTTGAAATTAAGCAAACTTTGAGTAGTTCCTCTTGGTCCAAAAATAACTCTAGTTTTAGTCTGTGGGTAAAATTCACGAATCAGTTTTTTTAGCTTGGTTCGCAAAGTCAGGCTTATTTTGCCAGTGTTAACCATGGAAAGTATATTACATTTTTGGGCACATTCATAATGGTGGTTTTAGAACAATATAAAATGATATTAAGGGCCTTACCTATATATGAATCTATAATTCTAAAAGGGAAACCGTTATTAAAAAAGCACACTACGAATGAACTTTAGTTCTCCTTCCAACATAAAATACTCTGAGCAGATGTGATAAGCTCTGAACGTTCAGGTAGCTGCCAAATTCCGTTTAAAAGTTAAGGGAACAGATATTGGAAATTTGGTGGTAAGTTCAATGAAGACGGGTTTACGATATAAGCTACACTCATAACTATGATCATTGCAAGATATCTTACCATAAAAAAATGCGAGAGATTTCTCATCTTTTGTCTGTCTTCGGGGATGAACTTAATATTTGAGTCTTATCATTCAAATAGTTAATAAAAAGAGGGAAATGTTCTGATGATTTGAATACAAGAAACGTGTCGTCAAAATATCCTCGATAAAATAAAGCCTTAAAAGTAAAGGGGCAATATAGCCATAAGTATTCATAATGACACAGAGAATCATTTGCTAGCGTACATGTAGGCCCGGTAGGGATCCCATTGCCACACCGTCACCCTGCTTGCAAAAATTACCACTAAACATGAACACTGTCTTCAACTGTTAACCTTAATATTTGTGAAATCAAACAGAAACAGAAAACTTTAAAAACAGCTAAGATTAAATCGGAAAGTTTGTGGTCCCGACTAAAACAAAGAGTGTCCTGGTTTGGCTTTATTTGTCTTGGAAACCTACTCAATAATAAAAATGAAAAATGCATATCTCGCGTACAATTTGTGCAAAAGAAATAAAACTGGAAAAACGTGGCTTTGTAGACGAAAGAATATGTAGTTTTCATTTTTTCGAAAAAAAAAAAGTGTTATCTACTACTGAGAACAAGACACTTTCTAAAGGTTTAAAATATGCTCTTTATCTAGGGACACTAAATTTTGCTAGACACTTCATGAGTTTTGAAAAGTTGTACAAAATTATTAAAGTTCACCTCATTTACGATCCATTTGCTAAACGTTTGAACTAGGTTAAAGATTCCTTGTGATATTTTACTTATTGGTCTTTCTACCCACATGACAAGTTTCGTGAGGATAATCTCACTAAGGAAGAATCCAGTGCCCTTAAGAGTCTCTCTCAAGTAAAGGAATTGGTTGCTACTCATCGAGACAAAGGTAATGGGGCAGTTTTAATTAGCAAGTGTGATATATAAATAAATTGTTAGATATTCTTCGCGATACGTCTAAATTTATTGTCTGGTGATATTTTCCCTGTTATTTTTAAGCATGAAGACAGAATTAACAGGTTTTTGAGAAATTAAGAGAATCAGGAACTATTAACCAGGAAGTATTTTCCAAAATTTTCTCCACTGGCTCTACACCTGGTATACTGTATGGTTTACCTACAATTCACCAACAAAGTGTTCCCGTAAAGGAACATCTCTCTTTACCATTATACCACTGATCGATACAGTTATTATCTGTATAAATAACTTTTTTGATGGAACTGAATATGACAGAGGTTTTAACCGTGATCAGTTTAAGGAGATATTAAGGTTAGCAGTTGAAGACACAGTGTTTATCTATCTATCTATCTATATAGTAACTTACCAGAACTAACTTACGCGATTTGACTGTACGTGGTTTAAAATATATTATTAAAAATTTAATTTCAAATTGTTGGGGAGGGTAAACAATTCAAATACCGCGCCATTTCTAGGCTCGCGCCGCGCGCGCGCGCGCACACACACGCGCACACACACACACACACACACACACACACACACACACACACACACACACACACATACACACACACCTGTATGTATGTACAGTATGTATGTACAATATATATGAACGTATGTTTACTGGTATATCTCCATACCTACGTAATGTAAAAGATGAAGGGATGCTACACTAACTAAATAAATCTTGTAGTACTGTACTGTGTAATGCACAGGTAAGGGCAAGGCAAGAAACTACATTATAAATTACGGTAAGTATCCGAATAGAGTTCACGCAGGCCCCTAAAATAGCCTAAATATGCACTATATATTCCACCATATTCGTGCCCATTTTTTTAAATAAATTAGGTAGTGTGAAGTTTGAAAAG
The DNA here is from genome assembly GCF_032717465.1 of Coenobita brevimanus. Classification (NCBI taxonomy): domain Eukaryota; kingdom Metazoa; phylum Arthropoda; class Malacostraca; order Decapoda; family Coenobitidae; genus Coenobita; species Coenobita brevimanus. The sequence continues at coordinate 25,027,313 of NC_136984.1, forward strand.
TTCTGTGAAGGAATCTGGCAAAATGGACGTGTTTGTACTACTGTGGTAAAGTGGTTGTGTGGAGGAATCAACCACGCACGCTGTCGCCTACAATTCACAGGCCCCCCTCAATTTACTAATTTTATCTTTGTGCGAATGTTAAAAGCCATGCATACCATTCCAACAGTTATTTTAGAACAATTTCATAGCAAAGTACTCCTTAACAGTCATGAATAGCATACAAATGTGTTTAACAGCGGAATGAAAAGCTTGTGCATTACGACATTCAGTTTACCGAGTGCGGTGGACTGCCGCACCGTTGCTATGTGTGATGAGGTGTCGGGGGTTGCTGTTGTAAACACACAGACGCCTCGCCTGCTAGGCGAATACAATGACGTCTCCACTATTAATGATTTTTTATGTTGGTACCAAAAATTACCGTGTGTTAGAATCTGTTTAAACCAAATCTGTCAGTACAGTACTCATCAGCAACGAAATCATTTGATAATTTATAAACATAATTGTGCTCTGGTGGCAACAGGCGGCTGATAGTGCACTGTGTGGTGATCGAGTTAAGCACCCATGCCTTGCACTGGGTAGGGTTGGACAAGATCAGCTCGAAGTTTACCAACCCTTCTGCAATTGACAGAAAAAAGTACTGTACCCAAACACCATTGCACACCATCACTGCTGAATATATCATTGACAGACCTCATCTTGAATGGATTTTTGTCTGATGGCACTTTTAGTTTTTCTTTTACATTCATCACATTCATTTGCCAAATACCAAACGAACTTCAGCTTCTCTAAAAAAAAGAAAATAATAAATAAAAGAAGATTTACGTATTAAGTGTACTGTATTCTAATGTTCTATTCACAGTTTTCCTTTCTTAAGTTTAGGAACGATTTAGAGGTGTTAAGTGGGGGCGTCTGACTGTAAGCAGTGATTGGGTTTACGACAAGCAGTGGGATCGTAAGTCATGTAAGTTGCGAAACGACTAACTCTCTCTCTCTCTCTCTCTCTCTCTCTATTTTATATATATATATATATATATATATATATTCTCTCTCTATTTTATATATATATATATATATATATATATATATATATATATATATATATATATATATAGATATAGATATAGATATATGGATATATATAGATATATGGATATATATATATATATATATATATATATATATATATATATATATATATATATATATATATATATATATATATTGTTACGAAACAGAGAGAGAGATAATGAACACTTCAAGTGAGAATCCTAAAATCACTACTGTCCCGCAAAGTTCCAGGTTCAAAACAAAAGACTTAGGTAAAATTACAAGTTAAAGTTTAATGCTCAAACTAACAACTAAACATTCAGGACTCATAAGGACAATGTAATGGCAAAACAGGTTACATATATGGTTAACTGCAATAGCCTCTATTAACATGAATTTAGCAAGAGCAAATTTATCTAAGTCAGCCCTGATAAAATGAGAAAACCGGATAATGCTCAGTTAAATCAAGATATAATGTTATTACAGATACAAAATATTACTAATACTGGCCGACAGCAAAAACCCTACCAGGCTCATCACTTAACACCCTATGCTATACAGTACAAGAAAAAATGGTAATAACACTTATACTCAAATTATACAGCAGGTAGGTGGCTGGAGACTTCCCGAGCACTCACAAAAATAATAATACACTATACAGGGGAGGACAGAGATGTGAACAGAATAAGGAGTAGATCTAAGTGGCAACTAAAGCAGAGACTGAGCTCATTACATAGGGGGCCAGCAGAGCTTGATTCAACTTGCAAGAAGGACGCGCAAATGAAGGCATAGAGGACGAAGAGCCGACACTCCTGCTCTGAACAACAGAAAGAACGACTTTAAGAGGGAGAAGGGGAGAGTGAGGTAGAACACGCAAGCCTGGTCACTATGGATGCCACGTGGCGAATCGTGATCAAACATGCAGCATACTGTACATTAGAATTATACAAAGGATGATGAAATCATAGGCTATGTAACACCTCCCCACAAAGAAAAAGAAATTTACAAAGGAAATTTCTTATTACTCTAAAACAATTTGTCTAAAGTCTAGATAGGTAATCTGCAATAACATTTTCTTTCCCCTTGACATGTTGTATGTCTAATGAATACTCCTGAAGAAGTAGACTCCATCTTGTCAATCTCTGATTTTTATCTTTAAACTTACTAAGGAATTTCAGTGAGTTATGATCGGTATAAATGTCTATGGGGTCAAAACCAGAACACAAATAAAATGAAAAATGCTGTAAACCCAAAATCAAGGCCAAAAGCTCTTTCTCAATAGTTGAGTAGTTCTTTTGAGGTGGAGTGAACTTCTTACTGTAATAAGGTACAGGGTGTTCAATACCCTGATCATCCTCTTGCAGCAAAACAGCCCCAGCTCCTGTATCACTTGCGTCAACAGCCATCTTAAAAGGCTTAGCAAAATTTGGAGTAGCGAGCACTGGCTGACTTAATAGGATAGCTTTAAGTTTACTGAAAGAGGATTCACAGTTATCGGTCCAGACAAATTTAACTCCCTTTTTCAGTAGGTCTGTAAGTGGTGATACAAGAATTGAAAAGTTAAGAACAAATTTCCTGTAATAACCTACCATTCCCAAAAATCTTTGTAGCTCTCTCCTACTTTTAGGTCTGGGAAGATCATTTATAACCTGAACCTAAGCTCCTGGTGGTGTAACGTGTCCATCACCAATTACGTACCCAAGGTACTGAACTTTAGCTTGACCAAACTCACACTTTGATAAATTAGCTACAAGATTAGCCTGAACCAAACGCTCAAGAAATTTACTGACATGGCATAGGTGATCTTTCCAGTTGTCACTGAAGATTAATACATCATCAATATAAACAACACACCCTGCCAAACCCTCTGTTATAACATTCATGAGCTTCTGAAAAGTGGCTGGTGCATTCTTCATACCATATGGCATTATAGAACATGCAAAAGTCTCCTAGTGTTACAAAACATGAGATCTCCCTAGCACGTTCAGTCATAGGTACTTGCCAGTATCCCTTTAACAAATCAAACTTACTTATGTACCTAGCCTTTCCAATCTTGTCTATGCAATCTTCCACACGAGGGAGAGGGTAAGTGTCTGTTTTGGTTATCTGATTAACACGTCTGTAGTCGATGCAAAGCCGCTGTGACCCACCTGGCTTAGGGACTAGAGTGACAGGAGAACTCCACTCACTCTGACAGGGCTCAATCATCTTGTGGTCCAACAGGTAGCCAAGCTCCTTCTGGATGAGAGGAACTTTCACTGGGTTCACACGGTAAGGAGGCAGTTTAATTGGCTTTGCGTCTCCAACATCGACATTATGCAGCAACACAGTGGTTCTTCCTGGAGTGGCACGGAACACTTGCGGGTACTCCCGCAGTAATGCCGAAAACTCCTGCCTTTCCTCGGGAGCTAGATGAGAAAGCTTAGTCTGGATATCATTCATGATATCAGGATTCTTCTCCAAACTATCACTCAGGCTCATACTGCATGGGAGAACTTCACTTGCAGACTCGGGTGGAACAGCTACAGTGCAGACTGGGTTATTTTCGTCCCGCCTGTGATATAACTTTAGCATGTTGATGTGACAAAGTTGCTTGTTCTTTCTATGATCTGGTGTGGCGATGACATAGTTGACATCACTGAGTTTCTTCTCCGTGAAATAAGGACCACTAAACTTGGCTTGAAGAGGTTGCCCATGAACCGGTAGCAGAATCAAAACCTGATCTGGCTGAAAGTGGCGTAACCTGGACTTCTTATCATAACAAGTCTTCATCTTCTCCTGAGCAGCTCCTAAATTCTCTCTCGCCAGCTGTAAAGCAGTGGACAGCCGTTCTTTGAACTTCATCACATACTCCAGCAGGTTGACGTCATCTTCCTCCGACAGCCAGCATTCCTTGAGTAGCTTAAGGGGTCCTCTTACTTCATGGCCAAACAGTAGTTCAAAGGGTGAGAAGCCCAGTGATTCATTTGGAGATTCTCTGGAGGCAAATACAACGAATGGAAGACCTTTATCCCAGTCTTTCTGATGTTCCAAACAGTATTTCTTGAGCATCAATTTGAGAGTTTGATAATATCTCTCCAACGCTTCTTGGGTCTGGGGATGGTAAGCTGAAGACGTGATCTGGGTGATGCCCAACTCTTTCAGAGACTGCTTGAAAACATTTGACATGAAATTACTTCCCCGGTCTGACTGTACCTCCTTGGGCAGACCAAACTTTGTGAAGAACCCTAGCATTTGCTTAACCACGTTCTTTGCTGAGATATTTCTAAGTGGAATGGCTTCAGGATAATGAGTAGCCATATCAATCAGGGTCAACACATAAGAAAATCCTGAAGAAGTCTCAGGAAGAGGGCCCACAATATCCACCAACACACGGGTGAATGGCACCTCAAAAGGAGGAATGGGAACTAGAGGTGCAACCTTTTCGGTCTGATTACACTTCCCCACAACTTGACAGGTGTGACAAGACTTACAATACCAGGAAACATCTCTGAAGATACCTGGCCAGTAGAAGTGTTTCAAAATGCGTGCCACAGTCTTCCTCACTCCAAGGTGTCCTGCCAAACTGGAATCATGAGCCACTCTAATGATATCCTGCCTACAAACACGAGGGATGACAACTTGATGTACAACCTCCCATTCACAGTCGGCTGATGCTGTTGGGGTCTCCACTTTCTCATAAGTACTCCTGACTTTATATAATAACAAGTAGAAGCACCAACTGCCTCTTCCTCACTGCAAGCAGAGTTAGCTAGACCTTTCAACTCAGGGTCAGCAACCTGCAACTCAACCAACTCTTGACGAGACAAATTATCAACACTACGGGGTACTGCCTCATCTGGTGAGTGGTCCAAATTAGCAAGAAAAGTGTCAGCTAGGATAACATCATCATCATCATTATCCTCTAAGTCACCAGTAACTTTAGACTTAGCCCTAGTGACAGCACATGCAGAGAACACCTCAAGGACATCACAATCCTGGGTCGCAGTCACTGGTCCACTAGACAACTGAGGAGCTGGACACACTTGACTTCCACCAATATCATTTCCAAGCAAGAAAGTTACACTTGATATTGGGAGTGTCTCAACCAACCCAACCATAACGGAACCATTAACAAAACCAGACTCTAAATTCACTCTGCACAGAGGGACAGAGAAGTAATTATTCCCTACACCTTGTAAGATTACAGTTTCATCAGAGGAATTGACATTAGAGCCTAGAACACTAGTCAGCATAAGGGATTGGCAAGCACCTGTATCACGATATATTTTAACTGATTTCCTGTCATTACTGTCCAGAGGACTGACAAAATCATCAGACAGGAAATTAGCACATGAACTCTTGAAAGTGTCACCCACGTTACTGCTCAAAAGAGGAGCTTCATCGTGAGAATTTAATTTACCCCTCAAAGCAGGTTCAGTTAACTCGGTTAAAGAATTCTGGGAACTCTCAAGAGTGGACACTAGACCAATTGACTGAATATTTAAAGACTCCTTTTCGTTCACATCATGCTGTCTCCTGAAACATTTCTCCGTAGTATGACCAAGCTTACTATAATATGTACATTTACTTTTCTGAAATCTAGAGGTGGAGCTGGTATTAACTTCCTGAGAAACATCATCTTTATTCTCTTTCCTGTTACCTGTACTCTGAGTAGAGGCAACGTACTTACTCTCAGCTTTCCTTTTTTCTTTAGAATATCTCTTGTGAGTGAGAACATATTCATCAGCTAAAACTGCAGCATCAGACAAATTATCTATTCTTTTTTCGTTAAGATATAGGTTTACATCTTTATTAATACACCTTTTGAAGTCCTCCAGCAAAATCATCTGCTTAAATTTATCAAAATCAGAATTTACATTCTTAGAATTTAACCACTGCTCTAACAGATCTTCTTTGATTTTTGCATACTCAACATGGGATTGCTTATCGTGCTTATAAGTTGTCCTAAATTTTACTCTATAGGCTTCAGGAACAAGCTCATAGGCCTTAAGAATCAAGCTCTTAACTACATCATAATTATCAGATTGATCCTGAGGCAAAGATGCATAAGTTACTTGAGCTTTACCGGTGAGAACACTCTGAAGGAGTACTGGCCAATACTTTTTGGGCCAATTAAAACCTGTAGCTACCCTCTCAAACAACTGAAAATACTTTGTTAAATCAGATTCATTAAAAGGAGGGACAAGTTTAACATTTTTAGCCACATCAAAATCATCAGAGCTAGATGATCCAGTTCCACCTTGTTTCATGCGATATTCATGGTCTGCCTGAATCCTAGCAAGTTCAATTTGTGCCTAAGCCTGTGCCTGTGCCTCCTGAATACGAGCCTGAGACTCAGCCTCCTTAGCACGAGCCTCCTGCAGGGCTAGCTGTAACTTAGCTATTTCTGCATTTGCTCATCTGGAGGAGTTACATTAAACAAGCTTTTATTACTCATACCAAAGATTTGATCTTTAGAATGATGAGAGTGAACAGCAATTCCCAATTGTTGAGCAACAAGCTTAAGTTCATTTTTTGTTCTGTTTTCTACATCACACACTGTTTGCACATTTGACAAAAAATATTTGGCTTCATCAAGAGTAGTAATAGTAGACATCATGAATAAATCACAGTCACAAAATATCAAGCAATATCCTTATGATAATATCCTGAATATCCTGATAAGAGGTCGCCAAATTTATTTTACGGAACAGAGAGAGATAATGAACACTTCAAGTGAGAATACTGAAATCACCACTGTCCCGCAAAGTTCCAGGTTCAAAACAAAAGACTTAGGTAAAATTACAAGTTAAAGGTTAATGCTCAAGCTAACAACTAAACATTCAGGACTCATAAGGATAATGTAATGGCAAAACAGGTTACATATATGGTTAACTGCAATAGCCTCGATTAACACGAATTTAGCAAGAGCAAATTTATCTAAGTCAGCCCTAATAAAATGAGAAAACCGGATAATGCTCAGTTAAAGCAAGATATAATGTTATTACAGGTACAAAATATTACTAATACTGGCTGACAGCAAAAACCCTACCAGGCTCACGAATTAACGCCCTATGCTATACAGTACAAGAAAAAATGGTAATAACACTTATACTCAAATTATACAGCAGGTAGATGGCTGGAGACTTCCTGAGCACTCACAAAAATAATAATACACTATACAGGGGAAGACAGAGATGTGAACAGAATGAGGAGTAGATCTAAGTGGCAACTAATGCAGAGACTGAGCTCATTATATAGGGGGCCAGCAGAGCTTGATTGAACTTGTAAGAAGGGCGCGCAAATGAAGGCACAGAGGACGAAGAGCCGACACTCCTGCTCTGAACAACAGAAAGAACGACTTACTCTACTATAAGGGGGAGAAGGGAGGAGCGAGGTAGAACACGCAAGCCTGGTCACTATGGATGCCACTTGGCGAATCGTGATCAAACATGCAGCATACCGTATATTAGAATTATACAAAGGATGAAGAAATCATAGGCTATGTGACAATATATATATATATATATATATATATATATATATATATATATATATATATATATATATATATAATATATATATATATATATATATATATATATATATATATATATATATATATATATATAATATATATATATATATATAATATATATATATATAAATATATCTATATATCTATTTATATATTATAATATATATATATATATATATATATATATATATATATATATATATATCTATATATATATATATATATATATATATATATATATATATATATATATATATATATATATATATATATATATATATATTATCCAAAAGCACAACTTATTTGGAAAGTAATCGCCTAATGTCTAAGTTCTGTAATAATTATTGCCTTACTATCTCCTGACGATCTAATTAAACATAAGATAGAATTTTCGGTGTGAAGATGTTAGATACAGCCTTCGTTAAGAATTATTATGGTACAGTACCTAGTATCAAACCTGGCCTAAAATTACCATGTTTACATCTTCTGTGCTCAATTGTAGCAACAGCTCCACAATAAAATGTGATGCTAATCATGAAGATGTTCTATGGAAGGATGTACAGATGTAGTATTGTCCTTTTCTTTTACAGTACTGATATACTGTCGTGAGCAAAAGTTCGCCTCCAGCCCTCTACCAGAAGTGTGTTTCAAACCCCAACACACAGATTTCACTCTACGCCAGGCTGGGAAAGAGGGACAACAGGGAGAGGGGGGAGGGGGTGGTATCGGATAGGGACGGCTCCACGTGAAAATGATAGACGAGGAAAGTATTAATAAACAGCTGACAGAGCCTTACAGACAGGGAAGACAATATCCAGTGTTTTGACTTGAGAAATATGGCTAAGACAATAATAAGAGTTAGTTACTAGGAGAGAGAGAGAGAGAGAGAGAGAGAGAGAGAGAGAGAGAGAGTAAATGTTAAAAGTCAGACGACAGATGGCAGGTTAATTGCATAAGGTTACCCCCCACCACCCTCTTCCAGGGCACTGGTTTGTTTGTCGTAAGGATCCGAGGTTTGCAGCTTCACTTACTGTCATGCCTTGACGAATGTTCTGTCTGTCCTGATGTCATGTATTGCAACAAAACTGATTTGATAGTTCCCAGCGAAATAATGTTAATAATGACCCAGCACCACTCACACACGGGAAAGCTGACTTTCAGTCATTTGTTTTTCATATAATTTCCTATTTCTCCGAAGGTTCGCGCTACAATTTAAATAACTGCAACGAATTATCTGGTATATAAAGCTCTTTGACTAAACTTTATTTAGCAATGCACTGTAAAAATGAATTCATATTTTTAAGAAAGACATTAGGTTTGGAATGGTATTGATGGCTTTGTTTCTGTCTCTCTAATCCTTAGTGGTGGGAAACACGGACAGGCTAACTCGGTATGAATACCATACAAAGGAATTAGTCCATAGTAACCTATTATGGATACAAGATTTTTTTCCAAGCATACGAGTCGACCAGACTCTGTCATATTCATCTCAACTCTTGAACGAAGTCCAAAAGTCATACAACACCCTGACTTATGTATCAAAGTTTTTTTTTTATGCAAGAAAGAAGGAACCAAAGGCCAGGAGCCTGCAAGAATGCCCCATCCAAGGAAAAACAAAAAAAAATAGAAAACAGAAAGCCAAATTCATGATCCATTCATTTGAACATGCCTGGACACACTGTGTTTGAAGGACTGGATGTTATTGGCAATAGGTAATACAGACAGAAGAAGACAGTTCCTGAGCTGACCTGTTGCATAAATGAAGGACTGGGAGTAACGGTTAACTCCTGCATTAGAGAGCTGGACAGAAAAGGGATGTGAGCTTGTTGCCAGCCAGATGTTTTGTGCCCACCGCAGTGGTGGGCAGACAATTGAAGTTCCAATATAAAAGACATAAAGATGCAACAGTGCGGCAAAGAGACAGAGGTTGAAGGGAGCCAGCAGGAGGAGAGTAAATGGGATGAAAAGCCTTTGACTCCACCTTGCTGAGAAGAGCTGTATGTGGGGAGCCTCCCCACACATGAAAGTTGTACTCTACACAGGGGCGAATAAAACCCGTGTATAAAATCAACAACTGTGTCGGCTTAGCACAAACAGTCTCTTGGAAGCAAATATTATAAGAGGTCGTATGATCTCTACAAAATAAATCCCGAGAGAATGAAAAGCCAAGTATGTTTAAAGATGATGCAGGATTGAGTTAGATAAAAAAAAAAAAAAAAAAAAAAAAAAAAAGAGGATATTCCTGCAGAAGATTTTAATGGGTTGAAAGATTTAAGAACTGAGTTTTTGGTACATTAAGAACAACAAGATTATTTTACCTCAGTCAGAGATACAAGCCAAGTCAGACACTAGGTGTGCCATAGCCTCATCCCTTGTTTGCTGAAGTAACAGCTGAGATAGACGCTGCAAGGAGTGAATGGAAAGGTGAAGGTTGGAGCCAACAACGTACTGCATGTGTGGATAGGGTTGAATGTACAGCTTTGAAGGTCACTGATGAATAAAAGGAAGAGATTGTGTGATAGGACAGAGCCCTAAGGAACACCACTGTTGATAGTTCCAGGAAAAGAACTGTGCCGTCTACAACAACAGCTATAGAACGACCAGAAAGGAAGCTAGAGATGAAGGCACAGATAAAAAGACATAAACCGTTATGGTAGTTTGGAAATAATAGATTTATGCCAGACTCAGTCGAAATATTTGCAGTGGCAAAGCTTTCGCCAAAGTCCCGAAAGGAGGATGACCAGGAGTCTGGAAGGTAGGTGAGAAGATCGCCAGTGGAGCGTCCCTGACGGAACCCGTACTGACAATCAGAAAGAAGGTTGTGATAGGAAAGATGCTTTAAAATTTTTCCATTAAGAATTGACTTGAAAACTTTTGAGACACAGGATGTTAAAGCAGCTGGACGATAGTTAGAGGGTTGGGAATGGTCACCCTTCTTTGGGACAGGCTGAATGAGAGCAAACTTCCAACAAGAAGGAAAGGTACAAGTTGAAAGACATAGGAGAAAGAGTTTACCTAGGCTGGGTGTAAACACAGCAGCACAGTTCTTGAGAACAACAGGAGGGACCCCATCAGGCCCATAGGCCTTGTTAGTATTCAGGCCAATGATGGCAGAAAATGCATCAATTGAAGAAATTTCGATGTCAGCCATGAGAAAGTCAGAGGGGGGAAGTGATGGAGGATCAGCACCGGAATCGTCTAAGTTGGAAGTGGAAGAGAAAATCTGAGCGAAGAGTTTTGCTTTACCAACAGAAGAAATAGCTATGGAGCCATGATTTGGAAGAGGGGAGGGAAGGATGATGAGGTACATTTGTTAGAATGGCTTTCGGCATGGTGCCAGAAGCAGTGGGAATAATTTTAAATGGAGAGTTCAGAACATTTAGCACGAATGAATTACTTTTAGCAGGGCAAAGAACAAACTTAGCACGAGTCTGGGTAGAAACATAAAATAAATGAAATTCAGGGATGGGTTGGCTCAGGTACCTTTTGCAGGCCTTCTCCATGTTGTGGTCAGCATTAGAATAAGCCTGATGAAACCCCCCCCCCTTTTTTTTTTTTCATTAGTTACAGGATGTGAGAAAGAAAAGTCTACTTCCACGCCCGAGAGAATAACCTCTGTAATGCGCAAAGCATACTCAGATGGCTTTCGGCCGTGGAAACAATAATCATTCCAGGGAAAAGCAAAGAGGTACAGCCTGAGGGCCTCCCAATCAGCAGCTCCAAAGTGCCACGGCTGCTGCTTCTTGGGAGAGTCCACAGGCCTTACTGGAAGAATAGGACAGGTGATAATGTAAACCCTTAAACACCTACTTTAAATAAGTGTTGGCTTTGTGTAATTATCCTGAGCCTTGCATGAATATGGATGCTACTTATCCTTATCATAAGCGAGGTACTGACATGTTGTAATGCCGAACTGAGCCTCACCTCAAAGTCATGCAGGATCACAATATCATGCTAAATATAACAATGATCCCTAACCCTTTCCAGTTCGCTTGCTGACCAGACGTATTCGTAATACAAAGCTGATTAAACTAGTAACCAAGGAGATTCATCACTACTTATGATCATAGACTCAACGAAATCACCGGAACCAACAGAAAGCATTGAGGTTGTGAGAGTCCCTCGGATCCCTCAGATGAAGCAAATCTTTATCAAACTTTATATGTTTTACATGTGAATGATAATGCATCTGGCAATTAATAGATATACAGAAAATCTTCTTAGGCACACACACACACACACACACACGGCATCGTCGGAGGTAGACGTCCGTTACCGGCGCTCCATACCAGCTCAACACGGCCAGAGGCATTACCTAAACAAGTATCTTTGAATGAGTCAAGCTCTGTACCAGGTTAGACTAAATGATTTTTCATTATTAAAAGGAAAAGAAATAATAAGTTTAAATAAGACTGGTTCAAACAACAAAGAACCACGATGCGTTGAGTCAGCTGGGTTTGTTTATACTACAGCAACACGGGGAAAGCGTGCATACTTTGTAAGTACATACTCTGTTCATTTAGTATTACAAAATGGATCCATACTTCAGTAAAACAAATTTGGAAAAGAAAAGGGATAAAAGTAAAAAGCAAAATGATGATTTCTACCAAGAACTGGTTGAAGTGGAGACTCACAATAGACTGGTTGAACTTGTACACAAACCAGAAATGGCTTTCAAAAATGAAATTGATGAAATAAAGAAGCAAATGCACTTGCAAAAGGAAGAGATAGAAAAACTGGGAAGGGAGGCCAATAAGAAAGACACAACCATCAGTGAACTAACAGTGGAATTGAATACGCTTAGGAAGAAAGTGAGTGAAATGGGAAATACAGTAGTTAATCACGAGAGTGTTATAGAAGAGTTAAAAAATGACACAGAGACAATTAGACAAGTAAGCAGTCTTATGGACCAGAGCAGTGATATTGAGGAGAAGATAACACAGGTGAATGAAGCTGTGCAAAGCTACAAAAATGATGTAGAAACCACGTATGCTGAAATGGTGAAAGTAAAGAAAGACTTAGAAACAAGGGTGGAGGAAAAAAACATTAAAAAGGAAGTGAAAAGAATAATCCAAAACAATCCAAAGTTAGTCAGAGATTCAGTAGAAATAAATAAATCAATAGTAATCACTGGTATAGAAGAGTAAGAAATTAAAAACAAGATCACTAGAGACAAAAAGGAGATGGCAAATGTAATGAGCTTACTGAAAGAAGTATCAGAGGAAATTTGTAGTAAAGACATAGAGGAACACAAAAGGTTAGGGAAATACGAGAAAAGCAAGACAAGACCGCTAAAGGTGACTTTCCAGAGTGTAAACACTGTGGAAGAGATACTAAAAAATGCAAAGAATCTTATGGAAAAAGAGGAGTTCAAAAATGTATGGATAAAAAGATGCCTAACACAAGAGGAACTGCAATTACTGAAAGAGAAAAGGGAGGAAGCAAAAACAAAAAATGAGGGAAGATCAGAAGAGGACAAGAAGAATTTTTTTTTACAAAGTAATAGGATTGCAGGTACGAAAGTGGTACACAAAAAGGATGGAAGAAAAAGGAGGAAGGTAGTAGAACCATGTCATGACAAGTATATAAACAAGATGATAAAGTTGATGTACTCAAATGTGGATGGAATGGTATCTAAATTACTAGAGATGAATGATTATGTCAGAGAAAATGAACCACAAATAATATGCCTAACTGAAACAAAATTAACACCAAGGATATCCAATGACATACTAAACTTAGAGGAATACAATATATAGAGAAGAGACAGAAATTTAAAAAAAGGAGGAATTATAATATTAACTAAGAAAAATCTAAAAGTCAAGGAAATAAACCTAGATATACCATCACAAGTAGAACTGATTGCAGTAGAGATCGACACATCTGAAGGTAAAGTAATTGTAGCCAATTTGTATATGCCACCCAGATCAAACACATGGGAAAGAGACGAATATGAGGACCTGGCAGAGAGTACAGTTCAGAGTATAAGATCCTTGCTACATAAAATGGAAGAGAAGTCGGAAAGAATTATACTAACTGGGGATTTCAATACAAATATAAATTGGAATACTCTAGATATAAATAGCCAAGAAAGCTGTTGGGACCAAAAGCTCCTGGATCTCGTACAAGAGTTTTTCTTAATGCAACATGTGAGGGAAACCACTAGCAAAAGAGGACTTGATGTATCTTCAGTGCTAGATCTAATATTTACTAGGCAAGAAAATGACATTGACAGTTTAATATATCACCCTCCACTCGGCAAAAGCGATCATGCAGTACTAAATTATAAATTCAGGATAGCATATCACATACTAAACAGCAATGACAGTTACAAAAAGAGCCTAAACTATAAAACGGGAAATTATCAAGACCTAAAGAAGTATTTCTTAGAGGTTGATTGGGAAAATGAGCTTAGAGGACAAGATTTAAATGCTGTATATAAAAAATTTTGTGAATTTTATGAAATAGGAGTCCAGAAGTACATCCCACAGCACAAAGAAGCAGATAAGAAAATACAGAATTGGTTCAATACAGAATGTAAAAAATCAAAAGAAAGAAGAGATTTGTTGTGGAATAGATACAGAAGACACAATAGTGAAAGGGCGTATAATAATTACAAACAGGCAAGAAACGACTATACAAGAATAAGGAGGGAAGCCCAAAAACAGTTTCAGGAGGATATAATAAATAAAAGTAGTGATCAACCAAAGCTGTTTTACAGCTTCATCAGAAGCAAAACCAAAGTAAAAGATATAATACAATCCATCACGGACGAGGGAATCACTTATACACAAGAGAAAGATATTTGTGAAGCACTAAATAAGAATTTCCAATTAGTTTTTACAGAAGAAAAAACTTTTGAGAGGGAATATGTGGAACATGCATGTCCACACATACTACCAGATATACAAATAGCAGAAAAAGTAATACAGGAGTTAAGTAGATTAGACAGAGGAAAAGCAAGTGGTCCTGATGAAATTTCATGTTGGGTGTTACGAGAATGTGCAAAGGAGTTAAGTAAACCATCATTTTTAATTTTCAAGAAATCCTTGAGTCAAGGTAAACTACCTGATATTTGGAAAAAAAGCCAATATAGTCCCCTTATTCAAGAAAGGAAATAGACAAAATCCTCTCAACTACCGACCAGTATCACTGACCAGTGTTGTAAGCAAGGTATTAGAAAAACTTATAAGAAAAGCTTGGGTAAACCATCTAGAAGAACACAGTATGATAACAGAAAGACAGTTTGGTTTCAGAAAAGGAAAATCATGTGTTACTAATCTGTTGAGCTACTATGACAGAGTAACAAACACAATACAGGAAAGGGAAGGATGGGTGGACAGTATCTATTTAGATTTCAAGAAAGCTTTTGACACAGTACCACACCAAAGACTTTTATGGAAGCTGTACCATCAAGGAGGAATTCGAGGCAAACTGTTTTGTTGGATGCAAGACTTTCTCATAAAAAGAGAAATGAGGACAGTACTAAGAGGAAACTACTCATCATGGAAAGAAGTGACTAGTGGAGTACCACAGGGTTCGGTGCTGGCACCAATCATGTTTCTAGTGTACATAAATGATATAAACAGTAACACTGGAAATGAGAGCTATCTGAATATGTTTGCAGATGATGCAAAAATACAAAGGAGAATTACTAGCACAGACTCTTGTAGGGAGCTACAAGAAGAATTAAATAAACTTCATGAATGGAGTAGTACATGGCAAATGGAATTCAATGTGGACAAGTGTCATGTAATCAAGTTTGGTAAAAGTGGAAAAAGACCTGATCGGGATTATAAGTTAGGAAATAAAACCCTATACACATCAGAAAGAGAGAAAGACCTAGGTGTGATTATCAATAACAGACTATCTCCGGCTGACCACATCAGCGAGAAGGTACGGAACATGTATACACTGCTTGCAAATATGAGAATAGCATTCACATACATAAATGAAGACATGCTAAGAAGGATAATAACATCATTCATTAGACCAATCCTGGAATATGCATCAATAGTCTGGAGCCCTCATCTCAAAAAGCATATAGACAAGATTGAAAAAGTTCAAAGGGCCGCTACAAGATGGATACCAAGCTTAAGGGACCTAAGCTACGAAGAAAGACTAAATAAACTGAATCTACCAACACTACAGGAGAGAAGGAAAAGAGGTGACATGATAATGCTATATAAGTGCATATCAGGAAAGGAGAAAATAGACATAAATGATTACTTAACATATGGAGAAGCATCAGCAAGAGGACACTGCAAAAAACTGCATAAGAAGAGAGGTGATAAAGACGTAAGGAAATTCAGTTTCCCAAACAGAGCAATTGATCAATGGAATGCACTACCGAATGAAATAGCGTGTGCCAAAACAATTCACAAATTTAAGGATATGTACGATAAGTATGGTCTGAGACACGGGACAATACGAGCTTGACTCATTCCTGTAAAGATACAATTGGGTAAGAACAATTATGTAAGAACACACACACACACACACACACACACATTGATGAAATAAAGAAGCAGATGCACTTGCAAAAGGAAGAAATAGAAAAACTAGGAAGGGAGGCCAATAAGAAAGACACAACCATCAGTGAACTAACAGTGGAATTGAGTACACTTAGGAAGAAAGTGAGTGAAATGGCAAGTACAGTAGTCAATCACGAGAGTGTTATGGAAGATTTAAAAAATGACACAGAGACAATTAGGCAAGTAAGCAGTCTTATTGACCAGAGCAGTGATATTGAGGAGAAGATAGCACAGGTGAATGAAGCTGTGCAAAGCTACAAAAATGATGTGGAAACCACGTATGCTGAAATGGTGAAAGTAAAGAAAGACTTAGAAACAAGGGTGGAGGAAAAAAGCATTAAAAAGGAAGTGAAAAGAATAATCCAAAACAATCCAAAGTTAGTCAGAGATTCAGTAGATATAAACAAATCTATAGTAATCACTGGTATAGAAGAGGAAGATCTAAAAAACAAGATCACAAGAGACAAAAAAGGAGACGGCAAATGTAATGAGCTTACTGAAGGAAGTATCAGAGGAAATCTGTAGTAAAGACATAGAGGAACACAAAAGGTTAGGGAAATATGAGAAAAGCAAGACAAGACCTCTAAAGGTGACTTTCCAGAGTGTAAACACTGTGGAAGAGATACTAAAAAATGCAAAGAATCTTATGGAAAAAGAGGAGTTCAAAAATGTATGGATAAAAAGATGCCTAACACAAGAGGAACTGCAATTACTGAAAGAGAAAAGGGAGGAAGCAAAAACAAAAAATGAGGGAAGATCGGAAGATGAGAAGAAGAAGTTTTTTTTACAAAGTGATAGGATTGCAGGTACGAAAGTGGTACACAAACAGGATGGAATAAAAAGGAGGAAGGTAGTAGAACCATGTCATAACAAGTATATAAACAAGAAGATAAAGTTGGTGTACTCAAATGTGGATGGAATGGTATCCAAATTACTAGAGATGAATGATTATGTCAGAGAAAATGAACCACAAATAATATGCCTAACTGAAACAAAATTAACACCAAGGATATCCAATGACATACTAAACTTAGAGGAATACAATATATGGAGAAGAGACAGAAATTAAAAAAAAGGAGGAGGAATTATAATATTAACTAAGAAAAATATAAAAGTCAATGAAATAAAACTAGATATACCATCACAAGTAGAACTGATTGCAGCAGAGCTCAGCACATCTGAAGGCAAAGTAATTGTAGCCAATTTGTACATGCCACCCAGATCAAACACATGGGAAAGAGATGAATATGAGGACCTGGCAGAGAGTACAATTCAGAGTTTAAGATCATTACTACATAAAATGGAAGAGAAATCAGAAAGAATTATACTAACTGGGGATTTCAATACAAATATAAATTGGAATACTCTAGATATAATTACCCAAGAAAGCTGTTGGGACCCAAAACTCCTGGATCTCGTACAAGAGTTCTTCCTAACGCAACATGGGAGGGAAACCACCAGAAAAAGAGGACTTGATGTACCTTCAGTGCTAGATCTAATATTTACTAGGCAAGAAAATGATATTGACAGTTTAATATATCACCCTCCACTCGGCAAAAGCGATCATGCAGTACTAGATTATAACTTCAGGATAGCATATGACATAGTAAACAGCAATGACAGTTACAAAAAGAGCCTAAACTATAAAAAGGGAAATTATCAAGACCTAAAGAAGTATTTCTTAGAAGTTGATTGGGAAAATGAGCTTAGAGGACAACATTTAAATACTGTATATAAAAAATTCTGTGAATTTTATGAAATAGGAGTCCAGAAGTACATCCCACAGCACAAAGAAGCAGATAAGAAAATACAGAAATGGTTCAATACAGAATGTAAAAAATCAAAAGAAAGAAGAGATTTGTTGTGGAATAGATACAGAAGACACAATAGTGAAAGGGCGTATAATAATTACAAACAGGCAAGACACGATTATACAAGAATAAGGAGGGAAGCCCAAAAACAGTTTGAGGAGGATATAATAAATAAAAGTAGTGATCAACCAAAGCTGTTTTACAGCTATATCAGAAGCAAAACCAAAGCAAAAGATATAATACAATCAATTACGGACGAGGGAATCACTTATACACAAGAGAAGGATATTTGTGAAGCACTAAATAAGAATTTCCAATTAGTTTTTACAGAAGAAAAAAATTTTAAGAGGGACTGTGTGGAACATGCATCTCCACACATACTACCAGATATACAGATAGCAGAAAAAGTAATACAGGAGGAGTTAAGTAGATTAGACAGAGGAAAAGCAAGTGGTCCTGATGAAATTTCATGTTGGGTACTACGAGAATGTGCAAAGGAGTTAAGTAAACCATTATTTTTAATTTTCAAGAAATCCTTGAGTCAAGGTAAACTACCTGATATTTGGAAAAAAGCAAATATTGTCCCCTTATTCAAGAAAGGAAATAGACAAAATCCACTCAACTACCGACCAGTATCACTGACCAGTGTTGTAAGCAAGGTATTAGAAAAGCTTATAAGAAAAGCTTGGGTAAACCATCTAGAAGAACACAGTATGATAACAGAAAGACAGTTTGGTTTCAGAAGAGGAAAATCATGTGTTACTAATCTGCTGAGCTACTTTGACAGAGTAACAAACACAATACAGGAAAGGGAAGGATGGGTGGACAGTATCTATTTAGATTTCAAGAAAACTTTTGACACAGTACCACACCAAAGACTTTTATGGAAACTGTACCATCAAGGAGGAATTCGAGGCAAACTGTTTTGTTGGATGCAAGACTTTCTCATAAAAAGAGAAATGAGAACAGTACTAAGAGGAAACTACTCATCATGGAAAGAAGTGACTAGTGGAGTACCACAGGGTTCAGTGCTGGCACCAATCATGTTTTTAGTGTATATAAATGATATAAACAGTAACACTGGAAATGAGAGCTATCTGAATATGTTTGCAGATGATTCAAAAATACAAAGGAGAATTACTAACACAGACTCTTGTAAAGAGCTACAAGAAGAATTAAATAAACTTCATGAATGGAGTAGTACATGGCAAATGGAATTCAATGTGGACAAGTGTCATGTAATCAAGTTTGGTAAAAGTGGAAAAAGACCTGATCGGGATTATACATTAGGAAATAAAACCCTATACACATCAGAAAGAGAGAAAGACCTAGGTGTGATTATCAATAACAGACTATCTCCGGCTGACCACATCAGCGAGAAGGTACGGAACATGTATACACTGCTTGCAAATATGAGAATAGCATTCACATACATAAATGAAGACATGCTAAGAAGGATAATAACATCATTCATTAGACCAACCCTGGAATATACATCAGTAGTCTGGAGACCTCATCTCAAAAAGCACATAGACAAGATTGAAAAAGTTCAAAGGGCCGCTACAAGATGGATACCAAGCTTAAGGGACCTAAGCTACGAAGAAAGACTAAATAATCTGAATCTACCAACACTACAGGAGCGAAGGAAAAGAAGTAACATGATAATGCTATATAAGTGCATATCAGGGAAGGAGAAAATAGACATAAATGATTACTTAACATATGGAGAAGCATCAGCAAGAGGACACTGCAAAAAACTGCATAAGAAGAGAGGTGATAAAGACGTAAGGAAATTCAGTTTCCCAAACAGAGCAATTGACCAGTGGAATGCACTACCGAATGAAATAGTGTGTGCCAAAACAATCCACTAATTTAAGGATATGTACGATAAATATGGTTTAAGACACGGGACAGTACGAGCTTGACTCATTCCTGTAAAGATGCAATTGGGTAAGAACAATTGGGTAAGAACACACACACACACACACACACACACACACACACACACCAGAAACTATGTGGCAGGGAGGTGAGGTTATTTGCCACAATCCCCCTAACTGCAGCAGCTGTTGCCAATACTGTTCATGCTCGTCAGTGATGAAGTGCAGGTTCGGCCTCATATTTAACTAAAATACGTGGTCTTATTATCAACTGGAATTCCGTTCACTTTTGTCTCCAGTCAGTATCTCCTGCACCAGCCCTGTTCCTCACAGAACCCCAGATCTCTCCCTCCACTGGCATATTCCCATTTTGTTAGGTTACCATCTCTTCATAAACATCCGTAACAAGGGTGGCACCTGTTGTTATAACAAATCTGAATTTGCAGTTGACACTGTTTTGAACTTCAACTAATTTTGATTATTCACCGTATAAACTAAATTATCTAAATATTACCAAATTTATCTGTGTAGTTAATCGTTCCCCCAACGGTTCTTCAGAACCCAGTGTATTTGACTCCATATCCACACAGTTGAATAACCTTAACCTCACCCTTGTCACTGAAATTACCATTTTGGGTGATTTTAATATACATAATGTAGAATGGTTATTGCATTCTGCCAGGACTGACAATGTTGGTCTAGAATGTGAGCTGTTTACAGAATCGTTTAATCTCACACAGTTGTTAATACTACCAACCAGAATATCTGATAATCCTGACCATAACACCCGTCTCTTGGATCTATTCCTGACAAATAATCCAGATGAATCGATAGAAGTACTGTCACCACTTGGATCCTCCGACCACAATCTCATCAAAGCCTCATTAGTCAGTTCCCCCAAACCTCCCTGTTCTGAACCTGTCAGGGTGACCAGATGGCAGTTTGATAGGGAAGCCTGGAATGGATTTAGAAGTTACCTTGCTGATATTTCATGGCAGTCTTTTTTCTCCAGCAATGTCAGTCCTACCTAGTCCCAAATTAATGACTTAGTACACGCAGGTATGGAATTATTCATACTTAGTCAACAGTTCACTTAAAGTTCGGACTCCCCAAAATGGTCTGACAGCAACTGTACCTGAGTAATGACCCAAAAGTCATTAACATATAACTCTTACTTAAAATAAAAAACATCTGAATCACTTAGTCAGTGTAAAATTGCTAAAAAGCATGCAAAAGCTGTAACAAATGTCACTAAATCAAACAGTCTTCTCAACCAAGAATCTAAAATATTAACCCGCCCCATCCTGACCACTTTTCCATCACTGACCCCCCAATCCCGACCATTTTAGATTTTTTTTTTTTTTTTTTTTTGTTGGCTCAAACCTTCGCTTTTGGTGAGAAACATCGAAAATTCATAGAGAAATCGCTCACGTGAGGTTTAAAATACTCGATACAGGTAGGAGTACCTCCTTACCTTACTGGGTTTTCTATCAGGCTAGCACCAAAGAAAACGAGTTCTATGGGAAGATAACTATTTCACACCACTCATAAACGGTATTTATTTATTTACTTGGTAAGAATTTATATGTAGTATGAGAGTATATTGGTTTTCAAGCAGTAATATAGGCATTATAAGCATTGTTTCACTCATTAATACCTGACCTTTTTTTGCCACATTACCTGATCATCATTTCTAACTGTTTCTTCCTCTAATGCTATGTAAAGTTTTTCCTCCACATTGTCATTGATTGGGGAATCACTCTGGCCCTGAATTTCGTACCGTGGCATGACATGGCTATACTGGCCAGGTCACTGATAACAGGTGAATTGCTGAGACAATGGCATGCAGGGGGGGGAGGAGGTCATGCTGGGCAAGGCATTGTCCCTGCCTGGCATCTTGTTGAGGAAGGTGTCACGTGTAAACATACCAAAAATGACTCACGAATATTGAAAATTGTGCAAATTAGGGACCTTGCAATTTTTTCGCATTTATGTACGTCAACTGGATTGGCAGTGACAAAACGTGTGGATGTCAAAGAACGTTGATGGGACGCCGCGGGTTAATACCACAGGTAACACCAGACGAAGTAAACATTTCTCTTAAAAGTATGAAAAGAGGGAAGGCTCCAGAAGAAGATGAAATAGTTGCAGATTTCCTGTCGGATGCCGAAGTATAAAACAGGCTCGCCTACTTATTTACTCAGTGTATACAGAAGAAGAAAATTCCCAAACCATGATGTAATGCAACAGTTATTTCGATCTTCAATAATGGCGACTCAAAAGATCTTAGCAACTATCGACCCATTAGCTTATTACCAGTTATTTACAAACTCATCAGCTAAAGTCCTTACAAACAGAATAACAACAAATTTGGAAGAATCCCAACCTTTTGAACAGGTAGGATTCCGACGCGCGTATTCAACTACTGATCATCTACACACATTGAATAAGCTAAATAAGATAACTACAAAATATAATAAACCACTGTTCTTATGTGTTGTTGATTACGAAAAGGCTTTCGATTCAGTGGAGCACATAGTAATTATAAATTCATTGCAGGAACAAGGAGTAAATGAGAATATTGTCACACTGCTCGAAAACATGTATAAAGAAGGAACTACTACAGTTAAATTACACAATCATTAGGAAAAAATGTAGACTGAGAAGGGCGTGTGTCAGGGAGATACAGTTTCACCAAAATTATTTACAGCATCCCTAGAGAGTATTTTCAGAAAACTTCACTGAGAGAACAAAGGAGTGAACATTGATGGTGAAAACCTAAACCATTTAAAATTTGCAGATAACCTTGTCCTAATCTCAGAAACAGCAGAGACATTGCAAGAAATGTTAAATGACCTAAATAGAGAGTTCTCAAAGTAGGACTAAAGATGAACCGGAGTAAAACTTAGATGATGTCTAATCCAAATACACTAAATCTACAGAATAAATGAAATTCTTGAAGAAGTCGCGGAGTACAAATACTTGGGGCAAATACTAAACTAACGATATCCATGATAGTGAAACGAAATGGCGCATTACAGTTGGATGGAAAGCTTTCGGCAAACATAGACATCATAAAAAGCAGTTTGTCAAAATGTATGGAACGGGAACTATATAATGAATGCATAATCCTAGTTTTTTTTTTTTTTAGATCCACACCTATTTGCTGAATGACATCGTCTAAGGAAGCCAGGTCGAAATAAAGGTTATAGGGGTAATGTGTTAGACGCCTTCAGCCAGAGAAAATGTTTTATATATATATATATATATATATATATATATATATATATATATATATCTTGCTATTTGCCGATGCCTTCTATACTTTATTCTTGTTATCTCAAGATGACTTCGATCTGTTTGGAATAAACTTCTCTACCTGAAGAGACTGCAGACTTCATGAATTTCCTCAATGCAAAAGATGCCTTCTAAGAGTAATAAAGCCTTCTGTTTTGTAGTAACATAACATTCACAAAGGATTTAAAGAGTAAGTGATCGTCGAAGTGAGGATTTCTTTATAAAGATGAATAAAATCATCTGTCTGGATCAGCAGTGCAGAAGAAAATACTATATTATGATGAGGGGATTAAAAACAGTCTCCACTAAAGACTCTTACTTGTGGATGAAGGTGAGATGAGCAAAGAGGCAACTGTGTGAGTGCTGAAGGGATGGTTGTATTTTCGCTCTTCACTTCCCGCTGCTTCTGTACCTGGTGCGGCGTGGAACACAAATGTGCTCTTATCAACTGGGGTAGATATACGGTAATGAGTTGCAAGGGAAGGGGCGGTGCTGGACCTCCCCCCCCCCCTCCGCTCCACCCTTCTCTCTCTCTCTCTCTCTCTCTCTCTCTCTCGCCGGGATGCTTTTCCACACTAACACTACCACCGTTAATTCGATGAAGCGTTTGATATTTATTAGTATTTTGAGGAA
>NC_136984.1:25053534-25113534 GCF_032717465.1 Coenobita brevimanus
GTAGTTGCAAGTATTCTGGGAGAAGATTAGATCTCAGTAAACATTAATTCCCCCCCCCCCCTGAAATAAATGTCATGCAATCTACAGATATTATATTGCCATTATGAAAAAAAGAATTTTAAGGACAGAGCCAGAATACAAAGTCAACAGTGGTGTTCCTCAGGGCTCTGTCCTATTACCAACTCTCTTCCTCCTATTCATCAGTGACCTTCTAAGCTGCACATCTAAACCTACCTACTTGTACGCTGATGACTCCTCCCAAGATAGAGAGAGACACCAGGTATGGACACGCGCAGCTTTTCTAGGGGGTCAGGGGTGAAGTGACGTCAGCTGTGTGTGTGTGTGGCGGGGAGAGAGAGAGAGAGAGAGGTGCTGGGATCGAGAGAACGGGAGACCAGCCTCGACACTTCCACAGCTTACTTCGTCCTTTTCTCTGTTACGTTCCCTCCTATTTGCTAAAAATGAAAGCAGTAAAATGTTTCTTCACCCTCATACCACAGCCTCACCCTCCACCCTCATCGCATGTCTCACCCTGCCTCCGTCACCTTATATTAACATTTATTGGAGTTATATTTGTTTATCTCATCCACCTGCTAGGACTTCTGTTTCTATTATTGTTTAGATGTAAACATTACGTTATTAAAGGCTCAGGCAATTTTGTTATTATACATAGCTATACTGACCTTGTTCTGGAAGATGGAGAGAAGGCACTGCATCGGGCTGCAGTGTTCTCTGTCGTACAGGCACAGGTAGCTGTAGTATATCATACTTTAAGCTTCTTGCATATGATATTTGTGGAAAATGTCTGCTACATACATTTTTTTTCCTGTAATTAAAATCTTCTGGCCTTACACATAATTTAATCCACTTATTTATTAGAGTTTCGTTTTTTGGAAATCTGTAGAAACGTACTTTTGATCCCTTCACATCCTTTCACTGCACATGCACGCGTCGTTTTCTACTGCAAAATGCATCAGTCTCACATGGTTCACACCCGTCACTGTTCATAGAAAATGGAGCTCGGCACAGGTAGGCAGCCAGGGAGAGAATGAGCGCAGGTGAACCACTGAGCCTGGGTCCTTGGACGCTGATGACGTATTGCACACACCCCTACCAGTTTTGGCCCGGCCCTGACTATACCTGGTGTCTCTCTTTTCCTTGACTCCACCTTTCCATTCGGTTCCTTGAATGTCCATCTCAGCAGTTACTTCAACAGACAAGGGATGAGGCTATGGCACACCTAATGTCTGACCTGGCTCGTATCTCTGACTGGGGTAGAAATAATCTTGTTGTTTTTAATGCAACAAAGACTCAGTTTTTACACCTATCAACCTGACAAAATCTTCCATGGGAGTACCTACTAATGTTTGATAATATTCAGCTTAATCCTGCATCATCCTTGAACTTGCTTGGGGTTTCATTCACTCGGGACTTCTCTTGGAAAGATCATATTACATCTCTTGTAAAATCTGCTTCCAAGAAAATAGGTGTGCTAGGCCGACTCCGTTCCTTGATTACTCCTGCACGGTTGTTGACTTTATACATGGGTTTTATTCGCCCCTGTGTAGAGTACAACTCTCATGTGTGGGGAGGCTCCCCACATGCAGCTCTTCTCAATAGGGTGGAGTCAAAGGTTTTTTGTCTCATTAACTCTCCTCCTCTTACTGGCTCCCTTCAACCTGTCTCTTCGCTGCACTGTTGCATCTTTATCTCTTTTCAGTCGCTACTTCAATGGTCACTGCTCCTCTGAACTGTCTGCTTGCATCCCTCCACCTTTACGACGGGCGCGTAGCACCCGTCTAGCAGCAAATTCTCATCCCTTTTCTGTCCAACTCTCTAATGCAAGAGTTAACCGTTACTCCCAGTCCTTCATTTATGCAACAGGTCAACTCTGGTACTGTCTTCCTCTGTCTGTATTTCCTGCTAGCTATGATCTCCAGTTTTTCAAACGCAGTGTGTCCAGGCATCTCGAAATGATCGGATGTTGAATTTGGCTCTCTCTTGTATTTTGTTTTTCTCTTGAAGGAACAGTATTGCGAGCTCGTTGCCTCTGGGTCCTTCTTTCTAGCAAAAAAAAAAAAAAGAAAAAAAAAACTATAAGCACCATAAGTACTGAGCCGGTTAATCTTATTTAATGCGATATCGTCATTAGTATTTTGTTTGTGCTATCAATGAACGGTTTTATTCAGCTTTGGATATATTATTATTTAACTCCAGCGTTTAGAAACATAATTCATAATCATTCAGTATGAGACATTTTTCTTAGGTTACATAAGGTCGTCTTAACACAGCAAGTGTAAAATTATGATGTTATGGGGTTGAAGGGGTTAAGTTATCCAAGACTGAATATTGCCGGAAAGTACACAGCGGCATTGAAGCCATTCAGTACGATGACGTCTTTGTTTACTCAGCTTTGGAGAGACTTACAACTGGAGGATTTACATATATTCCTCATTAACCTCTTCACTACTAAAGGTCCGTCCTAAGCTAAGTAAAGTCGTTTCCTGATAGCAAGACTAAAAGAAAATACGTCATTGGATTGAAGGAGTTAACAGAGGCTTCTACAGTAGACCTCTCAGCTGAATTAAACAGACTGGTGTTGGCTGGAGTAAAATACTAGAGTTTCCCCAACGATGTAACCGTTAATGCTGATAGAATTAAAACTTTCAAACTGATACGGCCCACTCATAGCTGAATAAAATCGCCTGAAACAGAGTACTGAGCCAGCCTGATCACGAGAGGGTTAACAGTAACAGCAAATCTCACTGTCCTGGGACTCACTCTAATATTCAAAAAACAAAAATAAAACGAAAACTTATCGGGAACAGAATACTAGAATTGTGCCAACCATGAGATATAATGGTGGCAGTATTAACACTCTCAGGCCCTTGTGACTCACTCTTAGCTGAGTAAAGTGGTCGTTATTAGATGGAGTGCAATAGTGGAGAAGGTTAATGGTGACAGTGTACGTGTATTTCACTGAAGCTTCATGACTTACTCCCAGCTGAATATGATGGTATGATTTCAGCAGCAACAGAAAGAGTTATCCAGACCATGGCAGGGTTAATGACAACAATATTAATTTTAATATCATTATTTCTTTGACGCTCCTGTGACTGAATAGCAAAGAAATATAATAATCTGCCTTCACTTGGAATGCTATAGCAGACAATGGTAGTATTATGGGTGAAAGCATTAGTGACGGCTGTATTAACACCCTCGGGATTCAACATCTCTCCCAGATGAGTACAATCGTCTGGCGTTGGCTGGAAGAGAATATCAGAGATGAACCGAGCAAGAAAACGATATTTGTACCAATATTAATATTAAGGTTCCTATACCTCATTCTCGCTGCATTAAATTGTCTGGCGTAAGCTGAAATACATTTCTAGATAACGTTCGACCATAAGAGCATTACTATAATAACTTTAGTAACTTTATCAATGAATTCTCGTGTGTGTGTGTGTGTGTGTGTGTGTGTGTTTAAATAAATGTTCGTAACCTATTGTACTCAACGCACCAACCACTAACCTAGGCAGCCTAGCCAGCCACTCGCAAATCATGGTTGTTGGATCACGCTGTACAGCATAACAACACGTCATCCAGTTTTATGGAGCGTCATATTAAAGTCAACACCATAGATCCTGAGGAATTTATACAGTCAGTAGCACAGCGTGACCCGCCTATGCTTGACGCTGACGTTGACACCGGGATTATAAATGTATGTGATGTGTTTTAGGACCGAGGTTACATCCCCGACCAGGACGTACTGGGAGGCAGATGGGACCGTCTTTTACAGGATAACGATGATGCTTATAGTCTGACAAATCTAAACATAGGGTTTGGGTGGAGTCACCCCCTCCCTACACTCTTGCCATGTTTCCTAACCCTACGATGTATAACGCCTGTGGTTTGTGTAGTAGGAATGATACATAAACATAACTCACACTAATATAACTGTAATGAAAGTGCTGACATGTATCAAGGAAGAATAAAACTATTCTGCATACTATATTATACGATAATAGAGAAACGTGGCATAAAAATTTGGCAGTGTTGCTCTAAAAATATTCTAATTATTATTTACTTCCCCAACACTTCTAACATTGCTAATTAATTTAGCAAGTATAATTGCAAGAAAATTTGAAGGGATAAAAGTGGGAAGAGGCGATCCTTTCATAATTAAAATAAATATATCAAACAGCTCTGGGGTGGCAGCACTCACGCGACACGTGTTTGTGTGTACGCTATGGGAGGTCACCAACCCCCTACAGGATTTAGGCCTATTGGGGAAACCTCTATAAAAAAAAACGCGCCGTGACTTTTACCTCAAGGGTGGTGCGGAAATAAAGTCAAAATTATGATCCATACATAAAAATGGAAGTAAAAAACCATGGATGACACATAACAAAATCTAGCGAGAGAGAGAGAGAGAGAGAGAGAGAGAGAGAAATAATAATAATAATAATAATAATAATAATAATAAAACTTTATTTCCACTAAACAGTGGGTATTCTTATACATTGTACAGTAGTACAGCATACAGTATGGAAGTTCTATAAACAATATAATACAAGTTGATACATATGGTGGAGATTAGTGACAGAGAGGTAAATGGTTTAAAAGGTGTGGGGAAACTTAGGTTAAAAATAGATCAATTAAGGGATTTAGGAACGAAGGCAGTGGGATGGATTAAGACAGATGGGATTGTAAGATTAGGGAGTTTGAGCAATAGGGTAGAATGTATGCTCTCAATAAAAGTATAGCAATTATCAACGGCTAATTATTATACAGGTGTTGATGGTGGGGGTCTATATTTATAGGAGGTGTTGGTGGTGGAGGTATAGCGGGTGTTGTTGAAGGGGGTGTTGTTGGGGGTAGGGGTATAGGGGGTGTTGGTGGCAGGGGTATAGGGGGTATTAGAAAAACGGAGATCACAAGAGGGAAACAGTGTCAAGGTCATCGCTGATGGAGAGGTCAGCTCGGAAACGTGGCAACAGTGCAGGGAGGGGGTGACTCCACCAAAACCCTACGTTTAGATTTGTCAGACTATAGCTATGGCCTGCA
The DNA here is from genome assembly GCF_032717465.1 of Coenobita brevimanus. Classification (NCBI taxonomy): domain Eukaryota; kingdom Metazoa; phylum Arthropoda; class Malacostraca; order Decapoda; family Coenobitidae; genus Coenobita; species Coenobita brevimanus. The sequence continues at coordinate 25,058,602 of NC_136984.1, forward strand.
ATTAACTGGCGCGGTGAAGTAAACTACACCCCTGTCACACCTAATGCTGCACTACTGCCCAATATCCATAGATTGCAATGTCTACTCATGGGCAGCCCGGGAGCGAAAGAAAACGCGCCGGCTCATGGGTGATGACGTCACACTCTCCCTTCCCGCCTTGTGGCCCTCACACAGCTCATTAGCCAGTCAACATTCATGAAGTGTGGCGTGCCCATTTGAAATTGACGTTTTATCTGCCACCTTTCCACGATTGTTTCCGTACACAAGGAGGGAAAATTACCCAATTACTATTCTGTATATGGATGCTTCTCGTGCCACACAAAGAAACGAAACGCCACATTCTACAATTTCCCGATGAATAAGGAAATGAGAAAGAGATGGTAAAAAAAAAAAAAAAAAAAAAAAAAAAAAAAAGGACTACTATAGTCTGTCTCAGGAAAAACGAATGTAGAATATCGTCTATTTTACTCCAAAGTCACTGTCAAAGGCCGAAGGCATCTGATTTAACGACCTGTGGGAATACAGGCTGGCCAGGGACAAGGCCTGAGGGCAAGAGGCACACACACACACACACACACACACACACACACACACACACACACACACACACACACACAATCAATGAATGGGTATAAGTGACCCGCTATGCTCACAGGTCAATATGAACTGTGGTTCCTGTTTTTGGATGCAACTTTTTTTTTTCTTGTCTCCCTCCTCCCTCCCCCATCTACCCTCTCTCTCTCTCTCTCTCTCTCTCTCTCTCGTGTGTGTGTGTGTGTGTGTGTGTGTGTGTGTGTGTGCAATCATTATCATGACTAATGGTATGCTTTGTATTGGAAAGTAAAGATGAGGAGAAATATTGTGGAATCTATGGCGAATATTGTGGCAGAAGGATGTAGACATGTATGAAGGTGAACGTTAATTGGCCCACAGGGAATTAATGACAGTTCCACATGCTGACGTCTCGAAGGGACTTCTTAGAGTTGTTCTCAATTTATATATTCCAATGTTTTATTTATTTTATAATACTTATATCACAGTTAAGTTATACTTTGCACTGACATTATTATTCACTACTACAGAACCTTGAGAGAGAGAGAGAGAGAGAGAGAGAGAGAGAGAGAGAGAGAGAGAGAGAGAGAGAGAGAGAGAGAGGGAGAGAGAGAGAGGGGGGGGGTTGGTCATTCCCAGGGGACAGGTGGTCACTCCTCACCTCTCTCTCTCTCTCTAGCATCACAAGAAATGCAGTGAGGAAAGTGACACCAGAAAACTGGCAAAAATGTATGGAGCATACGAGAAAGCTAGAACAGGAATATATCAGAAATGACATTGTGCGCAATCACATGGTCGAAGAATTCGTCATTAACGTGGCGAATGATTCCACCAGTGAAGAAGAAGGTTTAGATGAGGGAGACATGAATATCGAGAGAGAGAGAGAGAGAGAGAGAGAGAGAGAGAGAGAGAGATTGTATTTCAAGGGAAATTTTAGAGTATAATGAATATTCATTAAGGAAATGCTACTGTTGATCATTCGATCAGTAAAACTATTGTAAATCAGTTTATGTTTTTCATAACATTTTTTTTTCATAAAGAATAGTAATAAAACAATAAAATAAAATGAAATAATTTTTCTTCATCTTTCATGGCTATTTCATTGGCTTACCATAACCCTCCCCACATTCCGACCCGGGCCACTCCCATCCTCCATCCCTCCTCATATGGACCGATATCTGGGCACACCACCCCCCCTGAACTCAAAACATCATCCTTCCTGCCTTCCTATCCATCCCCATCCCCTCTCTTCACCTAGCTTTTTGCCCACATACACAACATTTGCACACACACACACACACACACACACACACCTGAGCTGGGATCGGCAATCCGTTTCCCATTGTGACCTGTTTCCTTACCCAAAATTCCTTCCCTATCCCTAAGGACTTCCCACGTCATCTGTCCCTTGTTTCTCTCCGTCTTTGTGCCGTGATTAGAAATCTGGACAGAATAGGGTTGAGACTGAATGGCTTGTTCTTTGTTACTTTGTTAAAACGATATATATAAACAAACACGTTTTTTTAAATAACTGACGACCTACCAAAAAATCTATCATTCTATCAGAATATATATATATATATATATATATATATATATATATATATATATATATATATAACTTAGAACTATAAAACTTATATGCAAACTTCAGGAAACTGGCAAATGGGGACCCCCCTTAGAAAATTCCTTGGTGCGCCCCTGCTGGGCACTGATAGATAAATAGAGGCTTCACATTGTTTTATTACTTAAGCGTCGTGTGTGTGTGTGTGTGTGTGTGTGTGTGTGTATGTGTGTGTGTGTGTGTGTGTGTGTTTTCATAGTGATAGCTGAGTAGCCTAGGGAAGAGGAGGGATCGGATTAACGGGATGGGGGGAGGGGGATTCCACCAGTGAAGAAGAAGGTTTAGATGAGGGAGACATGAATATCGAGTGATAGAGAGAGAGAGAGAGAGAGAGAGAGAGAGAGAGAGAGAGAGAGAGAGAGAGAGAGAGAGAGAGAGATTGTATTTTCAATGTAAATTTTAGAATATAATGAATATTTATAAAGGAAATGCTACTGTTGATCCTTCGATCAGTAATACTATTGTAAATCACTTTATGTTTTTTCATAAAGAATAGTAATAAAACAATAAAATAAAATAAAATAATTTTTCTTCATCTTTCATGGCTTCCCAACCCCTCCCCACATTCAGACCCGGGCCACTCCCATCCTACATCCCTCCTCATATGGACCGATATCAGGACACTGACAGATAAATAGAGGCTACACATTGTTTTATTATTTAAGCGTCGTGTGTGTGTGTGTGTGTGTGTGTGTGTAGAGGAAAGAAAACGGAAGAGGGAAGGAGGAAGGTCCAGAATCCCGAGGGGACCTCTTAATCCTTCACACGGTCACTCGTGTTCCGATTTTGGCAAAGGCTTTGTAAAATTCTCTCCTTCATGTTTCCTGAGAAAGGGTATAGTGAATAATAATGTCAATGCAAAGTATAACTTAACTGTGATATAAGTATTATAAAATAAATAAAACATTGGAATATATAAATTGAGAACAACTCTAAGAAGTCCCTTCGAGACGTCAGCATGTGGAACTGTCATTAATTCCCTGTGGGCCAATTAACGTTCACCTTCATACATGTCTACACCCTTCTGCCACAATATTCGCCATAGATTCCACAATATTTCTCCTCATCTTTACTTTCCAATACAAAGCATACCATTAGTCATGATAATGATTGCACACACACACACACACACACACACACACACACACACACACACACACACACACACACACACACACACACACACGAGAGAGAGAGAGAGAGAGAGAGAGAGAGGGTAGATGGGGGAGGGAGGAGGGAGACAAGAAAAAAAAAAAGTTGCATCCAAAAACAGGAACCACAGTTCATATTGACCTGTGAGCATAGCGGGTCACTTATACCCATTCATTGATTGTGTGTGTGTGTGTGTGTGTGTGTGTGTGTGTGTGTGTGTGTGTGTGTGTGTGTGTGTGCCTCTTGCCCTCAGGCCTTGTCCCTGGCCAGCCTGTATTCCCACAGGTCGTTAAATCAGATGCCTTCGGCCTTTGACAGTGACTTTGGAGTAAAATAGACGATATTCTACATTCGTTTTTCCTGAGACAGACTATACCTTGTGTGAACTGTGCGTAATGGCTTCCTCGGCAGAGAGCTGTGTCCCCACTGCAGGTATTGAAAAGGACTACCTTGAATTAAAGGAGGAACTTCTCTAACTGAAGCGGGAGGTACAAATTCTCAGGCAGGAGAAGTCACAGATGAGGGAATTGTTGGAGGAGATGTTGGAGGAGAAAGAGAAAAAGGCTGAAGATTGGACACTAGTTAACAAGGGTGCAACGAAGTTCACTCTTAAGAAGCAAACGGAAGTTAAGATCACTAATGCCTTCGACGCACTACGGGACGAATGTGAAGGGAAGGCAGAGAGGGAAGTAGAGGAGAAGGACAGTGAGAGAACTTCCAGTACAGGTAAGTATAAACAGAACAAGAGAGGTAAGAAAAATGTTGTTGTTGTTGGTGACTCCCAGGTGAGATATCTGAACCTGGCCATGTATACTCCACTCGCTAAACATGTGTGTCTTCCAGGGGCCAGGGTGGCTAATGTGGTAGAAAAAATGTCAAATATCGTAAAGGAAAGTGGTGACAAACCCACTATGTGCCTCAGTGCAGGAGGCAATGATATTAGTAGCCGTAAGAGTGAGGTACTGTGGCAAAGGTACAAGTTGATGTTAGAAAAGGTTAGGGAGAGGGGAGGAACCCCTGTAGTGCTTGGTATTTTACCCAGGTGGAGGGTTGGAAGAGAGTGGTTGAGCAGGGCAATAGGGTTTAATTGCCGCCTTGAAAGGTATTGCAAAGATAATGCAATACCGTTCATAGACAGCTGGGACCGGTTTTATGGACGGAGTGCCTTGTATAGTTGGGATGGGACTCATCTTAGCAGGCAGGGAGTTACTGTTTTAGCTGGAATGATAGATAGGGAGTTGGAGGGATTTTTTCGAGGTTAAGAAGTAGGTGTACAGGAAGTTGCAGCAACTACACTCAGAAATCATTATTACCATGTTTGGATAGATGCATCAATACTTGCAAAATTAAGAACAAAAGTTCAACCATTAGTGTAGATACATCCACTCAGGCACCCCAAATTGAGCAGGCGATGATAGATGACAGAACAAGCGATGATAGAAGGGCGATAAGCGATAGTACAAAAAAATGTTATATTAGTAAAGTAAAGAGTTTCCCAGTTAGTAACAAAATAAATAACAGTAAATGCCAAGGTAAAGGCATAACTACTGGTAATAATCTGAAAGTGTACTACACAAACAGCTGGAGTTTACTTAATAAAATGGATGAACTGAGGGCTTTAATCTGTACAGAGAAAATAGACATTGCCGTTATTAGTGAAACTTGGATGAATACAGACACTCGAGAATTTTTAGTAGGATATCAGATAAAAGGCTATAATATTTTTGTGTCAAACGGTCAGGGAAGAAAGGGGGGAGGGGTAGCTATTTATGTAAAGGATTCATTAAACTGTTACAATAAAGCAGACATTAAAGTAAATAGGGACACAGAAAGTGTCTGGGTCGAAATTAGTAACAACAGGGAGAAATTAGTCTTAGGAGCAATTTACAGATCTCCTAAATTAAGTAGAGCTGATAGTAAATACCTTTGGGAGGAAATTAGGAAAGCATCAGAGTCCAGCTTAGTAATAATTGTAGGGGACCTTAATCTACCAAGGATAGATTGGAGAAATCAGACAGGGGATGCAGAGTCAGAGGAATTTCTAGAGGTAGTACAAGATAATTTTCTTTATCAGTATATCAGGGAGCCCACCAGAGGTAATAATATACTAGATTTGGTTTTAGCTAATAAAGAAAATATCATTAGCGATATAGAGGTTGGTGGACGACTTGGTATTAGCGATCATGAAGAAATTAAGTTCAAATTTATTTGGGATGTCTGTTCCACTGAAAATACCTCCACCATTCCTAATTTTCGTCTAGGAGATTTCGATGGCTTAAGAGCTTATTTTCGAACGGTATTCCACAGGGAGATTAGCTATTTGAGGGAATGCCAGGTCAGTGGGGAACCCCAGGTCATAGGTCAGGCGCAGGAAACACGTGGGAATGTCCGTCAGGTGTCTGTGAGGGGGGAAGTGGTAGATAGGAATGTAGTCCAGGTGACGGGAATTAACTCAGCTCCAGTACCAAGCAGACGTTCGACCAGTGAGAAATATAACGAGTTAATAAATATAATACACGGAGGCCAAGATAGATATATCCCTTCAAAACCGTTTAGAACGAATAATTCAGAACCAAGATGGTTAAACAACAGATTAAAATCTCTCATAGGCCAAAGGAAAGGAATATATAGAAAAATAAAACGTGGACACTTACGTAACCGATACACGATTTTAAATAGAGAAGTAAAGAGGGAGATAAGAAAAACAAAGAGAAGTTATGAAATTAAGGTTGCCAGTGAATCAAAAGAAAACCCCAAGGGTTTTTATCAAATGTACCGTACGAAAAATAAAGATAGGATAGGACCACTGAGAACAGAATCAGGTGACATTACCAGTGAAGATAAAGAAATGTGCTCCATCCTAAATAATTATTTCATATCAGTATTCACCAAGGAAAATCTAGACCTGGTCCCTCAAGCAGCAATTATTTACGATGAGAATACGGAAAATATTCTTAGTAAAATAACCATTAGTAAAGAGGACGTAATGAAAGAAATTAATAAGTTAAAACCTCAAAAATCGCCAGGTCCGGACGATATATATGCAAAAATTATAAAAGAAACCAAAGAAGAATTATGTGAGCCACTTTTAACATTATTTAATGACTCTTTAAGTTCAGGAGAAGTTCCAGAGGCGTGGAAGACCGCAAACGTAGTGCCCATCTTTAAAAAGGGTGATAAATCAGCTGCGTCGAATTATCGTCCAATAAGTCTAACGTCAATAGTAGGAAAAATGTTAGAGTCAATTTTGGCAAATAAGATTAGAGAAACACTTAGAAAGATTTAATCTTATAAACGAAAGTCAGCACGGATTCAGGCAAGGACGATCCTGCCTCACAAACTTGTTGTCATTCTAATCGGAGGTCTATGAGGCAGTAGACAGCGATAAAGCTTACAATGTTATTTATCTGGACTTTAGTAAAACTTTTGATAGAGTCCCACACGAAAGGTTAGTTAGAAAGGTTCGAGCACACGGTATAGACGGCGATATCTTAAAATGGATAGAATCCTGGCTGAAAGGACGAAAGCAGAGAGTATTAATAAATGGAATTCAGTCGGACTGGGGATTAGTAACTAGCGGTGTACCACAGGGTTCAGTACTCGGTCCCTTATTATTTATCATATATATAAATGATCTAGACTTAGGAGTCAATAGCAGCATCAGCAAATTTGCCAACGATACAAAAATAGGGCGTATCATTAACTCGACTGACGATTGCCATAGCTTACAAAAAGACCTCGATACATTGTCCAAATGGTCTAAAACTTAGCAAATGGAATTTAACGTTGAAAAATGTAAAGTACTTAACGTAGGCAAGACCATTGGAGATACTAAATACAGCTTAGATAACAAAGAAATTAGCAAATCGGAATGCGAGAGAGATCTAGGAGTTGTGATTAGTAACGACCTTAAACCAAGACAACAATGTATAAATGCGAGAAATAAAGGAAATAGGGTCCTGGGATTTATTTCGAGAAGCGTGAGCAATAGATCATCTAAAGTAATACTGAAACTTTATCTAGCATTAGTAAGGCCACATTTAGACTACGCAGTACAATTTTGGTGTCCTTACTATAGAATGGATATTAATTCGTTAGAAAATGTACAGAGAAGAATGACAAAAATGATACATGACGTCCGGAACCTGTCATATGAAGATAGACTGAAAAAACTAAATCTGCATTCGCTAGAGAGGCGTAGCGTAAGGGGAGACTTAATTGAGGTGTTTAAGTGGATGAAGAGTATAAATAAGGGAGATATTAGCAAGGTACTTAAAGTGAGCATACAGGATAGAACTAGAAATAATGGTTTCAAACTAGAAAAATTCCGTTTCAGTAAGGAAATCGGTAGAAATTGGTTTGGTAACAGAGTAATAGACGAATGGAATAAGCTACCTAGTAAAGTAGTTGCTGCCTCTTCCATTGAGAGTTTCAAGCATAGGCTAGATAAGCATATGACAAATAAGGGGTGGATATAGAAAAAAAAAAAATCTGATAACCAATACTAATTCATAATTTTTCCTTTTCAGGTTACACTATGATAGTCTCTATTCTCCTTTCACTCTTTCCTGTAAAATGTCCACGCCAGTTTTTCTATACTGAGTGGTGTTCTTTCTGACTTTTTCCTGCCGGCTTCGGCTGGAGGGTTTGGAGGGCGGGGGAAAGCTTTCTTCTTTACTATCCTTATCTCATTCTAGTAGTTCAGTTACTCTTCTAGGAGCTGCCTAGCATGGGCCAACCGGCCTACTGCAGTTATCCTCTCTTCTTATGTTCTTATATCATCAAAGTCTTTGCCTAAGTTACTGTGAATGGTAAAGGGTCGGTACAATATCTCCTACATTACCATGCAGATTTAACCAAGACATGCTGAAGCACTTCTTTGCTTACCTCAGGCAAATGGGAGTATGTTATCAGCATCCATCTCCTGTTGCTGTTAAACACTGGGTTAGGTCACATCTCGGAGAAAATAGTTCACTTGGGTCCAAATACAACGTGGATTTAAATATATATATATATATATATATATATATATATATATATATATATATATATATATATATATATATATATATATTTATATATATGATATGAACATGACAGCAAGATCATTTTTCGGCCTCACTGGTAAGCATGCTGCACTGTCTGAGGATGATGATTAAAATCTCGTGCGTGATCTGACCCTGTCTACGATGGTATTCTGCTTGTCAGACGAAAACGATGAACCAGAGGCAGAGGATATGGGCAAGGAAAATATTTCAAACAACCTGGATTTAGAAGTTAAAGGGTTAAAAGAAGTTACTGAGCAAGAGGGCCTAGCGTATTTTGGTGGGTTCTTAGCTCATTAATTTCCTCAGCATGACTACATTGGTTCAAAGGCATCAAACAAAGAAGACACATGGATTGGTGCAATTCGCAGGGGAAATAAAGAATTGATGAAACCTAGATTTGAATTCCTAGAAAAATTAAAAACAATGGAAAAACTGTTATTTGTCATCATGGAGCTAAAGCCCTGCAACCTGGAAAAGCCACTGCCCAGAATCTAGCCAGTCAAACTGCTGAATTTGTTTTTCTGACGTATGAAGTAATTATTTATTTTTGCTTACTGTCGTATGCTTCTCAGAATGCGAGTACTAAGTAAAAAAAAAAATCATTTCATCCAGAAAAACTGTAAACAAAAAAAAAGTAAACTGATAACTGATAAAAAGATATGTAAAATTCTGACTGAGAGAGAGAGAGAGAGAGAGAGAGAGAGAGAGAGAGAGTTGCATAGCCTATTCAGTGAACTTTAAGTATGACACGACACAATTTTCTGATCAATGTGCTTAAATACTGTTTCCAAACATATAAATGATATGAACATGCTATGACTAAAACCAATATATTGTTTGGCTAGAGATTCGTATATTATTTATTTACATCAATTCTGACATAATGTGGAAGCACATGTTAAGATATGGTAGGAAAGAATGGTAGGAAAGAATGAGAAATTTTAGTGTGTAACAATGTAAGGTATGAGCTGGAACTCAGGAGATGAGAGAGGAGAGTGTGACGTCATCACCCAGGAGCTGGTGCATTTTCTTTCGCTCTCGAACGGCCCGTGAGTAGACATCCAATATACTATAGCAGTAGCCGTGTGTGTTATGTGTGTGTGTGTGTGTGTATTTTGGGCAGCCAAAACCTCACATTCAAATCGCACCAAAACTGGCACAAAAATCGCAAAAAATCGCTGATGTGAAAAAACTTGGTCCCATCACGATTGAAAAACTTTTACTATATTTAATGAGCGATCAAATTTTGACCCACAAACGCGGTTCCCGGCGCCTGGTCGGTTGCCGTGGCTGAGTGGTTAATATCTTGGACTTGTGTTCGTACAACTTGAGTTCCATTCCCGGAGCGAGGTGAGGGCGTCCTGGTGCACCAAAATTGGCATGAAAATTGCAAAAATTCCCTGATGTCGAAAAAGTTGGTCCCATCTCAATTGATGATTTTTTATTAGAGTTCAGAGCAATCAAAGTTTGGTTCGGAAGACAGTTCATTCAGTACCAGGACTTTTAGAAATCGAATCTACTTGGGCTCAAAAGGCCCACGAGCACTTGTTGTAATCTATGGATATTGCTAATGCCCACAAACTTAGAATTTAAGAAATATTTTGATCTTACAGTATGTATAACCTTTCAGGTGTACACGAATGCAGTGTCAGTTCTTTGCAAAATGGTTACATGCCTGTGTTAGATTACCCTATAACTCTGCAAGAGGTCTCAGATCAGATCAAATGATTGAAATGCAACAAAACAAGTGGGCCAGAGGGTATACCACCAGGAATGTTAAGACTGTTACCTGTTTCCTGGGTTTTAATGATAACAAAAAATTTTACCATTATAATTATGAGCACCACATGTCCATTGTTGTGGGTAACGGTAATACTGTTTACTATATTTAAGTGTGGGTCATGAGCGTAAGCATTAAATTACAGCCGCATCAGTGTCATCAATTGCTTTGTTGAATTATATGATATGGTTGTATGTCCTAGGTTATACAGATGGTTTCCCCCTTCTCATGAACAGGCTGGCAGTCAGTATGGGAGAGTATATGTCTTGAGGCTACTTTTTGATGTGGTGAAAAAGAAGACATTCAAGTTATATGTTACATTGATTGACTCTGCAGAAGCGAATGATCAAGTACCACATGACATAATGTTATGTATTTTAAAACGTTTAGAGTGCGGCGCTACAATGCTGTTGACAGTAGCTGCCATGTACAAGATAACCAGGAGTGTTGTGGGTACGGCAAGTGGTGTTCGCTAGGATCTCCAATATCCTGTTAATTTTTTTTTTTTTTTTTTTTTTGTAAAAGAAATGAGATTGATGAAACAAAACTGTGGGACTAACGGCTTCCTAGCATGGTTGCACGTTCTTGTTTCTTGTCATCCAGCTGAGAGGGTATGATACATAAAATCGGACTTTTAAACTAGCTTTGTGAATCTCGTTGGATGAAAGTAAAAGAAGACAAAATTATGTATATGGTTTTGAAAGATAGTAATGTAGACTGGGAAGTTTTCCAATTAAATAATTCAACCATACATATATGTGAGTATTATATGTATATAAGCAGTCCTCTTACAGCTGATGGGTCTACATCTCCTGCTACTAAATTACTTGCCCAATTTAAATTATGCCATGTCCTAAAATTTCCATGATTTGTAACAAAAACAATGATGTACCCTTTTATGTGAAAAAGAGTGTTTGAAGCTGCTCTTATGTCTACGATGATATATGGCTGTGAATCTTGTCTAAACGGAAATATGAAACCTATAGATTGTATATGTGGGTATAATTCAACCATACATATATAGGAGTATTTTATGTATATAAGCAGTCCTTTTACAGCTGATGGGTCTACATCTCTAGGTACTAGATTACTTGCTCAATTTAAGTTATGCCATGTCCTAAATTTCTATGATTCATAACAAAAACAATGATGTCCTCTTTTATATGAAAAAGAGTGTTTGAAGCTGCTCTCAAGTCTACGATGATATATGGCTGTGAATCTTGTCTAAACGGAAATATGAAACCTATAGATAGATTGTATATGTGGAATTAAAAAAAAAAAAAAACTTTAGCGTAAGAACGACAACAGGTAAGGATACGTCCCTATTATACTGTACCTAAGGTATCCTTTTCCCGCCCTCATTAAAGCCAAGCAACGTAAAGTTTTTCAGAAATGTGTGAGGGGACAGATGAAATATGAGGGAAGAACCACTAGCTCATGCTATACGTATCACATTGAATAATAACTGTCATACATCACGTTATGTAAGCGATTTCTCATCGTATGATGTTGATGTGTTCAGAAAATGTTAAGCAAAAGATCATGGCGACGAATTCAAAAAGATTTCTCTTATACTGTATAAGACTAAATCCTAACTCGTACACGACATTTACAAAATAAAGACCAAGGTAAACAAACGTGAACGGGTGTTATGGGAATGCTTACGTGTGAGTACTCATTCTCCCACGATAGAAGAGGGATGCTGGAACAAGCGAGGTGAGGGTCGGCTTCCAATCAAGGAAGGAGTATGTTCATGTGGTTATATTCAGACTAAAAAAACATGTAACAGAGGAAAGTGTGAGAACATTATACATAGGACAACATTACTATTTCACCACCAATGATGACTTATTTATGGAGAGAGATGATTATGCCACAGTGTGTAAAATAGTACACCAAAAATTCATTTAGTTTATTAACCCTTTTGAGCACAGTAAGTTTTAAAAAGTTTTGTGTTCCATGACACATCGGCTTTTCTCCCTTCTACCCCTGTCTGCCACGCGCTCCAAAAAAGTGTATTTTCGGTTTATTGTCACCACCCAAACATATTTGTTTTCTCACAAAACCCACATAATCCTATTCGTCGATGTTTGCTGTACACGATAAGCAAAAAAAAAAAAAAAAAAAACACTATATGTATGTTAGGGCTGTATGAATAAACATTCAGGAACGTTAATCTCGTTTCCCAACATCATAACTCGAATGTTTACTAATCAATATCTATATGTCATACATCATTGGAAAGACAATTTTATTTGCTTTCGAATGGGGTAGGTGGCATTTTGATACGAGGTCCATTCGAGTAATAAGCAAAAAAGTAAAACATATTTCAGACAGACAACAGAGTTTTTAATTGGGGAGCTCTAGTGAGAAACTTTTCTCGACAGTATTATGTTTGTTTGTATCATCTTATACAAAATTTCATGGGCTTTCATTTGAGATCAGAACGGTTGTCCTACGCCTCATATTTCTCGAGAAAAATGCAAAAAAATACAGTGTACCCAAGCTTGTCGTGACTGTAGGGCAGTTTCCTCCCTCCCTCTAAGCTCCTGCATGTATTTCACCAATTCCTTGTACACTAAATATGCACACTATATTCACATGATTCACTGTCACTATTTTTATAGTTGAATACTCACATTTGGTGCAGGGTAGAGGCAGTGTATTTGACTAGAAACAGTAGCACAATCTTTGTTGGGAGAACAACTGATCATGATGAGGAATGCTTCACAGACACCAAATTTCCTATTGCAAACACCAAATCTAATCACAACAATGCCCAAAAACTATACGTAAGCGCTATTGGTATAGTGAAATATGTAGCATGGCTGGGAAGGGGGTAATAGAGGAGATTTAAATGGACAAAACCACACAGTATCTTCCCCACTCACGGCTCATTTGGTACTGAAAAACCTGTCCACTCTCTTGCCAGTATCGGGACCCACAGTTGCCAACTCATTACTTTTGACGAGAGCCAGACAAGCTATGGTGCCTCCCAAAATCAAGCAGATCAGTCGAAAACTTTATTTTTGGCCATTTTTTTTTTTCTTTAAAGACATGAAAAGAGTCAGTGCATATTTTCAAGGAAAGACCCTAATGACGACAAACAGTCGTGTAGCGTGGGGGGGGGGGGCACAGGGGCAGTTGCCCCAGGCACAAAATTCGTAGGGGTATAAAATTTAATAATAGAAAGTGGAAAAAAAATAGCGTGCCCTCCCCCCCAAACAGAAAATCTCTCAGTGCTCGAACATTCTACACAGTTTTTCAACATGATGGTGCCAATAAACGTTGTCACGTAACATTTACATTATTTTTCTTGCTAATTACAGCAATACTGTCCTCATGTAATCCTTATCAGTGAATTACATAATGCCTATTAAAAGTGTGATCTCCCATTTGAAGATACTGGTACTGTAATGTTCCATAACTTGCACAATCATATTTAAAAAATCAGTTTCACCTAGTTGCAAGGGCACTAGATAGCCTCACTCATCCTTCCCTACCTGCCTTGTCTCCGTGATGTGTGATATTGATACTTCATTATGGTGCATAATTTTTAAAATCCACCTCACGCCTAAAGTAATCCTTACAATGCATATGTGTATACAAGATTTTCTACTCAGAATGACATATTCTTTCACCTCTTCAAATATTTGCAAAAACTTGTGTTACACGTTGTATGTATGAAACATGCTGTGGCCTCCGTTATTTGTGCATGTGACGACTATCCGATTGCTAAATTATGATCTTTAGAAATCTTGAAATTCCATTGCCAAGTAATGTTCCAGACAATTTTGTGTTGCAACACCATCACAGAGTAAAACATGATTTTTTTTTAATACAAGACCTTGTTTTTTTTTAACCCTTAAATTGGGTTCTTGGAGATTAATTCTGAAACTCTCTTGGAACTTTTTTTTTTTTAAGTCCAAATAAATAAGCACATTAAACTTGGAAAATATATTTAACTTTAATTATTAGTATGAAATGTTCGTCTATAATAATGTGTACGCACCCTGTGAAACGTGTGTACAGATGCAAAAGCGCTTCCTTTTTGATGAGGAAAATGTGCTGGCAGTACTCAATATTTTTGATCCATAAGTAACTCTATCTCCCAGAAGAACAAATGCAATTGCAAATTTAGTGTACACTTACCTACTCTCGTAAAGGAGAAAGAACTTTATTCTCTACAGGAACAATGGCAAGATCTGTTGCATTCCAGATCAACTCTTCAGCATCTCAATCACTCAGCAACATATTTCTGGCATGAAATCCTTGGAATTACTGATGGAAATTATCAATCTAAATCTAAATTTCATTAAAGATTAATGTGTGATCTTTTAGTTCTACCACAATCTTCTGCATTAGTTGATTGTTCTCACAAATGACTATGCTAAAAACCATGACCACGAACAGATTGTTGACCCACACAACTGTCAATCGGTTGTTTGCAAAACAAGCCATTGCTTGACAACAAGTACCGTGCTTTGAACTGAAACCATCAAAAGATCTCATCATTGACATGAAAAATGGCAATATTGACCAGCGTTGTGGAGATAAATGTTGCAGCACACAGAAGGCACCACGTATCCTGCCATCGAGACCGAAGTTGCCAGTAGCAGAGAGGAAAACCCACAGGTTTATGTACAGTAATTCTGCTGTATAAAAGCCAAAAGATGAGCTGAAGGAGCTATACCTGTGTTTATATGTGCTTATAAAAATTGTTACGTAAATTTTTTTTTTTTTACGATCTTGGAGATTTTAGGTTAGCCATCTTGAATTTTTGTACTTTCCCCATATATATATATATATATATATATATATATATATATACCTAGGCTGCTTCCCCCAAGGAAAGGGAGGTAGCCGAGACAGGACGACACACTCCCCATTTACTGATCCATTCAAACACATTCATTCGCATCTTAGCCCCAAAGGGGAGAACGGACAGATCCTCACCACACCACACCGCACAAGGGTCAACTGCGCAATGCAATCAGTGACATCCGCAGCAGGGCCCGACAGCAGAGCTGTTTTACCCCTGCCACATCATAACAGACTCATCCCCTTACCCGCACCTGACCGGAAATAGCTGATCAGACCAAATGCGTGAGAATATCCCCTCAGGGCTGCGTCATCACTTACTCATTCACAATTTCTCTCCATTTATTTCTGTCAAGCACAGCCACTCTTCCTTGCTCAACAGACATCCCTCTCGCATCCAGCGCTCTCTTCACACTGTCCATTCATCCTATTCGTGGTCTTCCTCTCAGCCTTACACCTCTCACATCAGATCTAGTTATCTTTTTCACCAATCGCTCATTATCCATTCTCTCCATATGCCCAAACCATCGCAACACCCTCTGCTCAACTCTACCAGCCATCTCCCGAACACCTCCAGTTCTCCTTCGCACTTCATCATTCCGCACTCGATCCATACGCGTCACTCCACACATACTCCTCAGACACCTCATTTCCATTACATTCAAACTTTTCCTCTCTGCTACATCCATATTCCATGTTTTAGCCCCATATAATGCAGTTGGTACCACAACACCCTCATACAGCCTTCTCTTTACATCCATTCTAAGTGAACGACATCTAAACACTTTTTTCATTCCTCCCAGCACCTTTCGTACTTCATTTATTCTAAACTTCACTTTTGCATCTATTCTTCCATCCACAGCAACATGTGATCCTAGATATTTAAAACACTCAACCTCCTCAAGCAACTCGCTATTCAAAACTATATTCATCCCCCTACCATCTACTAACCTCGTACACTTCATCACTTTACTCTTATTCTCATTTACTTTCAATTTCCTCATTTCACACACCCTTCCAAACTCCTCTACCAACTGTCTCAATTTCTCCTCTGAATCAGCCACCAGTGCAGTATCATCTGCAAACAGCAGCTGCTTCAGATTCCACTCTCCACCATCAACATTCACGAGACTCAGACCTCCACCTAAAACTCTTGCAGTCACCTCCCTTACAACACCATCCATGTAAATATTAAACAACCAAGGCGACATCACACATCCCTGTCGCAGCCCCACTCTCACAGGAAACCAATCACTCACAGCATTTCCCACTCTTACACACGCTCTACTATTTACATAAAAACTTTTCACCCCTTTTAGTAACCTACCATCAAGTCCATACAATCTTAAAACAGTCCACAAAGCCTCCTTATCAGTTCTGTCATACGCTTTCTCTAAATCCATAAATGCCCAAAACACATCCTTGCCTTTCGCTAAATACTTTTCCTACACTTGTCTCACCGCAAACACCTGATCCACGCATCCCCTCCCTCTCCTAAAGCCACACTGCTCATCACCAATCACTCCCTCTGTACCCTCTCTAACTCTCATAATTAACACTCTGCCATACACCTTACCTACAACACTCAACAGACTTATACCCCTAAAGCTAGTACATTCATACTTATCACCCTTGCCTTTATACAACGGGACCACACAAGCCCTTACCCAGTCAACTGGCACCATACCTTTCACAAAGCACACATTCAACAATCTTACTAACCAGTCAACAATAGTCACTCCACCACCCTTCAGGCATTCCACAGCACACCCATCCATACCTGCAGCTTTCCCTGTTTTCATCTTTACTGCCTTCTCCACTTCCTCCTTCGTGATGAAAGAATCATTCAACTCTCCCAACACATTTATTCCTTGCACCCTTCCATCCGCCACAATCTCAGCCACCCTTTCCTCCTCTACATTTAACAACCTTTCAAAATACTCTGCCCATCTCTTCCTTACTGCATCCATCTCAATTAACATCCTTTCATCCTCTGCTTTTACTCGTTCTTCCTTCCCAGACTCTCCCTTTCGCACCCTTTTCACCTCCTTTCAAAACATTTTCTTATTCTGTTGAAAATTCTCTATCAGCAGCCTACCCAATATCTCATCTGCTGCCACTTTAGCATCACGCACAGCCCTTCTCGCCCTATTCCTCTTTTCCTTATACCTCTCATATGACATCTCATCCTTCCTCTGCAGTCACACTTCATATGCACGTCTCTTCTCAGCCACAGCCATACTTACTTCCTTGCACCACCATTCACTTCCTTTTCTTACACCACCACCCACACGTCGCACACCACACACCTCTTCTGCATGCCCCACCACAGCACTCTTAAATAGCTGCCATTCCTCCTCCAAACTGCCATTTTCCCGATCTTTCACTGCGTTCCACTCATCTTTCAATTTCTCCTGATACTCTATCTTTTTCTCTCTTTTATCCAACTCACTCACTTTCAAAACCTCCCTGCCGCACCTAACCCTCCTAGCTCTCACCCATCTCTTACCTACTCTTAACTTTCCCTCCACCAGGTAGTGGTCAGACATACCTCCACCCTCCCCTCTCAGAACTCTCACATCCAACAATCTTCCTATTACATTCCTAGACACAACCACATAGTCCATCAATGCTCTATCAATAACCCTTCCACCCTCCTGTCTCACCCATGAATACTTATAAATATCTTTCTTCTCAAACAGCGTATTTCCAGTCACCATCTCTCGCTCAACACACATCGCTATCATTCGCTCCTCATTTTAATTTCTTCCAGGCACACCATACATACCAACTACACCTTCAACTGCTACATTTCCCACTCTAGCATTCAGATCTCCCATCATTACCACATTCACATTCGCTCCAAAACTCTGCAGACACTCATCAACATCATTCCAGAAAGACTCCATCTCTTCTTCATCCCTTTCACTACCAGGCCCATATGCACTCACAAACACCCACAACTCACGTTCAAATTTCGCTTTCACCCACATCAGTCTCGATGACATCTTCCATTCAATCACACACTGCTGTACTTCCGGACTCACTAACAAGGCCACACCTTCTCTTGCCCTTCCTCTATCAACACCTGACAATCTTCCATTCACACTTCCAAACATAGACTCACCCTTCCCTTTGATCTTCGTTTCACTCAAAGCTATATATACAGTATAAATATATGTGTATATATATACTGTATATATATACATATAAATATAAATATATATATATATATATATATATATATCAATCTCTATATATATATATATATATATATATATATATATATATATATAGAGAGAGAGAGAGAGAGAGAGAGAGAGAGAGAGAGAGAGATACATATATATAGATATATATATCCAGATATATACACACACACACACACACACACACACATATATATATATATATATATATATATATATATATATATATATATGTGTGTGTGTGTGTGTGTGTGTGTGTGTGTGTGTGTGTGTAAATATACATATATATGTATATATAAATATGTATATATACGTATATATACATTTATATGTATATGTATATATTCATTCATTCATTCATTCATTGCCAGACGCCATGTATCCCAAACAGGGTGGCCAAGGGCTTAGAGTTAATTGTTTTACAGGGGGGGCACTAATCCTCCACCAACCCCACTTGACACGTAGGGATGTATATATACATCTATATATCTGTATATATCTGTATATATATATATATATATATATATATATATATATATATATATATATATATATATATATATATATATATATATATGTGTGTGTGTGTGTGTGTGTGTGTGTATATATGTGTAAATATACATATATATGTATATATAAATATGTATATATACATTTATATGTATATGTATATATACATCTATATATCTGTATATATATATATATATATATATATATATATATATATATATATATATATATATATACATTTTTTTTTTTTTTTTTTTCCATGTAAATATTTGCCAAAACTGGGGAAACATTTACTGACCTCCATAAAGGAGCAAAACATAGTTTGGCTCCGATATGTTGATGATATCCTGTGCCTTAACAGTCTTCCCATTGATGAATTTCTCCTGCAATTAAATTCTTTAGTTCCGTCGATTAAATTTACTCATGAGATGGAAATTGATAATGAAAAACCTTTTTTGGAAGTAAAAGTCATCAGGGACCAAAATGTTTTGAAGACTAAGGTATACAGAAAACCTACAAATATTATGTCATATGTTCATTACTATTCAAACCATCATATTAATGTAAAAAGATCTGTGTTCATATCCATGTACCTAAGAGCATATAGGATTTCAGACCCAGAATTTTTAGATGATGAACTAAAAATGATTCAGAGTATTGGAAAGAAGCTAAAATATCCACAAAGCATACTAACTCAGTGCCACAATACAGCCAAGAAACGATTCCTTGAAGGCTTGATAGGGTCCCACACGAAAGGTTAGTTAGAAAGGTTCGAGCACACGGTATAGACGGCGATATCTTAAAATGGATAGAATCCTGGCTGAAAGGACGAAAGCAGAGAGTATTAATAAATGGAACTAAGTCGGACTGGGGATTAGTAACTAGCGGTGTACCACAGGGTTCAGTACTCGGTCCCTTATTATTTATCATATATATAAATGATCTAGACTAAGGAGTCAATAGCAGCATCAGCAAAGTTGCCGACGATACAAAAATAGGGCTTATCATTAACTTACAAAAAGACGTCGATACATTGTCCAAATGGTCTAAAACTTGGCAAATGGAATTTAACGTTGAAAAATGTAAAGTACTTAACGTAGGCAAGACCATTGGAGATACTAAATACAGCTTAGATAACAAAGAAATTAGCAAATCGGAATGCGAGAGAGATCTAGGAGTTATGACTAGTAACGACCTTAAACCAAGGCAACAGTGTATTAATGCGAGAAATAAAGCAAATGGGGTCCTAGGATATTTTTCGAGATGCGTGAGCAATAGATCATCTAAAATAATATTGAAACTTTATCTAGCATTAGTAAGGCCAACATTTAGACTACGCAGTACAATTATGGTGTCCTTACTATAGAATGGATATTAATTCGTTAGAAAATGTACAGAGAAGAATGACAAAAATGATACATGACGTCCGGAACCTCTCATATGAAGACAGACTGAAAAGACTAAGTCTGCATTCGCTAGAGAGGCGTAGAGTAAGGGGAGACTTAATTGAGGTGTTTAAGTGGATGAAGGGTATAAATAAGGGAGATATTAGCAAGGTACTTAAAGTGAGCATACAGGATAGAACTAGAAATAATGGTTTCAAACTAGAAAAATTCCTTTTCAGTAAGGAAATCGGTAGAAATTGGTTTGGTAATAGAGTAGTAGACGAATGGAATAAGCTACCTAGTAAAGTAGTTGCTGCCTCTTCCATTGAGAGTTTCAAGCATAGGCTAGATAAGCACATGACTAATAAGGGGTGGATATAGAATAAAGAAAATCTGATAACCAATACTAATTCATAATTTTTCCTTTTCAGGTTACACTATGATAGTCTCTATTCTCCTTTCACACTTTCCTGTAAAATGTCCACGCCAGTTTTTCTATACGGCGTGGTGTTCTTTCTGACTTTTCCCTGCCGGCTTCGGCTGGAGAATTTGGAGGGCGTCTTCTTTACTATCTTTATCTCATTCTAGTAGTTCAGTTACTCTTCTAGGAGCTGCCTAGCATGGGCCAACCGGCCTACTGCAGTTATCCTCTCTTCTTATGTTCTTAAAAACTAAGTCAGATCGCCAGAACATTCAAAGAACCCTTGTCCTCCCCTTCCATGAAAATTTTCTTGATGTTGTTCACATACTGAGGAAACTCAATGTACAAGTAGTATTCAAATATGAGAACACCATCAAAAAAACCCTCATCAAGAACAGCCCTTTCAGTAATTCAGGCCTTGTTTACAAAATTCCGTGTAAAAGTTGTAACAAATTTTACATAGGACAATCTGGAAAAGATTTGGAAACTAGAATCTCACAACATAAATACAGCGTAAGGACAGCCCAACAGAGTTCGTTTTCGTTTTCGTTTTTAAAGGCTCCAACATGCTTGCATGTGTCGGCCTTGGTCACCTAATGGCGGCTCTCCACGCTGCACGATCCATTGCAGCCTCCCTGTTCAGTCCCTTAACCCTAAGGTCACACTTAATGACCTCGTCCCATGTCTTTCTCGGTCTACCCCTCATAACCCCACCCCCAATATTAACACTTCTCACCTTCCTCACCCAATTATCATCCCCCATCCTCTCCACATGTCCAAACCACCTCAATCTACCTCTCCTCATCACAACACCAATACACTCCAGTCCCATCCTACCTCTCAACTCTTCCATTGTAAACCCAGCCCCTCCAGGCCTTGGACGCAGGGACGCACTGCACATCCACCTAATCATTGTCATTTCTGTACGTCTGAGCCGGCGAATATCTTCCTCCTTCACTGCCCAGGTCTCATTGCCATACAGCATTACACTCCTAACACATGCTGAATACAAAGACCCCTTAGCACGTAGGGAGAGCCCTCTCAATGTCAGGAGAGGCAAGAGCTCCCTGAACTTCTTCCAACCACTTCTCACCCTAGCCACAGAGCTAGCTCCAGCCCCACCTCAAGCACACAACATGTCTCCCAAATAACAAAACTCTTCCACACACTCAAGAGATTCACCAGCAAGTTCAATCCTTTCACGTCTGACAATCTCCACCTGCTCACCCCGGCACGCCGTACACATAAAATCAGCATTATCTCGCAGTCTACCTCTAATACCACTACATCTCTTATGCACCCATTCATCACACTCACCGCACAAGATGGAATTACTTCCCACGCCCTTGTGGCAAACTGCACATGGCCACTCTCCCTCGTCTTTGACAGTACCGCCACCAACCCTAGATATCATCACTTTTGTTTTATCTGCATTTACCCTTAAACCCTTTTGCCCCATACCATCTCTCCACTTCCTAAACCTTTCCTCCGCCTCCCTTTCATTATCTGCAATCAACACCAAATCATCAGCATACAACAACTCCCATGGGAGTCCGTTTCTAAAGTCACGTGAAAGGGCTTCAAGTACCATGATAAACAACATGGGACTCAAGACTGACCCCTGATGCACACCAACATTCACGGAAAACTCATCACTCAAATCTCCATTCACTCTCACCTGGGTGTGATCACCCAAATACATGGCCATAACCACCCTAACCAGTAGTGGTTTATTTCAGCACAATGCATCCAGTGATCACCATATTGACTGGACAGGCTCCCAGATTCTAGCAAGATCAAAAAGCTTAGATGAAAGAAATGTAATAGAATCTTGTCTAATTTCTGGCACATATGAAAAGAATGTAAACACGAGCTATGGTCATTTTAAGTGTGATAAATTGTTAACTGAATTAATTTTAAAGCAGTATCCCCCAGACTAACACGTGATTGTTCCCTGTCATCTCCTGGTGGTGTAGTCACACCTGTGTGGGACACACCAAGCATTAATCCTCTAGGTCTTAAGTTAAGCAGCAGTATTTATCCCCTCCTCCCTCCCCCCTCTCCCCTTCTCCCTTCCACTCTTCCCCCCCTTTCCCCTCCCTCCCACTCCCCTTCCTCCCCTCCTAATCCCTTCTCCTTTGTCACATGCATTTTTAGATTCAGATCATCCTTTGTTGTGTTCCACTCCTTGCTGCAGGGGACCATAAGTTATGCCGCAGGTAAAAACTCAGGTCATCCATTGTTCTGTGTGCCACTACCTGCTGCGGGTGTGCATAAAAGACCTCTACCCTTTACGTTTCTGTCTCACTCTGTCTGAAAATGTAATATACGAAAGTTCTCACTGTCGCTCCCTTCATTTCTCCTGTGGTTAGTTTGCATACATATCTTCACGGTGAAGTGAAGTCTCTGCATATATATATATATATATATATATATATATATATATATATATATATATATATATATATATATATATATATATATATAGAAAGAGAGAGATAGATTGATAGATAGATAGATAGATAGATAGATAGATACAGTATCTATCTATCTATCTATCTATATATATATATATATATATATATATATATATATATATATATATATATATATATATATATATATATATATATTTACGAATTTGAAGAAATGGTTAAACAATGAAGAATTTTCTTAAAATATATGTGCTTGGGGGAAGGGACTCAGGAATGCTAACGGTCCACGGGTTAGGGGGCGCAATACTTTCCTTGCCCCTGGCGCTGGCATCCCACACAACGCCACTGACGACAAACAGGTCAACGAGTATGACGGGTTTAATATGTATATCTAAGATTTCCTTTAGACTGTTTGTTATTATTTCAAGTTTTAGTTGCCTGTGCTTTCTACGATTGCAGGTTTAAACTTCCGTTTCACAGTTTACATTATTTTCTTAAGGTACAGTCAGAAAAGCATATATCTTCCCATTTCTGTCTGAAGAATATTTACAACTGACGAAACAACGAAAATCTTGTCTCAAAAAATTTCTGTCGCAGTTGGTTCGACTTTTCCGTTATCGATTTGTCAGGCTTAAAGAAATTATTAATTTTGTTTCTTTGCCTGTACACGTACCCTTATTGTGGACCATTCTGTATACCAAAATATTGCCACCTTTGTTATTTAAAAAATGTGGTCAGTTAAAACGTCAGTCTCTAATATCTATCTGTCTATCTATCTATCTATCTATCTGTGTGTGTGTGTGTGTGTGTGTGTGTGTGTGTGTGTGTGTGTGTGTGTGTGTGTGTGGTAACAGGTCTTGGTATTTAGTCGAGCACTGGCAGTAATAACACATTATCTTATATTAATAAGCTGTTTACATTTAATGAGAAACAGAACACTTGCACAACCATTTTTTAGAGATCCTGATTATGCAAAATGGCTCTTCTTAAGCAGCCATTATGCACACCACTGGTCTCTGCTTATGTGCCTGGCTGCCCGTTATTTAGTTTCATTTCATTATGGGTGCAGTGATTGTATAATTGATGAGGTGGCATACCTAATTACATTGCAAACTCACACATTCACAATACTTAAGCTCATAACGTTGATATCTATATAACACTGATTGACCATTATTACATTCAAAATTGTGTTTGCCATCTGGACGATGACGAATGCCTGGCCTCGTGTGTGGCTTTGGCAGGTTTGATGTTTCTCTTGTAAATTCTCAGTTTATTTTTTACTCCCAGATTTCTCTTCATATGAAGGTTTGAATTATGCACCTGGATCACGACATCCAACATGTATAATTCTGATGAAATTAAAGAATAGTTCAATGAAGAAACTTGTGAGGAATGTAATTACCTATATTATGGCTTCAGTCTCCAAACTTGGTGAGAAAAGTAGGTGCGTCAACTGCTATAATTTACCATTGTACACAGTATATAAAAAAAATAATAATTTGGTTTTACGCCAGATATCCCCGAAGGGCTAAGGCGTTGCCCCTGGGTAGAGGACTTTTGGACTGGAGCGTGTAGCATTTTATGACCGGATGCCCTTCCTGATGCCTACCAATGACCCTTGGGTGGATTCGATCCTCCGACCCTTCGGTCAGAGAGGAGCGCTCTAACCCACTGGGCCACGGCTGCAGCTATATTTAATTGTGTACATTGTGGCAGAAGTAGGTGCACCAGCTGCCATAACCTTCCAGTGTAGTCATGAACACTAATAAAGTGACAAGATAGCCTGCCTCCAGGGGTCAGGTTAATCGCTCACGTCCAGCCTCCCAAACCCTTTCCTTACCCCAGCAAAAGCACTGATTTGTTAGGTGGGTGGATCGGCGATCTGAAGCTTCGTGCACACTTACTTTTTGCCACATGAAATATTTTTGTCATTTATCCTGCTATTAGGCGTATTATTACGTTCATAGACCCAACTTCATTTCAATAAGAAATAAATATACTGATGTTTTAGCAGATTTCCTTAGAATGACCCCATTGTATACAGTTTGGTTTCGTAAAATTCATCCAACGTCCTCTAAACGATATACTAAAATCCAGGTAACAACAAGTTGTGTGATTTCTATCCTCATAATTCCCTCTCCTGCCTTGTTATCGGGGGAGCCACATATCCACGCACCTACATTCCACCTACCCATTCAGCTCATCCAATACAACCTACCCATCTCACCCTGGCCACCACCCTGCCCAACCAATTGTGCGACCCTCCCAACCCCCTGATCCCCCACCCACGAATGTCACCCATCAAGTTTACGTACAGTGCCACCCAACATTCACCTATTCACCTGCCCACCCTTAACCCATTCAACCACCTAACTCACCAACGTAACCACCCACCCAGAACACCCTGGCCACGCAGTCTTCGTAGCCACCCTGGCGACCCAAGGTGCCAACTCACCCTGGCTACCCATTCCGATGACCCATCTCGCCCACCAACCCAGCCACTTACCCTCCCCACCCACGAAGGTTACCCACCTTGCTCACCCAACAGTGCCAACCATCACATTTACCCACTCAAGTCACTCACTGTACCGACCCACCACTCCCTGAATACTCACCCACTCTGCACACCCATTCCATAGGAACCTACTCATTATATCCACCCACTCCTTCAACCAACCCACCCGTCCATCCACAAGCCCAACCCCCCTTCGTACCCAACCCCCCTTCGTACCCAACCCCCCTTCGTACCCAACCCCACACACCCCAAACCGACCCACCCTTTCGAACCCTATTCATCCACCAAACTCATTTCATCCTAACCTAACTTACTGATCCCTCCCCGACCACCCACCGATCCACTCACTCACCCACTCGGCCCACCCCACGCCTCCATTCACCAACCCATTTACCCCAACAACTCAACCCAAAACACTCCACAGACCACACCCAACCAAACCACCCCACCCTTACCAACCATCCTGCGCACCCACCCTGGCGATGCACCGAACAACCCCACCCACCTCACCTACCCAACCAGCTACTGACTCACAGAGAGAGAGAGAGAGAGAGAGAGAGAGAGAGAGTCTAAGAAACACACACACACACACACACACACACACACACACATGTACGCTCGTGCACAAATAAGGCATACTCATAGACACATACATGTCCAGCATAGTAATGTCTGTTTTGCACTTTCATGTGTGTATGGGAGTGTACCGTAAAGGGATATCAGGAGCGAATGGTTAGAGGTGGGTAGTTGTGTTCAGCACTTCAGCGTGGGGGGGGGGGGGGAACCAGTTCTTCGGCCAGTGCTACAGGTTATTGTCAAGTGTGTGCTTGACCGCATACATACTGAACAGTAACTTGGAGGAATTAGCCACAGAGATCCTTTGAATTTCTACTGAATACTATCTCTCATACCAAGCAGGGAAAGTTCTGCATTCTGATGTACCGACAAGCAGGCTATACAAACTTTTTAAAAAATATGCTAATATATGACTTATATAAAGTTTCCAAATAAATATTACTAGAAACCTCTGTCGTAAGGTGTGCTCGGTGTGTGGCGTAGGACTGCTGGGACCCTGGCAAGAGGTTGTTTGGTCTATGCCCAAGTCGGACATGTAAAACAAATCCACATTTAAATTAAGGATTATGTAAAGCATACAGGACAAAAGAGAGTCCGAATCAATATAACTATCAGTGATTGATTACACACATTACTGTTGCCTCCCTATGTAAGTCAGAAATTGCATCTTAGACACTATTACAGGAGTGTGAAGACATCGTGTAAGAAAAGCTGAGACAGGCTGGTGAAGCCAGTCAGGCGAGGCGTAAGGATGGGACAGGAAAAAGGATGACTGGAGGAGGATTTGGGAACGGTGAAGGAGGAGGATGAGAGATGAAAGTGTCGAGTTTTGTTTTAATAACAGCTCACACATTATGCTAACTCTCATATCCTCAACACACATCCTTTATTTTAGCTACGTTGTGGATGTATTTTCATCAAGATTCCATGATATGCTATTCAGAAGGCAGTAGCATTAATTAGCTAATAGTTCAGTATTTATTAATTATCATAACCATACACGAATCATTACTGCTTGCTGTTCATACAGTTGAATGATTATACAGTCAGCCATCAAACGGTAATTCATAAGACTTGGGACCAGTCTTCTTCTTCGGGAAAAC
Organism: Coenobita brevimanus; assembly: GCF_032717465.1. Taxonomy (NCBI): domain Eukaryota; kingdom Metazoa; phylum Arthropoda; class Malacostraca; order Decapoda; family Coenobitidae; genus Coenobita; species Coenobita brevimanus. Next base: position 25,085,733 of record NC_136984.1, read on the forward strand.
AAACAGAGGATAATTAGCGGGAGATATCTTGGGAACAACTCTCTCTGTCTCTCTCTCTCTCTCTCTCTCTCTCTCTCTCTCTCTCTCCTTATGATCGTGTGTGTGTGTGTGTGTGTGTGTGTGTGTGTGTGTGTGTGTGTGTGTGTGTGTCTTTTAGCAGGATAACTTCACTACCGCTCAACATATCATCATGAAATTTTACATGTGTGTTGCAGGGGAAAAAAAGGAGGGGGGGGATTCACCAACCCAAAATTGTTACCACGATAACTTCGCAGCTGCTCAAGATATCATCACAAAATTCTATAGGTGTATAGTATGGATGAAAATCTCCTAAGAGCTCGACATTGGTGAAAGTGGGTCAAGGTCAAAATCTTATTCTGAACCGCGCTAGATATGAATCCGCTCGCAGCTGGTGTGATTACCCACTTCGGGGGTCCTCTAGTGATATATATATATATATATATATATATATATATATATATATATATATACACACACACACTGCCCTGTGGTGGGGGGACACAATCTGGCCGCACTATGGGGTGGTACTACTACTCTGTGGCCAGGTTGTGTTAGGAAGAATACTGTCACCGTATTCCCTGCGTGTCGTAAAAGGCGACTAAAAGGGGCGGGGTGAGGGGACTACGGCCCCCTCCTCTGTTTTTTAGTTCCCAAAAAGAGACAGGCCAAAGAAAGGGATGGGGGTTTGTAGTTATCCCCGTACCCTGAAGATTAGGTCTATGAATGTGTGTGGATGTAGTCCGATTGAGGCTAAAAGGTAGGAGATTGGAGAATGTTTGTGAGAAGAAAGTTGGATGTGTTAGCTTTAAGTGAAACGAAGATGAGAGGGAAAGGTGAGTGTCAGTTTAGACGTGTGAATGGATTTGTCAGGTGTTGATAGAGGAAGGGCAAGAGAAGGTGTGGCCTTGTTAGTGAGTCCGGAAGTACAGCAGTATGTGACTGAATGGAAGGAGGTGTCATCGAGACTGATGTTGGTGAAAGCGAAATTTTAACGTGAGTTCTGAGTGTTTGTGAGTGCATGTGGATCTGGTAGTGAATGGGATGAAGAAGAGAGGGAGTCTGTCTGGAATGATGTTGATGAGTGTCTGCTGAGTTTTGGAGCGAAAGTGAATATTGTAATGATGGGAGATCTGAATGCTAGAGTGGGAAATGTAGCAGTTGAAGGTGTAGTTGGTATGCATGGTGTGCCTGGAAGAAATTAAAATGGGTAACGAATGATAAGGATGTGCGTTGAGCGAGAGATGGTGATTGGAAATACCTCGTTTGAGAAGAAAGATATTTATAAGTATACATGGATGAGACAGGAGGGTGGAAGAGTTGTAGATAGAGCATTGATGGACTATGTGGTTGTGTCCAGGAATGTAATAGGAAGATTGTTGGATGTGAGAGTTCTGACAGGGGAGGGTGGAGGTATGTCAGACCACTACCTGGTGGAGGGAAAGTTAAGAGTAGGTAAGAAATGGGTGAGAGCTAGGAGAGTTAAGTGTGGCAGGGAGGTTTTGAAAGTGAGTTGGATAAGAAAGAGAATATGATAGAGTATCAGGAGAAATTCAAAGATGAGTGGAACGCAGTGAAAGGATGGCAGTGTGGAGGAGGAATGGCAGTTGTTTAAGAGTGCTGTGGTGGAGCATGCGGAACGGGTGTGTGGTGTGAGATGAGTGGGTAGTGGTGTAAGAAAAGGAAGTGAATGGTGGTGCAAGGAAGTAAGTATGGCTGTGGCTGAGAAGAGACGTGCATATGAAGTGTGGCTGCAGAGGAAGGATGAAGTGTCATATGAGAGGTATAAGGAAAAGAGGAATAGGGCGAGAAGGGCTGTGCGTGAAACTAAAGTGCAAGCAGATGAAAGGTGGGGTAGGCGGTTGACTGAGAATTTTCAAGAGAATAAGAAAATGTTTTGGAAGGAAGTGAAAAGGGTGCAAAAGGGAGAGTCTGGAAAGGAACAGCGAGTAAAAGCAGAGGATGGAAGGATGTTAATTGAGATGGATGCAGTAAGGAAGAGATGGGGAGAGTATTTTGAAAGATTGTTAAATGTAGAGCAGGAAAGGGAGGCTGAGTGGAATGAAGGGTACAAGGAATAAATGTATTGGGAGAGTTGAATGATTCTTTCATCACGAAGGAGGAAGTGCAGGAGGCAGTAAAAGTGATGAAAACAGGGAAAGCTGCAGGTATGGATGGGTGTGCTCTGGAATGCCTGAAGGGTGGTGGAGCGACTATTGTTGACTGGTTAGTAGATTGTTGAATGTGTGTTTTGCGAAAGGTATGGTGCCAATTGACTGGGCAAGTGCTTGTGTGGTCCCGTTGTATAAAGGTAGGGGTGATAAGTATGAATGTACTAGCCTTAGGGGTATAAGTCTGTTAAGTGTGGTAGGTAAGGTGTATGGTAGAGTCTTAATTAAGAAAGTTAAAGAGGGTACAGAGGGAGTGATTGGTGGTGAGCAGAATGGCTTTAGGAGAGGGGAGGGATGCATTAATCAGGTGTTTGCTGTGAGACAGGTGTGTGACAAGTATTTAGCGAAAGGCAAGGCTATGTTTTGGGCGTTCATGGATTTAGAAAAAGCGTATAATAGAACTGATAGGGAGGCTTTATGGACTGTTTTAAGATTGTATGGACTTGATGGTAGGTTACTAAAAGGAGTGAAAAGTTTTTATGTTAATAGTAGAGCATGTGTAAGAGTGGGAAATACTGTGAGTGATTGGTTTCCCGTGTGAGTGGGGTAGATGGTAGGAGGATGAATATAGTTTTGAATGGTGAGTTGCTTGAGGAGGTAGAGTGTTTTAAGTATTTAGGGTCAGATGTTGCTGTGGATGGAAGAATAGATGCAAAAGTGAAGTTTAGAATGAATGAAGTAGGAAAGGTGCTGGGAGGAATGAAAAAAATGTTTAGATGTCGTTCAGTTAGGATGGATGCTAAGAGGAGGTTGTATGTGGGAGTTGTGATACTGACTGAATTATGTGGGGCTGAAACATGGAATATGGGTGTAGCAGGGAGAAAAAGTTTGAATATAATGGAGATAAGGCGTCTGAGGAGTATGTGCGGAGTGACAACGTATGGATCGAGTGAGAAATGATGAAGTGCGAAGGAAGAACAGGAGTTGTTTGGGAGATGGCTGATCGATTTGAGCAGAGGGTATTGCGATGGTTTGGGCATATGGAAAGAATGGATAATGAGCGATTGGTGAAAAAGATAACTAGATCTGATGTGAGATGTGTATGGCTGAGAGGAAGATCACGAATAGGATGGATGGACAGTGTGAAGAGAGCGTTGGATGCGAGAGGGATGTCTGTTGAGCAAGGAAGAGTGGCTGTGTGTGATAAAAATGAATGGCGAGAAATTGTGAATAAATAAATGACGATGCAGCCCTGAGACGATATTCTCCTGCATTTGTCTGATCAGCTGATCAGTTCAGGTGTGGGTAAGGGGTTGGGTCTATTATCATGTGGCAGGGGTAAACCAGCTCTGCTGTCGGGCCCTGCCGCAGATGTCACTGATTGCACTGCGCAGTTGGCCCTCGTGCGGTGTGGTTCAGTGAGGATCTGTCCCTTCTCCACTTTGGGCCTAAGATGTTGAGTGAATGAGTAAATTGGGAGTGTGTCGTCCTTTCTCGGCTGCCTCCCTTTCCTTGGGGGAAAGGCATTGTCCTAATCTCAGAAACAGCAGAGGCATTGCAAGAAATGTTAAATGACCTGAACAGAGAAAGTCTGAAAGTAGGACTAAAGATGAACCGAAGTAAAACTAATATTTAATTCACAAACACCAAAGAGCGTCATCAGAATAAACGATGAAATTCTTGAAGAAGTTAAGGAGTACAACTACTTGGGACAAATACTAAAATTAGCCAAAGATCATGATAGCGAAATAAAAAGACGCATTACAGTTGGATGGAAAGCTTTCGGTAAACATAGAGACATTATAAAAAGTAGTTTGCCAGTTTGTATGAAATGAAAAGTATATAACGAATGTATAATTCCAGCTATGACGTATGGTTGTGAGAACTGGAAACTGACAAAATCAATGGAAAATAAATTAATCCGTTCTCAGAGAGCAATGGAAAGGTCAATGTTGGGCAAGAATAAGGGATAACCGATGGAGTAAGAGGCTGGCGGACTGGACACCAAGAGAATGTAAGCGTAGCAGAGAAAGGAAAGACGGGAGATGGAGAGACGAGATAGAGAAACTTGCAGGGAAAACGTGGCAAAGATTGGTTCCGTCAAGGAATTCGTGGAAAAGGTTGGGGGAGGCCTTTGTTCAGCAGTGGACTAGTTATGGCTGGTGATGATGATGATGATGATGATGATGATATATATATATATATATATATATATATATATATATATATATATATATACTTAGTAGATATAGACCAGCCAGTTGAAAGCCAGTTGACACCACGACCTCTACAACAGCAGCATAGGGCTAGTACAGACATTTTTTCTGTGTTTGTATCATTTGTGGTTGATTTGTAAGATAAAATATATATATATGTTTTTGGAAAATCCATCCTAAACAATTTACTAACTAACAAAGCTCCATGGCCAGATGGAATTCCTCCAAATGCTTTGAAAAAGTGTTCCTTTCATTAGTACATATATTTTTTTCTGTGTTTGTATCACTTGTGATTTATCTGTAAGAAAGAAATATATATATTTTTGGAAAATCCATATTACAAAAATAAGTCCAGTTGTGGGAATTGGATAGGGTGCAGGAAGCCCATTGTCACTGGGTTTAAGATACACACTAGCTATGTAAAATCCGTCCTAGACAATTTACCAAGTAACAAAGCTCCAAGGCCAGATGGAATTCCTCCATATACTTTGAAAAAGTGTTCCTTTCACCTTGCTCCTGTTCCAGCTAAATTATTCAGACCATGCATACGTCCTTCTTCATTCCCCAATTTTTGGAAAGATGCCAATATCCACCCAATCCCGAAGAAAGGAAGTTCATCTGATCCCTCTGATTACAGCCCAATTGCTATCACGTCTTCTTTTGGTGACGCATTTGAAATTGTAATTAATAAGTACATAGTTAAACATCGTTGATAAAAAAAAACTTAATTAGTGATAGATGATATGGTTTTCGTCACGAAAGATCCACTATTGATATATTCAGTCTCCCGAATCATACCATTCATCAGTCAACTGACGAACGTGGAGAGATCCATGTCATGGCCCTTGATATTTCCAAAGCTTCTGACAGAGTATGGCACCGTGTCCTGCTATCCAAACTCTCTTGCTATGATCTAACATCTTTTGTTCCTCTAATTTTCTCATATCTCAATGACAGAATGATAAGGGTTAATGTGGATAATATATAATCCAGTTTCCACTGGATTAATGCCAGTGTGACACAAGGATCAGTTCTGGCTCCAGCCCTATTCCTGATTCATATTAAGGATCTCTTATCTGTCACCCATAATACCATCCATTCATGTGCAGATGACTCAATACTTCACAGTCCATTCACGCTTAAACACCCATTCACAAAGTTCAGTATCTCGAACACAAAACTCAGTACAGCAATCTCCATAAATCAATATTTATCTAAGATAGTGAATGAGGAGAAAATAACATTATTTCATTTAATGCTAGTAAAACACACACACACACACACACACACACACACACACACACACACACACACACACACACACACACACACACACACACACACACACACACACACACACATACACACACACACACATATATATATATATATATATATATATATATATATATATATATATATATATGTGTGTGTGTGTGTGTGTGTGTGTGTGTGTCTCCGACTTTAGGCATAGGCTTCACAGCCTGCTCTCAAGGCCCAGTAGTCCTCCAACATACTATACACCTCTCTACGTATCACCACTTCGGCAATGATACCCGCAGTCCAGAGTGAATACATGCTAGGGCTGTCTCATACAAGTCTGGACCACACGACTACTTCACCTTTGTTTCGAACATATCAGTGTCTTTCTCGAAAACCATGCTCGTGACATTGACCGTAACATGTCTGTGACATGTTACTAACATGCTCGAGGTATGAATGTAACAAGTCACGCGCAATGTTTCTGACAGTGTTCGAGGACAAGTGTGGACACACATTTAGATGATTTCGGTGCTGTTCTTCCATCACTTCCTCCCTCTGCCTTCCTCATGGCTGACATTAAAATTTCCTCAGCTGATGTATTTTCTGCCATCACTGGCCTTAATACTAACAAGGCATATGGGCCTGATGGAGTTCTTCCTGTTGTCTCAAGAACTGTGCTTTTGAGCTTACACCCTGTGTAAGTAAACTCTTTCGCCTTTCTCTTTCAACTTGTACCTTTTCTTCTTGCTAGAAGTTTGCTCTCATTCAGCCAGTCCCAAAGAAGGGTGACCATTCCCAACCCTCTAACTATCGTCCATTTGCATTAACATCCTGCGTCTCACAAGTTTTCGAGTCAGTTCTTAACAAAAATTTTAAAGCATCTTTCCTACCACAACCTTCTTTCTGATCATCAGCATGGATTCCGTCAGGGACGCGCCACTGGCGATCTTCTCACCTACCTTTCAGACTCCTGGTCATCCTCCTTTCGGGACTTTGGCGAAAGCCTTGCCATTAAGCTTGACATCTCAAAGGCTTTCGATCGAGTCTGGCATAAATCTTGAATTTCCAAACTACCCTCTTACGGTTTCTATCCTTCTATTTGTGCCTTCATCTATAGCTTCATTTCTGGTCATTCTATAGCCGCTGTTGTAGACGGCCATCATTCTTCTCCTACATCTATCAACAGTGGTGTTCCTCAGGGTTCTGTCCTATCACCAACTCTCTTCCTTTTATTCATCAATGACCTTCTAAGGTGTACATCTAACCCTATCCACTCGTACGCTGATGATTCTGCCCGTCAACTATCCATTCGGTTTTCGCAACGTCCATCTCAGCAGTTACTTGAACAAACAAGGGATGAGGCTATGGCACACCTAATGTCTGACTTGGCTCGTATCTCTGACTGGGGTAAAAACTAATCTGGTTGTTATTAATGCATCAAAAGCTCAGTTTTTATACCTATAAACCCGACACAACTTTCCACAGGAGTACCCACTAATTTTAATAATATCCAGCACAATCCTGCATCATCTTTGAACATGCTTGGGGTTTCATTCACTCGAGACTTATCTTGGAAAGATCATCTTACATCTCTTGTAAAATCTGCTTCCAAGAGATTGGGGATGCTAAGCCGACTCCATACCTTCTTTACCCCTGCACAGTTGTTGACTTTATACACGGGTTTTATTCGCCGTTGTGTAGAGTACAACTCTTATGTGTGGGGAGGCTCCTCATATACTACTCTTCTCAATAGGGTGGAGTCAAAGACTTTCATCTCATTAACTCTCCTCCTCTTACTGGCTCCCTTCAACCTATGTCTCTTCGCCGCACAGTTGCATCTTTATCTCTTTTCTGTCGCTACCTGAATGGTCACTGCTCCTCTGAATTGTCTGCTTGCATCACTCCACCTCTACGACGAGTGCATAGCATCCGTCTAGCAACAAACTCTCATCCTTTTTCTGTCCAACTCTCTAATGCAAGAGATAACCGTTACTCCCAGTCCTTCATTTATTCAACAAGTCAACTCTGGAACTGTCTCCCTCTGTTTGTATTTCCTACATCCTATGATCTACAGTCTTTCAAACACAGTGTGTCCAGGCCTCTCGTAATGAACGGGTCTTGAATTTGGCTCTCTGTTGTATTGTTTTTGTTTTTTTCTTGGAAGGATCGCTTTGCGGGCTCGTGGCCTTTGGTTCCTTCTTTCTTGAAAAAAAAAAAAATCTTATTTCCTACGACGCAACGAACACACTCTGGTTCCTGCGAGTCACTTTGGCCTGCCGTTAGCTGCAACAGAATACTAGACTCCTGGCCATGAAACAGTCCATGGTGCCAGTATTAACAGTTTCATGTGCCTACTATTGCCGTCAGTAATATCAATGCACTTATTGAATGAACAATTATGAAAATCTTACACAAGATTCTGAAAAGTTTCTTGAGCTGTAGTGATCACAATACTGGATTTCAAAAGACAATGTTCACTGTCTCGTAAATTATCGCAAGGTTTTGTGAACTGGTATTAGTGTTCTAAATAGTACCGATACCTATTTCACTAACTACACGCATTCAGACAAGAGCCTTAATATCCTGTAGGCCTCGTATGATGAGAGAGAGAGAGAGAGAGAGCGATCACACACACACACACACACACACACACACACACACACACACACACACACACACACACACACACACACACACACACACACACACACACACACACACACACACACACACACACACACACACACACACACATACATACACACACATGCACACATACACGAGAGAGAGAGAGAGAGAGAGAGAGAGAGAGAGAGAGAGAGAGAGAGAGAGAGAGAGAGAGAGAGAATAACAGGGACAGTAAAACACAGAGAGGGTTAGACACAAACACTAAAACACTCATACGGAGATAGACGCACGCACTCTCACCTAAACACACACACACACACACACACGGAAGCATAGACTAACACAAGCGCACACACAGATACTCAGACACACACTCATACATGGACAAGCACAAAACATACACACGCACACTCGCCTACTGACATGCACACGCACAGACACGCACACAGTGAGCGAAGTAATATTTCGTTGCGCTTTCGTGTGAGTGTATTGTAGTATACCGTAAAGGGATATCCCAAGAATATGATTAGAGGTGGTCAGTTGTCAAGGAAAGGGGAAGGAGTACGTGTGGTCAGTGATGCACGTTATAATCAAGTGTGTGCTTGACTGCAACCACACTGAACAGTAATACGGGGGAATTACCTTCAGAAATCCTTTTAATTTCTGCTGATATCCCATCTTTCATACCATGCATGAATTGTCTCGCACTGCGATGAGCCGACAGGCAGGTTATACAAACTGACCAAAATTTATCCTAATATATAATTCAACTTTAATAAGGCGTCCATATAAATAATACTAAGTCGTAAAGGGTGATTGGTGAATAAAATGTTAGACTGTTCGGCCTCATTCAAGAGGTTGTTATTTCTATGCTTAAAGATGGACACAACATTTTTCTTTTTTACATTATTACGAAAGGCATACAGGAGAGCGTATAAACATAATTGTCTGCGACTGATTGCATACAACAGTATTCCTTCTCAAAGACAGGGATTGAAACTTGAGACTATAAAACGTGTGAAGACAATCGCTGAGAAGAGCTGAGACAGGCAGATAAAACTGACAAGGTGAGAAGAAGGGATGGGAAAGGATGGAGGGAGAAGAGGAAGGATTTCTGGACGATGAAGGGGGAAGATATGAGGACGGTGAAGAGGAAGGATTTGTGGACGGTGAAGGGGGAGGATTTATGGACGGTGAAGGGGGAGGATTTATGGACGGTGAAGGGGGAGGATTTGTGGACGGTGAAGGGGGAGGATTTGTGGACGGTGAAGGGGGAGGATTTATGGACGGTGAAGGGGGAGGATTTATGGACGGTGAAGGGGGAGGATTTGTGGACGGTGAAGGGGGAGGATTTATGGACGGTGAAGGGGGAGGCTGAGATGTGGAAGTGTTGGGTATTGCTCTAATACGAGGCAGGATGAGGTGAGGAAGTGATGAGTATTGTTTAATAGCAGCTTGCACTGTATATAATTTTTTTTCTCATCGGCATACAGCCTTTATTGCAGCTATGTTATGGATCTATTATCATTACAGTAAAATTCCATAATATGTTATTCAAAAGGCAACAGGATTAATGAAGCAATTATTATTCGGTAAATAGTAAATACCATAAGCATCATAGTTTCATTTTTGCTTTCTGTTCGAACTGTTGAAATATTATACAACCAACCATCAAACAGTAAATCGTAAGACTTGGGACCAATCTTCCACGGAGAAAAACAACAGCACAGATTGATTAGTGGGTGAAGTCTTTGGGAACAATGGGAACTACTCTGTGTGTGTGTGTGTGTGTGTGTGTGTGTGTGTGTGTGTGTGTGTGTGTGTGTGTGTGTGTGTGTGTGTGTGTGTGTGTGTGTGTGTGTGTGTGTGTGTGTGTGTGTGTGTGTGTGTGTGTGTGTGTGTGTGTAACTGCCTGGTTCTTCTTGGTGCTGCTGATGCTGGAACATATAGCACTGGTTGTATGGGATCGTGATGAGAGATCGAGTACTGGGAGAACAGGTTCACTTGTGAATAGGTCCGCGGTGACTATTCAGTAGGACCTCGATGGAAAAAAGTAAGTCATCCCTTGCAGACGATAGAGGTCCATCACAGCACCATTTAAATCCTACCACAGGGGGAACATAGCACCATGCAGAATAAGCAAGGCCCCTTGAAAGGGTTGGACATCTATGGGGGAATCAGTAAGTTCCCCCATGAAGGATAAATATAGGTGATGGAGGAAAACCTATGTCCTCCCCCTTCATAACAACAAAATGGGTCCATCAGGAAACAAATCTCTCCCATAGGGGATAGTAGATCCTGGAGGAAAAAGCTAGTTCCTATCACATGGGTAAACGGCAACGAAGGACACAGAGGAGGTCCCCTCATAACTGAATATAGTGTTGAGTGGGAATGGGTAAATCCCACGTTGTGGGTAAAGTATTGTGGAAGTCTGATCTGAACTCGATAAATATTACTGGCCTGTCAACTATAAACGAAGCTAAGTGTTAAGGTTACCTTCGGCTAGCAGAACATGTCCCGTGAACCGCATTTTTCGTTATCCTGGCTGTAAACCTTTTTATATATTTATCAATTTTTTGACAGAACAAGGGAAGGAAAAAAAATGAATAAAAAATAATCCATAAACCAGATAGCAGGTGTCTTCTATTCATAAAAATCTGTAACATTTGGACTTGAACAATCACAGGTTGAAGTTTGGTGGGAGATCACTCTGGGGTAGCGAGTTCCAAAGAGATGCAGTTCGGAGAATTAAAAAAAATCTGATAGGCAGAAGTTCTGCAGTACGGCAATGTGACAGTCCAGTCACGAGCGCTACCAGATGCCCACGTAGCATGGGGGAAGGCATGGAGAGACGATACAATGGATTCACTTTGAGCATTTGCCATAAAAGTATCCATCAAATAATGCATGGGAGGCAACATTCCTTCTTACCTGATGGGGAAGTAGTTCAAATGCAATAGTAGAGTTATTAATGATTCTAATAGTTTTGTTCTTAATTTTTTCCAGTTGTATTAGTGTAACCTCTCCACATCCTTTCCACAAGGGTGAGCAATATTCCAGCTGAGAGTGCACGTGACTCATAAATTACAGCTAGCTGCTCGTCAGTGAAGAAGTTACGGACTCTGTACAATAATTCAAGTTTCTCTGAAACGGTTTTAGTGAGTGATCTAACATGAGAGGTCCAGCTGCGGGAATTGTTAAGTGAATCACTGAGAATTTCAATACATTTAGAGATAAGTATATTATGGTCACGGTGCACTACTCTGAGGTTGTCATTATCGTACCTCGGCAACCTACCTCTCAACAGTGCGTCCGATTTCGTATCTTATTATGCACGAATCATATTATTATACACGAAAATTATTATACATGAACATATTACACACGGATCACATACATATCATACTATACGTGAAATCGGAAACATTGATGACTGGTAGGTTGCCAGGGTACAATAATGACAACCTTAGAGTTGTATGCCGCGAATATAGTAGTAATGAAGGTAATACAGGAATCAGGCAATATCTGTCTGTTAGTAAATAGTGTATATATATATATATATATATATATATATATATATATATATATATATATATATATATATATATATATATATATATATAGTCTTGTCAGGAAAAGTAGTACCAACGTTATGATGTACAGCATCTTTATTATTAATCCAAATGTTTCGGAGACACAATCTCCATCATCAGTGGATCTAAAAGTTTAAAAGACAACAATCAGCGATCAATGTCAGGAGAAATAAAAACCTGTGTACAAAACATAGACTTGCATAAAAAAGAAAAAAGAGGGAAGCAATATGAAAATTGGGGTAAAACAGAAAAGTACCATGTTTAATCCTTGCAAAATCTGAAGATCAGGACAAAGGCTAACTATGCTAAACATATATATTAAAAAATGAAATAAAAGAAGTAGGAGTTAACCTGTTAAAAGTTGTTACTGCGTGAATAGTTGGGTAGCGCTAGTCGAGTTACTGAGACTGGGTCGCATTCTATGAATCAGGATGGATTCGGCAGTGATGAGGTCAGAGTAAGACTGACATGAAGTTAGTATCCGAAAATCCGCAGAAGAGAAAGGGTGATCAGAAAGGTGAGAGTGCTCCTGATAGAAGAATGAGAGGGTTTAGAGAGGAACCTTCCAGTTCTAGTGGATTTACCTTGGTGCTCAAGAATTCGGTGGAGCAGCCAACGTGAGGTCGACCCCACGTATCTAGCAGGACAGCTAGAACATGAAAATAAATAAACCACATTGGACCGGAGGTTAGTATGAAGACAAGAAGAATGCTTAAGAAAGCTACCTATAGTACTCTTGTTTGTTAAGATTATCTTAAAATTAATTTGTGGATAACAATCACGGAGAAGTTTGTTTAGTGTTTTCCTAATTTCGTAACTTAATGAACCTAGGTATGGGATCTTGATATACAAACACTCCTTATCTACTGTACAGTGTGAACAGGCCTGATTGAGGAGAACTTTGAATTTAAAAACCTGCTTAATAGTTTCTCGAAAACACTGATGGGGTACTTATTATTGGCAAAATAGGTTCTTAAGAAACAAATTTCGGAGTGGAAAGTAAGCCAAGAGGAGCAACAATTGTACGCTCTGTTGAACAACGTTGTTATACTGTTGATCTTAAAACCGTACGGGAGGTAACTGAGGAAGTTTGTGCCTAGGCCAGTGAAAGTAGGTTTCCGGTAAACACTGGTGGATAAATGAGAGGGGTGATTGTTAACTAGAATGTCCAGGAACGGAAGGCGTTTATCTTTTTCAGCTTCATGAGTGAATTTTATGTTAGGATGTTGGGAGTTTATATAATCCTTAAACTTATGAATATCAGCAGGGTTTTTAAATATAACGAAAGTATCGTCCATGTATCTCCGGTAAAAGATGGGTTTAAAATCAATGGGACAATTATTAAGCCAAGTTTGTTCATGGTGGCAAAGAAAAGCATTAGCATATGAAGGACCCAGTGGTGACCCCATCGCCACTCCATCTTTTTGAGTATAAAGTTTTCCATTAAATGTAAACAGGGATTGGTGGGTTGCTATCTCCAACATGTTGTAAAATGATTTTTTGTCCAAGCCAACTGAAGTAAGAGTAGAAATACTGGTGTTATCTGTGATGAGCCGGGTGGTTTCATGCAAGGGAACATTCGTGAAAAGGGATTCTACATCAAAGCTAGCCAGGGTGATAGGGTGATCAAATCTCAGAGAAGTGACTTCCTTGACAAACTCTGCAGAATTTTGAACCGTATATTTATTTGTACATAAGGAACTGATCAGGGGAACCAAAAATTTTGCTGTGTTATAACTGAAGGTACCAATAGATGAAATGATGGGTCTTAAAGGCGTGTTAGGTTTATGAACTTTGGGGAGACCATAGAGATAACCAGGAACTGAGCCAGAAGCATACAGACAATTAGTCGTACTGTCACCTACTTTATCTTTAATACGTCGCAGTAATCTATTTAGTTTGTCTTCGTGTTTTAGGATGGTAGGTGGAATATCAGAACTGATGACCTTAAATTTAGAGGTGTCACTAAGAATATGATTAAGCTTTAGTTCATAATCATCCTTGTTCATGATAACTACGCCCTTTCCTTTGTCAGGACGAGTAATAATTATGCCATCATCATTTTTGAGAGATTTCAAAATCTTACGATATCCATAGTTCTCTTTTTGTTCTTTGAGATGTGCAGAATGCTGTCTAAAAGAATTTTTAGCTAAAGCAGATACATTATGCCACACGTAAGTCCAGTCTTGTTTGTAAAGGTTGCACTTCTTTAAAACTGAACATAATCTCTCAAAAGGTAAAAAGAATTTAACATAATTCAGTTTTAAAGAAATGCAACCTTTACAAACAAGACTGGACTTACGTGTGGCATAATGTATCTGCTTTAGCTAAAAATTCTTTTAGACAGCATTCTGCACATCTCAAAGAACAAAAAGAGAACTATGGATATCGTAAGATTTTGAAATCTCTCAAAAATGATGATGGCATAATTATTACTCGTCCTGACAAAGGAAAGGGCGTAGTTATCATGAACAAGGATGATTATGAACTAAAGCTTAATCATATTCTTAGTGACACCTCTAAATTTAAGGTCATCAGTTCTGATATTCCATCTACCATCCTAAAACATGAAGACAAACTAAATAGATTACTGCGACGTATTAAAGATAAAGTAGGTGACAGTACGACTAATTGTCTGTATGCTTCTGGCTCAGTTCCTGGTTATCTCTATGGTCTCCCCAAAGTTCATAAACCTAACACGCCTTTAAGACCCATCATTTCATCTATTGGTACCTTCAGTTATAACACAGCAAAATTTTTGGTTCCCCTGATCAGTTCCTTATGTACAAATAAATATACGGTTCAGAATTCTGCAGAGTTTGTCAAGGAAGTCACTTCTCTGAGATTTGATCACCCTGTCACCCTGGCTAGCTTTGATGTAGAATCCCTTTTCACGAATGTTCCCTTGCATGAAACCACCCGGCTCATCACAGATAACACCAGTATTTCTACTCTTACTTCAGTTGGCTTGGACAAAAAATCATTTTACAACATGTTGGAGATAGCAACCCACCAATCCCTGTTTACATTTAATGGAAAACTTTATACTCAAAAAGATGGAGTGGCGATGGGGTCACCACTGGGTCCTTCATATGCTAATGCTTTTCTTTGCCACCATGAACAAACTTGGCTTAATAATTGTCCCATTGATTTTAAACCCATCTTTTACCGGAGATACATGGACGATACTTTCGTTATATTTAAAAACCCTGCTGATATTCATAAGTTTAAGGATTATACAAACTCCCAACATCCTAACATAAAATTCACTCATGAAGCTGAAAAAGATAAACGCCTTCCGTTCCTGGACATTCTAGTTAACAATCACCCCTCTCATTTATCCACCAGTGTTTACCGGAAACCTACTTTCACTGGCCTAGGCACAAACTTCCTCAGTTACATCCCGTACGGTTTTAAGATCAACAGTATAACAACGTTGTTCAACAGAGCGTACAATTGTTGCTCCTCTTGGCTTACTTTCCACTCCGAAATTTGTTTCTTAAGAACCTATTTTACCAATAATAAGTACCCCATCAGTGTTTTCGAGAAACTATTAAGCAGGTTTTTAAATTCAAAGTTCTCCTCAATCAGGCCTGTTCACACTGTACAGTAGATAAGGAGTGTTTGTATATCAAGATCCCATACCTAGGTTCATTAAGTTACGAAATTAGGAAAACACTAAACAAACTTCTCCGTGATTGTTATCCACAAATTAATTTTAAGATAATCTTAACAAACAAGAGTACTATAGGTAGCTTTCTTAAGCATTCTTCTTGTCTTCATACTAACCTCCGGTCCAATGTGGTTTATTTATTTTCATGTTCTAGCTGTCCTGCTAGATACGTGGGGTCGACCTCACGTTGGCTGCTCCACCGAATTCTTGAGCACCAAGGTAAATCCACTAGAACTGGAAGGTTCCTCTCTAAACCCTCTCATTCTTCTATCAGGGAGCACTCTCACCTTTCTGATCACCCTTTCTCTTCTGCGGATTTTCGGATACTAACTTCATGTCAGTCTTACTCTGACCTCATCACTGCCGAATCCATCCTGATTCATAGAATGCGACCCAGTCTCAGTAACTCGACTAGCGCTACCCAACTATTCACGCAGTAACAACTTTTAACAGGTTAACTCCTACTTCTTTTATATCATTTCTAATATATATGTTTAGCATAGTTAGCCTTTGTCCTGATCTTCAGATTTTGCAAGGATTAAACATGGTACTTTTCTGCTTTACCCCATTTTTTATATTGCTTCCCTCTTTTTTCTTTTTTATGCAAGTCTATGTTTTGTACACAGGTTTTTATTTCTCCTGACATTGATCGCTGATTGTTGTCTTTTAAACTTTTAGATCCACTGATGATGGAGATTGTGTCTCCGAAACGTTTGGATTAATAATAAAGATGCTGTACATCACAACGTTGGTACTACTTTTCCTGACAAGACTAAGGTTCCCAAGAGGAAGATCTATTACGGATATTTTATATATACATACATATAAAATATATATATAAAATATATATATATATATATATATATATATAGGGAGGCGGTGGCTCAATCGTTAGAGAAGTGCCCTGCAGTCCTACCGGACCCAGGTTCAAATCCCCGCTGGGGCAAGAAACAGTTTAAGGATTTGAATTTCATATAATCAGACTTTACTAATCTGCCAGAAGACCCGGCGACATGTCGTAAAAATACCCCCACTAATACCAATACACCAGTCCTGTGGGAGGCAGTACCCAGCAACATGGCAATGAGAGAGGAGGCCTTACTTGCCTCAGCCACAACGGTTTAAGTATGAGCACAGCAGGGAAAAAAAAATACGTGCTCGTCGGCGATTTTGGGTGTGTCCATCACGTTAGGCCAACTCCTATGGCGATGGACATCATTTTGTTAAAGACTGCTACCAGTGCAAGTGAGGGATAGTTCATAATTTCGTAATTTCTTCAGGATGTCGAAGACAGATTTTGAAATGGTATCACGGTTGCAGGTAATGGTCTACTGCTGTTACATTCATGTCCGCAGCTGAAAGCCTCATCCACACTGGTGCTACCAACATGATTCCAGCAGAGTTGCTAACATGTTCGATACACTAGTTTTTCAGACATGTCCATAACATTGTTCTGGGCAAAGCTTGAAACTTATTGCCAACACACGTCTTGAGCAAGTGTGGCCGCAAACTAAGGTGGAATTGCAGGAGGAAGTCTGGACGAAGAGATCTGCTTTATCAGCAGAAGAAATAGCTACAGAGCCATCAGAGTAGATAAGAGGGAAAGGTGATGAGGTAAAGTTGTTTGAAAGGTTTTTGGCAAGGTACCAGAAGGAGCGGGAAGAATTTGAGTTGGAGAGCTGAGATCATTTGTACGGATGAAATTATCTTTAGCAGAGCGAAGAACAGACTTAGCACGATTCCGGGCAGAAACATAAACAAGATGTGATTCAGGGGTGGGTTGGTTCTGGTACCTTTTATAGGCCCTCTCCTTGTTGTGGACAGCATTAGAACAAGCATGATTAAACCAAGGCTTTCTTGCCTTGATAGTCTTGCTTTCATGAAAGCAGTCTGAATGAACACTTGAGCCATCAACACATGTGGGAGTTTTTTCTCAAATCAGGTAGAGTTTTGCCCATGTCTAGCTCCAGTGCTGTTATTACCAGGTGCTGAGTGACTCCGCCCCATTACTCTATGCACTAATCAACTTGCAAATTACTGCTTCTTTGGCAAGCACACGCTTTTTTTATTTTTTTTAGTTTATGTGCCTGACGTTTCTGTGGCCATTGTTTATCTCATTGTTGTCGTCGTCGTTGATGTCGTATTTAACATCGTCATCGTTGATGTTATTGTTGTCATTGTTGAGGTCTTCATCGTTAATGTTGTCTCCGTCAATGGTCATATCATTTTTACCGTCCTTGAATTTATCGTCGTTGTGGTTTTCGTTGTTTTTGTTGTCTTTGTTATTGTCGTCGTTGTTGTTGTAGTAGTCTTCGTTGTAGCAATTGTTGTTGTAGTCTTTTGTCATTGTTGATGTTATCCTCGTCCTAGTTGATGTCATCTTCATTGTTGTTGATATAGTCGTCGTTCTTGAAGCCATCTATGTTCTTGTTGTTAAAGTCATTGTCGTTGTTGTTGCCTCTGTCGTCGTTGTCGTTGTCTTTGTCGTTGTTGATGTTGTTGATTGTGTTGATGTGTAAGTTTTTATTATTACTTTTATCATCATCATTACCATCATCATCTTCATCTGCCTGTCTATCTGTCTATAGCCAGACGTCATAATCCAATATTTGGTGATCACAAGTGAATTGCCCCCAATGTCGCCCTGACCTCTGCTATTTCGCTGCCCAACCCCCAGCTCACACCCCACCCTCTCATATACAGTACCTCTTCTTTTCATCCGTCCATATTATCCTCTCTCTCCCCCTCTCTCTCCCCCCTTTAGCCTCACTCGCACACAATCTCCTCGTTAGTCTCTCACTCTCCATTCTCTTCACACGGCAAGACCACATGAGCGTATTTCTTCTAACGTTTCTTATCACATCGACATCCACACCACAACACTCCTTTACTTCCTCATCTGTCAGTCTGTCTCTCCATGTAACTCCACATAATGCTTTCAAATTATTAATTTCCAATGTTGTCACTCTTGTCTGGTGTCCGTCCAACAAGGACCAAGTTTCGCTTCCAGTTATTGGAGTGGTTATCACTATAACATCATCATTATAACCTTGCCTGCGACAGAGTCAAGTGAGGTATTCTTAGGAGTGTGTGTGTGTGTGTGTGTGTGTGTGTGTGTGTGTGTGTGTGTGTGTGTGTGTGTGTGTGTGTGTGTGTGTGTGTGTGTGTGTGTGTGTGTGTGTGTGTGTGTGTGTGTGTGTGTGTGTGTGTGTGTGTGTGTGTGTGTGTGTGTGTGTGTGTGTGTGTGTGTGTGTGTGTGTGTGTGTGTGTGTGTGTGTGTGTGTGTGTGTGTGTGTGTGTGTGTGTGTGTGTGTGTGTGTGTGTGTGTGTGTGTGTGTGTGTGTGTGTGTGTGTGTGTGTGTGTGTGTGTGTGTGTGTGTGTGTGTGTGTGTGTGTGTGTGTGTGTGTGTGTGTGTGTGTGTGTGTGTGTGTGTGTGTGTGTGTGTGTGTGTGTGTGTGTGTGTGTGTGTGTGTGTGTGTGTGTGTGTGTGTGTGTGTGTGTGTGTGTGTGTGTGTGTGTGTGTGTGTGTGTGTGTGTGTGTGTGTGTGTGTGTGTGTGTGTGTGTGTGTGTGTGTGTGTGTGTGTGTGTGTGTGTGTGTGTGTGTGTGTGTGTGTGTGTGTGTGTGTGTGTGTGTGTGTGTGTGTGTGTGTGTGTGTGTGTGTGTGTGTGTGTGTGTGTGTGTGTGTGTGTGTGTGTGTGTGTGTGTGTGTGTGTGTGTGTGTGTGTGTGTGTGTGTGTGTGTGTGTGTGTGTGTGTGTGTGTGTGTGTGTGTGTGTGTGTGTGTGTGTGTGTGTGTGTGTGTGTGTGTGTGTGTGTGTGTGTGTGTGTGTGTGTGTGTGTGTGTGTGTGTGTGTGTGTGTGTGTGTGTGTGTGTGTGTGTGTGTGTGTGTGTGTGTGTGTGTGTGTGTGTGTGTGTGTGTGTGTGTGTGTGTGTGTGTGTGTGTGTGTGTGTGTGTGTGTGTGTGTGTGTGTGTGTGTGTATGTGTGTGTGTGTGTGTGTGTGTGTGTGTGTGTGTGTGTGTGTGTGTGTGTGTGTGTGTGTGTGTGTGTGTGTGTGTGTGTTTTAGAAACATTAAGGAAAAAAGGCTGAATGGAACTGCATTAAACTTTCAGGGTATGTGTGCACTGGTCCCACAGGGATGTGATTATATTTTGGAGGTAATCGAGTGACTCTAAAAGGTCAAGATCAAAGTCATGGATTACACTTAATGCTTGACAACAACACTTCACTATTTTCACAAGTTCCAATGATATGCAAACTTAAATAACACTTCATTATTTGCCAACAACAGTTCACTACACTGACACTGCACTACACTCATACTGAAATAAACACAGACTGAACTCACTCTGTTCTGTTCCCTGTCCTTATATAAGCCTGCTTTTCTGGAGTTGTCTATATTCTACTAGAACAACAGTTGCCAAGTCGGAGATATCCAAAACATGAAAAAAGCTTTCTTACATTACATAACACTGTAAATTATTTAGCATGAAAACTTAAATTAAATGACATTATTAAACAATCACACAAATAAAACATTACTGAGAAAAAGAGCACAAAACCAATGTATAACGGCTTCCGGTCATGGAAGCAATAATCATTCCAGGGAATATCAAAGAAGTACTGCCTGAGGGTCTCCCAAACCGCAGCCCCAAGGTACCACAGACGACGTTTCTTTGGAGGGTCCAAAGGCCGTACCGGAGCGATACGACAGGTTAGAGTGATAAGGTTGTGATCAGAGGAGCCCAGTGGAGAGAAAAGATTAACAGTGTAAGTGAAGGATTGGTTATAAGTGAAGAGGTCAAATATGTTGGAGCTCTGTCCAAGGTGGTCAGGGATACGGGTAGGTGTGCTGTACAACCTGCTCTATGTCATTAAGGATAGAAAAGGTAGGCTTGTTCACCAGGTGGATCAGTGAAAGGAGAGGAGAGCCAAAGGTGATGGTGAACATTGAAATCTCCTAGAATGGAGATTTCATAGAAAGGAGAAATGGATAGAATGTGTTGTATCATAGGAGTCAGATAGTCAAAGAATTTTTGATTGTCAGTAAAATCAGGAGATAAGTAAACAGCACAGATATATTTAGTCAGGGAATAACAGGAAAGCTGCAGCCAGAGTGTAGAGAATTCAGAAGAATCGAGTTCAGGAACACGAGAGCAAGATAAGTCGTTGCGTATATATACACAACATCCACCTTTGGCTTTGAAATGAGTATTGAGAAAGTAGGAGGATACAGAAAAGGGTCTGCTGTCAGTTGCCTCAGACAGCTGAGTCTTAGAAAAAGAAGGTGAGGTTTAGAGAAGGATAGGTGGTGCTCAACAGAGAGATAGTTAGAGGAAAGGCCGCGAATGTTGCAGAAATGAAGAAGAAGAGAGTCAGACAGTGGTTCCAGGGAGCTCGAGTCGTCACCGGGAGAGGGGCAGAAGGTGGTGGCATTTATGGTCTCCCCTCTCCTGGGGACTCATGGAAGCAGTGTGTACTGTGCATGTAGTTCCAGTACTAAATTCCAGGGAATATCAAAGAAGTACTGCCTGAGGGTCTCCCAAACCGCAGCCCCAAGGTACCACAGACGACGTTTCTTTGGAGGGTCCAAAGGCCGTACCGGAGCGATACGACAGGTTAGAGTGATAAGGTTGTGATCAGAGGAGCCCAGTGGAGAGAAAAGATTAACAGTGTAAGCAGAAGGATTGGTTATAAGGAAGAGGTCAAATATGTTGGAGCTCTCTCCAAGGCGGTCAGGGATACGGGTAGGGTGCTGTACAACCTGCTCTATGTCATTAAGGATAGAAAAGGTGTAGGCTTGTTCACCAGGTGGATCAGTGAAAGGAGAGGAGAGCCAAAGGTGATGGTGAACATTGAAATCTCCTAGAATGGAGATTTCATAGAAAGGAGAAATGGATAGAATGTGTTGTATCATAGGAGTCAGATAGTCAAAGAATTTTTGATTGTCA
This sequence comes from Coenobita brevimanus, assembly GCF_032717465.1. Classification (NCBI taxonomy): domain Eukaryota; kingdom Metazoa; phylum Arthropoda; class Malacostraca; order Decapoda; family Coenobitidae; genus Coenobita; species Coenobita brevimanus. The sequence continues at coordinate 25,107,189 of NC_136984.1, forward strand.
GTAAAATCAGGAGATAAGTAAACAGCACAGATATATTTAGTCAGGGAATAACAGGAAAGCTGCAGCCAGAGTGTAGAGAATTCAGAAGAATCGAGTTCAGGAACACGAGAGCAAGATAAGTCGTTGCGTATATATACACAACATCCACCTTTGGCTTTGAAATGAGTATTGAGAAAGTAGGAGGATACAGAAAAGGGTCTGCTGTCAGTTGCCTCAGACAGCTGAGTCTTAGAAAAAGAAGGTGAGGTTTAGAGAAGGATAGGTGGTGCTCAACAGAGAGATAGTTAGAGGAAAGGCCGCGAATGTTGCAGAAATGAAGAAGAAGAGAGTCAGACAGTGGTTCCAGGGAGCTCGAGTCGTCACCGGGAGAGGGGCAGAAGGTGGTGGCATTTATGGTCTCCCCTCTCCTGGGGACTCCGAGGCCACGTATTGAGCTGCCATGATTTTTTTTTTTTTAAATTTTGGAAAAGGAATTGTAGTGTGTACTGTGCATGTAGTTTGGTGTTGATAGTTAGAGAGACTTGTACTGGAGAGCATGCTGGCCTACTCTCTGTGTTACTGAGACACTGAAAAAGTTCAGCAAAGAGGTATGGTCGGGACCTAGTCCCGAGGGCTGATGAAACGGGAGCTCCAGCTCTCCCTGTCATCAGCTTTCCATCCGCCTTGGGAGTACTGCACATAATGTTTATTGCCCACCTCCAGTTATCTTTATACGTTTCTCCATCATATTTGCTATTATAGTATTGGTTATGTGCAGAATGCAAGCTAGGATTGCGAAAATCAGTTGTCTAAGGCCATGTTTTACAAGTGAGACCATCAGAGTAAATATTGTTATTACTGTAAATACTGTAAATATACTTTCTTTAAAATAACAAGATACAGGGTTACATGTGGTATACTGTAGTATTAATAAGAATATAAAATGCGCAACTGATTGTAGCTAATATTCATATAACTATTTTACATGTAATTATGTCTCACATAAAAAGATAGCAAGTATATTCTTGACTGATATACACCTGCAATTGTGTTGCTATTGTATATATATATATATATATATATATATATATATATATATATATATATATATATATATATATATATATATATATATCCCATAAACGGCGGGCCACTTCCCAATTTCACATTCGTGTGGGACAGATTTGTTTGGAAAAATAAAGTGTTATGAAATCAGGCAAAACATGAATAATTGGATCACAATAGCTGAGAGCACAAAGAATTTGATGTTACTGTGTTCAGACTGCACACGGGCTGGGTGGTGGTGAAAGGTAAGTGAGAGGGATGTAGGTGCTTCAAGGTCATTCTCAGTGGCAAGGAAAGTGGCAAGCAACTGAGAGCTGGCGGGTAGACAGTCTTGTTTTCTGCTCTTATTTGTTACTGCAACCTAAAATATATTATGTTAACATTATGTACACTGTTCTGTGTCTTCGTGGTGCACTTTGAACAGTGAACACGATATTATAATGTAAAATTTTTCTTATCTTACATCTCTAAAGTTATCATCTTATGTAAGTGTTATGCACAACTGTATATTTCAACTGTTCACACTAATATGTCGTTAGTTTGCGGTATGCTGTAGAGCAATTGATAGAGACTCACACCACACTCAGGGCACCACATAGTTGCATCTCTCCATTTTACTGAGCGTCTCGTTGAATTCTTGCACACAACACACCTCCTCTGTTTTTGACGGCCACTTTCATTAATTGGAAGTGAATCTGGGTGGTGTCATGAGATATATTCACGTCCTAACAGGCACTGTTGCCATATCTCCCATTTGTTTCACATCATAGGCCCACAGAATAGGAATGCTTTCAGGAATGCCAACCACCCATTCCCTAACGGACGTTTGGGAACGTTGACAGCCCTTACGGGATATAATATGTTACTACAATTATGTTACAATAATGTTACAGTTATATTATTACAATGTTACAGTGCTCCAACAATTATATTACTCTTCAGTTTTACAATATTAAAACAAATGCCAACAATTTACAAGTAGACAAAAGCAAGTAGATAAAAGCAATGTGGCATATTTCTAAATACTGTGTAGATTGTAATATATCAAGATAGGCTGTAGGTACAACAGTTTGGCGTGACCGAGCGATATATAGGGATTAACCCAAGGAGAGCAATAGGCCTCATTTGGGATGATAGAGTCAAAAGCGATAGGCCTCAAATGAGCGCGATTTTCAAAGGAGTACCAAAACCACGCCACAATTTGTATCAGAAATGAAGCAGGTGGGAACTCTCAATACCACCTGCGCACTGCCCATATATGCCCAGAATATGCCCAGACACTGTATAATAATGTATGCTTTCTCGGCAGTGCGTAAAGTAGTTTATCATAGTTTGGGAGAGAGAGAGAGAGAGAGAGCGTTACAAGTATATTGTAAGGTCATTTCTAGTAGAGTAGGTACCCACAGACCGTGAGTTCAGAGTACGTGATCCTCACTGTACACGAGGACCTATTTGTTATTTAATTTTGGCGTATTATGTAATAGTGACGCAAATTGAACTCGTAATAGGCAAGACGGCAGTGAAGAGTGGCCCAAATCAGGGGTTTACCCCGAGCACGCAACATTGCCACCCCAAGACGCGCCAACCACCAGTGATTGAAGTGGAGACTTGTCAATGAGCCATTTCCTGGGGAGGATCAAGAGGATGATGTGATGTCTGAAGGATTTATGAAAGAAGTGAGTGCATTAGCTAATGAAAGTGTTGAAAGTGCTGGTGACTAGAGTGGTGAGGAAGGTGGTGTGTTGAGTGGTGCGGGAGTTGCACGCTAGGGTTCCAAGACAAATCACCGTCAAGTCAATTTGCTCTCAGACAATTCCCCGTCAAAACATGGACGATTCCCCATCAATATACTTATTATTAATTAATTAATACTTTAATAACTATATTTCAGGAAGATCCAAAAAAGTCAATGTTCAATAAGTAGGCTTTGGATATTATTTATTAGTTGCACCTTCAGTCAATATTGACTAAAGGTGCAACTAATAAATAATATCCAGAGCCAACGTTACTGAACATAGACTTATTCATTAATTAATAATAAGTATACTGTATTCATAGAATGATGGGGAAATGTCCAGGGTGCAAATTGTCCTGATGAGGAATTGTCCATGTTTTGACGGGGAATTGTCTGACTGCGAAATAAGTTGATGGCGAATTGTTTCCTGCACCACTCGACACACCACCTTTCTCACCACTCTCGTCACCAGCACTTTTGACACTTTCACTAGCTAATGCACTCACTTTGTTCATAAATCTTTCCAAGTCTATTTCTAACACCTCAGACACTGCATCATCCTCTTGATCCTCCCCAGGAAATGGCTCATAGACAAGTCTCCACTCTCCCTCACTGGTGGTTTAAATTAACTTGTTTCTTCCTCGCTGCAGTCGCCTTTGACTTATTCCAGCGTCACCCATAGCTGTCTTCATTAATGACGGTGTATTGTCTTGTTATTGTTGTGATGGTGAATTGACTTGATGCCGAACTGTCAAGAAACCGATTAGTGCAGGAGACAATTCGCCTGTTGTCCTCCATATTCTTGTTGGTTTAGTTATGCCATATCCTTGCTGACTTAGCAGAACCACAATCTTGTTGATTTAGTTATGCCATATCCTTGTTGACTTAGCAGAGCCTTAATCTTGTTGGTTTACTTTATCTTAGGTAATGTGTCTTTGATAGTTTTCCTGTACAGTACAATACTTAGGTCTGAAATGAGTCTCAAGGGTTACCAAATAAGAGGGGTGCAGCCCATATGTAATTTTTCCCATAAATTTAGGTATTCCGAATAAGCGAATTCCTTGTAAGTGACCTCCTCTGCCGCCCATATACTCGCGTGCTGTGGGTACCTACTGTAGTTTGAGAGAGAGAGAGAGAGAGAAAGTTACAAGTATATTATATGATCATTTCTAGTAGTTTGAGAGAGAGAGAGAGAGAGAGAGAGAGAGAGAAAGAGAGAGAGTGGGTTGATGATACAGTAATCACAAGTGATCCTTGCCCAAGGCCATGGTAAATATAGGCTGTTCTTCCCGGACAATGCCTTCCTCACCTCATTGACCACGAGTGGTTGAGTTGCTCATGCCACCAGCTGTTCATCTTCTGACCATTTTTTCTTGCCACCACGTGACTATATGTGGTCAAGTATATTTAGTGCCTGATGCACGCAAACATTTCCAAGACGATGATGTGCATTTCAATCAATTCTGTAAGACTCAAAATTTGGGCCAAGAAGTCCCTTGGCAATAGCCACCTACGGAACCATTATCGCTCTCCACTGGTTAATATAACACAATATGTAATAGTTAGAGGCATGTAACAGTTATGAGAGTAGACCAGCATACTCTCCAATACAAGTTTCTCCAACTGTCAATAAACTACATGCACATTGTACATTACACATCCTACTTGAAACTAAACCAAAATGGCATCATTTAACGAAGCCTCAGAGTCCAGAGGGGGGAGACCATAAATGCCTCCACCATCCGCCCCTCTCCCGGCGACGAACTAGGGAGATGCCCGGAACCACTGTCTGACTCTTTCAATTCTGCAACATTCGCGGCCTTTCCTCTGACTTTCTGTCAGTTGAGCACCGCCTCTTGTCCAAACCCCACATTCGCTCTCTGAGACTCAGCTGTGTGAGGCAACTCATAGCAAAACCTTCTCTTTATCCTCCTTCTTTTTCAATACTCATTTCAAAGCCAAAGGTTGCTGTTGCATATATATACCCAACGACTTATCTTGCTCTCATGTTCCTGAACTTGATTCTTCTGAATTCTCTACTCTCTGGCTTCGGCTTTCCTGTCGTTCTCTGACTAAATATATCTGTGCTCTTTACTTATCCTCTAATTCTACTGACTATGAAAAATTCTTTGATTGTCTTACATCTAAGATGAAACACATCCTATCCATTTATCCTTTCTCTTAAATCTCCATTCTAGATTTCAGTGTTCACCACCACCTCTGGCTCTCCTCTCCTTTCACTGATCCACATAGTGAACAAGCATACATCTTTTCCATCCTCAATGACCCAGAGCAGCTTATACACCTCCCTACCCATATTCCTGACTGCCTTGAAGAGAGATGCAACATAATTGACCTCTCCATTACAACTAATCCTCCTGCTTGCACAGTAAATATTTCCTCTCTGTTGGGCTCCATTGATCACAACCTTATTCCTTGAACCTGTCCTACCGCTTCAGTGCTGCCTGATGACCCTCCAAAGAAATGTCGGTTCTGTCACATTGGAGCCGCTGATTGGGAAGCCCTCAGGCAGTACTTCTTTGATTTTCCCTGGAATGATTATTGCTTCCATGGCCGAGAGCCATCTGAGTGTGCCTTGCATCTTATGGAGATCATTCGCTCGGCCATGGAAGCATACGTTTCTTTCTCATATCCTGTGACTAATGAAAAAGAAAAAAAAGAAAAAAAGAGGTGTAATCACGCTTGTTCTAATGCTGTCCACAACAAGGGGAAGGACTACAAAAGGTACTGGAGCCAACCCACCCCTGAATGTCATTTTACTTTTGTTTCTGCCCGGAATTGTGCTAAGTCTGTTCTTCATTCTGCTAAAAATAATTTCATCCATACAAAATGCTTTGAACTCTCCAACTTGATTTCATCCCGCTCCTTCAGGCATCTTGCCAAAAACATTTCTAACAACTTTACCTCATATTTCTTCCCTCCACTTTTCCAGGCTGATGGCTCTGTAGCTATTTCTTCTGCTGATAAAGCAGAACTCTTCACTCAGACACTCTCCTCCAATTCCACCTTAATGATTCAGGTGTTTTCCATCCATCTCTTCCCTGCTCTGACTTCCTCACGACTGACATTAAAATTTCTTCAACTGGAGTATTTTCTGCCATCACTGGCCTCAGTACTAACAAGGCATATGGGCCTGATGGGGTCCCTGCTGTTGTCAAGAACTTTGCATCTTTGCTAATACCCTGCCTAGGTAAACTCTTTCACCTTTGTCTTTCAACTTGCTCCTTTCCTTCTTCCTGGAAGTTTTCTCTCATTCAGACTGTTCCAAAGAAGGGTGACCATTTTTAGCCCTCTAACTATCGCCCAATTGCTTTAACATCCTGTATTTCAAAAGTTTTTGAATCTATACTTAACAAAAAAAATTAAGTATCTTTCCAGTCACAACCTTCTTTCTCATCGTCACTATGGGTTCCACAAGGGATGCTCCTCTGATGATCTTCTCACCTACCTTTCAGACTCCTGGTCATCCACCTTTCGGGACTATGGCGAAAGCTTTGCTATTGCACTTGACATCTCAAAAGTTTTCTATCGAGTCGGGCATAAATA